>NW_012148507.1:2809761-2812758 GCF_000956105.1 Propithecus coquereli
GATCCTCCACAGGGCACACATTTCAGATGTGGTCAATTGAAAAGCAAGGGTTGGAGTGAATATCAGTGATCTCTGAACTGTGAAATTTCTGTATTCTCTTGATCTTTCGCCTTTAGCCTGCACTGAAGCATTGGAGAGGAAAAAAATTCTTTCACATATCTGACTGGGTATTAGAAGCTGTTAAACAGTGGTTAAAACTGGGAGGAATGGAGGGAACTTTCCCCATTTTTTAAAGTTTGGCTGTAGGTCCTTCTGCCTGCAGGCTACAGTCACATTAGCAGTTGGAAATTGGATAAGGACAGCACAATGACAAATCCAGGTTGCTTGCAATAAGTTGCTAATCCCTTTGCTTTAATATTGGAGCAGCGTGTAATGATGTTTGGACATCACTCCAGTTTACTGACGACCCCACTGGGGCCAGCAATAGAACCTTACAACTGTCTAACAAGGCGTCAGGTGACTCCCGTCGTCACAGCAACGGACACTGGAATCTAATCTTCCCTCCATCCCTTCTAGCACCCAATAACGCCTAGATTATATAAGTGGCCCATCATTGCTTGGTAACTTGAATCAATTAACGTTAATTCGCACAATGCTATGATGTATTGTGATCACTTTCATTTCAGGGAAGGGGGAGAAATTGCTATAAGTCACCTAAAATGAGGTTGTCTGTGGTGCTGAGGTATTAATTGGGTGTCCATATTAAATGCAAAAGGAGCCCCATTGTGAAGGGAAAGTGGATGAGTGACTCTCTTGGCTGCTATTGACCTATCAGAAGAAGACAGTGCCCTTTTCCTTTGCTTTTATCTATTACAGTTTTCCCTATTGCGTGTCAAGTTGATGTATTATAAAAAATTCATTTGGTGACCTTTCACCCTCTTAGCAGATTAAACAATTTCACTTCGATGGCATCATTAACAGGACCCTGCATTTAATGATGATTTCTCTAAAAGGCCACGGAGATTCGATTTTAAGCTAACAGATTTATTGCACTATTATAACATATCGTAAAAAACTGTACCACCTACGGTCAGGTTTTAGGATAGAAAATGCTTAAGAGTTTATGTGGAGCTTAAAGTGGTATTACCTTGGGATATGCTGCAGCAGCGAGTCTCTGACCTCCAGTGAGAAGCTGTTTACATTTAATAAGAGATGTTTGCTCACAATAAACTTTAAAGTGTGTCAGGAACAGCCTTTCAGCGGGTGTTCAGGCAGTTGGTTCCCATCCCTTCGTCTCCAGACATCAATGTACTTATGTCAGAATCTTTGATGGGGTCTTTCCGTTTCTTTAACCCAGACTGCTTGCCTGTATCCTGGCCCTCATAAGAAAGCATTTAAGGAATAGTTTAGGCGAGAAATAAGATCTGGTAACAAAGTTAGAATTTTCCAATAACCTGGGACCCATAGAAGGGTAGAATTAATAGCATACATTTTTGAAATCTGATTTAAATTATTCCTTTTAAAAAAGGAAAGAAGCCTTAGCCACTCAGGCCAAGCAAACGAATAAATGATGATTGGGCTAGTGTGTGTGGAATTTCCAAAGAGTGATTCCAGCACAGAGGCCGGGTCTTAACTGGTAGATGGTCAAAGGGGCTTCTTAGGACCACATAGTCCCACTCTGCCTGCATTTCCTAGGATTCCCAGGAGGGAAAAAAATAAATTGCTTTCTGCAGAACTTTCATATTTTGTGATCCATAGTATTTACTCTTTTGCTATTTCCTTTTTTAGGACTAATCTTCACCTTTACCTGACATACACCTTCCATGGCAAATACTTATTTAGAGGGTGGTGATAGAATAGTTGACTCACAGACATTCAATGGGAGGTGGCAGGGTAGGCTACTTTTTTAAAAAAAAAATAAAATCCTCATTAAACCTGGCCTAGGCTAGCTATACCCATATAGCTCCTTTAATTGCCAACTATCTGTTACATGCCTATGATGTGTAATACATAATAGACGTAATGGAACAATAGGTGTATGATGTTCTTTTAATAAGGCTAGCTCAGTCATCAAAAATACCAAAAATACTTATATAACTACTTCGTATGTGTTCTATTTTATTGTTAAATCACATCAGCAATTAGTATGCTCCGATGAGGGGAGAAGCAATATAGTTCAGTAGTTAACCACTCTAGACCTTGGTCAACACTTACTATTTGTAAGACCTTTGGCAAGTTACTTAAGCCTTTTTGGACCTGTTTTTTTCATATATAAATAATAGTACCTACTTCACAGTGTCATTTAAAGATGGAATGAATTTATACATGAAAGCTCTATGGTAGTACCAGGTGCACAATAAATGCTCAGTAAATATTAGGTTATTAAGTATGAAATGTCTGATTTCCTTAAGTACTGAGTTTGACAATTGATATCTCTGATATTTAATTTTGACACTTCTTGCTTTATTTTTATCATGAAGGTATGTCCTCATTCTTTCAAACACATGGCTTGGCTTATGACTATCTTTCAATTTTTTTTTAGAGCAATTTTTGTGAAACCATGGATAAATCAAAACTATCTACTATAGTTACTCTTCCCAGGTGTTTTGTGCAATTAAAATAATCAATTAATGCCACAATTATTGGACCTATTCAGTGCAAGCACACTTGGAGAATATAAATACAAAGTTGTTGCAACGCTTAAGTGAGCTACTCTTTGTAAAACAGTGGTGTGCTGGAGTTTGCTCTGGCGCGTCTCTTCCCAACTCTGTTTAGGGATGCTATCATCATACCTTTCAATCAGTGACGGCATCAGTATTTATACTATGGAAGTTGGAAGACACTACAGATCAGAGAATTTTTTGGAAGAACTGGTTTAATAACCTACCGTTGAACATGTCCCTGCCCTCTAAGTATTTTATTCTGATAAGTTCCTTCACCGAGGCTCTTTTTGTCTTTGGCTTTGATCTTAATAACTAGTGATAAAAATATAAGTTCATAATTTGTGTTTCTCCCCACCCCCAAGTTCATTTTTTATTATGGCTAAGGAAACATATC
>NW_012148507.1:2812808-2814556 GCF_000956105.1 Propithecus coquereli
CCCAGGTGTTTTGTGCAATTAAAATAATCAATTAATGCCACAATTATTGGACCTATTCAGTGCAAGCACACTTGGAGAATATAAATACAAAGGGTTGTTGCAACGCTTAAGTGAGCTACTCTTTGTAAAACAGTGGTGTGCTGGAGTTTGCTCCGGCGTGTCTCTTCCCAACTCTGTTTAGGGATGCTATCATCATACCTTTGAATCAGTGATGGCATCAGTATTTATACTATGGAAATTGGAAGACACTACAAATCAGAGCATTTTTTGGAAGAACTGGTTTAATAACCTACCGTTGAACATGTCCCTGCCCTCTAAGTATTTTATTCTGATAGGTTCCTTCACCGAGGCTCTTTTTGTCTTTGGCTTTGATCTTAACAACTAGTGATAAAAATATAAGTTCATAATTTGTGTTTCTCCCCACCCCCAAGTTCATTTTTTATTATGGCTAAGGAAACATATCAAATAAATATGTAATCAGTTGTTGGTGTAAAGTCATATTCACTACACTGTATATTATTGAGTTTCTAGAAACACAGGCAAGTGAAAATATTTTTACTGGTAATAATGTATTATTGAAAATTGCTACTGCAGGGATCTTTGTAATCCTATAGATGTGTTCTGTTTGTTTTTATATCTGCCAGAAATACAAGCAGCTTTAAAACCGGGAACTTGGTATATATGCGGCCCTATGCTCTTTCCATCCTAGTCCAGCCTTCGGATGGGGAGGTGGGAAAAGAGCTTCCAGTGCAACCGCAACTCGTGTTTTTGGACAAGCAGGTAACTTTTCACAGGTACCCTTCTTTGCTGAGAGCTGAGCAGTGTGTTGTATTCAGCATGCGTTTTAGATTTTGTCATCACCGGTACACATTTACAGAGTACCCGCTGTGTCATCTGTTGCATTTACATCTTTTCACGACTTTTGTCCTTTTCCCTCCACTTCACAGTTTGCCTTCCTTCCGTTTTCATGACTGCTCAGAATTTGATCAAGGGTAAATTAAAATTTGAATATATTTCTTCCCCAAGCAAATTCTTGAAATCTAGACTTCTTGAAGAAGTATATCTTTTTATATGCTAATGAAGGAACTTACGACGTCACGTACGCATAGCAGTTTTACGTTATTTTGGATGATCGTTCTCATGTGTAGTTTAGTAACTCATCCTTAAGAGGCTTCTGTGCTTATTTACAATTTCAGGCTCTGTGTACTCTGACTCTATTTTATCTTTTCTATATTTAGGAAACTCATGGGGAAAAAATGCAAAATATGATCATTGACTCAGCTTTCTCCTCTTTATTTTACAAATGCATCCCCTCCACCCGACATGTGCAGAGAGAAGTCCCTGGGACTGAGATCCACACTTGGAAACCTGTGGACTTTGATCTAGCCGGGCTCTCGCCCAGCTCCCTCCTGCCTTCTCTTAACCTTTCCATTCTTCTTCAGCGCACTGCGCCACTCTCCTCTTCCATAAACTTAGCTTTCCTTTCCCCTCTTCACTGCCCTGCCCTAGCTTGTCCTGTACTAATCTCCCTTCCCTTCTTTAAATAAGTTGATTTCGATATGTTCTTTTTTTTCCCAAAATATTAAGGGGATAAAAGTATTTTTGTTGCATGGATGAATTGTATAATGCTGAAGGCAGGGCTTTTAGTGTGCGCATCACCAGAATAATGCACATATATCCAATAGGTAAGTTTTTATCCCTCATTGCCTCCCACCCTCTTCCCTTCTTAGTTTCCAATGTTCTCTACA
>NW_012148507.1:2815130-2818094 GCF_000956105.1 Propithecus coquereli
TGGTGCTGGGAAAACTGGATAGCTACATGCAGAAGACTGAAACTAGACCCCTACCTCTCACCTCTCCCAAGCAAATTTTTGAAATCTAGACTTCTCGAAGAAGTATATCTTTTTATATGCTAATGAAGGAACTTACGACGTCACATACGCATAGCAGTTTTACGTTATTTTGGATGATCGTTCTCATGTGTAGTTTAGTAAATCATCCTTAAGAGGCTTCTGTGCTTATTTACAATTTCAGGCTCTGTGTACTCCGACTCTATTTTATCTTTTCTGTATTTAGGAAACTCATGGGGAAAAAATGCAAAATATGATCATTGACTCAGCTTTCTCCTCTTTATTTTACAAATGCATCCCCCCCCACCCGACATGTGCAGAGAGAAGTCCCTGGGACTGAGATCCACACTTGGAAACCTGTGGACTTTGATCTAGCCGAGCTCTCGCCCAGCTCCCTCCTGCCTTCTCTTAACCTTTCCATTCTTCTTCAGCACACTGCGCCACTCTCCTCTTCCATAAACTTAGCTTTCCTTTCCCCTCTTCACTGCCTTGCCCCAGCTTGTCCTGTACTAATCTCCCTTTCCTTCTTTAAATAAGTTGATTTTGATATGTTCTTTTTTTTCCCAAAATATTAAGGGGGTAAATGTATTTTTGTTGCATGGATGAATTGTATAATGCTGAAGGCAGGGCTTTTAGTGTGCCCATCACCAGAATAATGCACATATATCCAATAGGTAAGTTTTTATCCCTCATTGCCTCCCACCCTCTTCCCTTCTTAGTTTCCAATGTTCTCTACACCACTCGGTGCCCCTGTGTACCCATTGTTTAGCTTCCACGTGTTAGTGAGAACATGTGGTGTTTGCTTTTCCATTCCTGAGATACTTCACTTAGGATAATGGTCTCTAGTTTCATCCAAGTTGCTGCAAAAGACATTATCTCGTTCCTTTTTATGGCTGAGTAGTACTCTATTGTACTAATTTGCAGTCCCACCAACAATTCCTTTTGCACTGCATCCATCATCAGGGAAATGCAAACTAAAAACCTCAATGAGGAACCACCTTACTTCTGTCAGAATGGCCATTATTAAAAAAAAATAAAAAAACAATAAATGTTGGTATGGATGTGGTGAAAAGGGAATGCTTATACACTGTTGGTGGGGCTGTAAATTAGTACAACCTCTATGGAAAATAGTGTGGAGATTCCTGAAAGGAATAAATGTAGACCTACCATTTGATCCAGCAACCACACTAGTGGATATCTACCCAAAGGAAAAGAAGTTGTTACATCGAACAGACACCTGTACCCAGATGTTTATTGCAGCACAGTTCACAAAAGCAAGGATACAGAATCAACCTAAGTGCCCATACACTGATGAGAGGATAAAGAAAATGTGGTGTATATACACCATGGAGGACTACTCAGCCATAAAAAGGAATGAAATAATGTCATTTGTAGAAACTTGCTTAGAACTGGAGACAATTATCCTAAGTGACATATCTCAGGAATGGAAAACCAAACACCACATGTTCTCACTAATAAGTGGGAGCTAAACGATGGGTACACAGGGGCACAAAGTAGTATAAAGGACATTGGAAACTAAGAAGGGGGGAGGGTGGAAGAGGCGTAAGGTATAAAAACTTACCTTTTGGGAATAATGAACACTATTCTGGTGAGGGGAATACTAAAAGCCCTGACTTCAGCATTATACAACTCATCCATGTAACAAAAACACTTCTACCCACTTAATGTTTTGAAGTGGTGGCTCAATGCCTGTAATCCAAGCACTTTGGGAGGCCAAAGTAGGAGGATCGGTTGAGCCCAGGAGTTTGAGACCTGCCTGGGCAACATAATGAGACCCAATCTCTACATTCTAAAAAATAATAAATAAATAAATTTTGATATATTCTTAACGGGAGAAAGATATTTATTTATCACTTTCCTTCCTTTGTTTATTTCTACTGAATATGTGCTTTATAAAAGTCTCCGTCTGAATTTTCTCTTTTTTAGATAACTTCACAAAATTCTCTTCTCTATCCAACTTTTTTTTCTTCCCTTCCCTTGTCACCATTTCCAGAATCTAAGAGTGGAGTCTTTGGGGTCCCCCTCAGAGCCTTGGACCGTTTCAGCTTCTCTGGAAGGGACATCAGATTCAGTGCTAAAAGGTAGGTATCTGTGACTTTTAGGTGCCATTACTATTTTATGTGCAGAGAAAAGGTTTGCACCATTAGGAATTCATAGCAAAGTTGGTAATCCCCAATTATTTTGGAAAGAATCTCTTTCATCTCCAGTCCACAGTGCTAGTGTCTGTGAAAAGGAAAATTGTAAATATTTAAGGCACCACCTTCTCTTCGTTTTAAGGCATTAGAACCTTAGGATTTTCATTTTAAGGCAATAGAAACAAGAGATTCTGGCTTACGTTTTTATAGTTTGTGTCCCAGAGAATCAAAAGCACATCCTTTCTCTTCTCTGTCCACCTCCGACCCACCCCATAAATTATTAACCTTTGTTCCTACCAGGAGCCTTCTCCTAATTGTGTGCAGTCAAGGAGGCCATCTCCCAACACATAGGTCTTGCCTGAGAGCTCAAACTCTTCATGCACAGGAGTTTCCTCTCTGCACGATCGTGGGCACACCTGGGATTCTTCTTCCGGTTGTGGGTAGGATTGGGTATTTCCTTCTCGTTGGAAGGAGTACCAATCATGCATAATCACAGTTCAATTCTGGGGCTTCACCCTGCTGTGAAGAGAAATTCGTTTTATATCAACCTGATATAATCAAGAAGAGGATGGTCCAGTGGGATATTCTAAAATTATCTCCTGTATTTGGATAGTGGGCTAGAGATGATCACAGTCTGAAAAAGTGGATCTGTTAAATTCCTTTAATCCCTCTAACTCATTTCAATGAGAACATTTTAAAAAGTGTCTCAAGAATTCAAACTGATTAAAAGTGATTTTTTAAGATAAAGCAT
>NW_012148507.1:2822664-2823914 GCF_000956105.1 Propithecus coquereli
AGAAGTGGACTCTGGAAACTGACCATATACAAAGTTAATAGAATTTTTTTCTTTATAGACTTTTAATAATAAAATAGTCAATATATAGTAGTGGCTGAGAATGTAAACTTTGAAATCAGGCAGATTTGGGCTGTAACCCCAGCACAAAGTAATTTCAACCTTCATGAGCCTATTTCTTAATCTCTAGAATATAGATAATAGCATATTTTTCAGGGTTATTGTATATTTTATATACAGTGATGTATATAAAGCATGGTGTCTGGCATAGTGAGCTTTTAATATATGTTAGTTATTGTTCTACCTTGGATTATTTGGTTCCAAGACTTGTCTAAGAAAAAGCTGATAGATAAGATAATCTCTTTAATTTTTTTAGAAATTGTCCTTTATTGTCCAATTGCTGATCTTCAGAGAAGAATTGAAGACATTGTTCTTGAATAGACAACCAGCATCTACATTTTGTTTTGCATTTGTTTTCAGGGTGCACCGAGGCACAAACTCAGGATGGTTACGTAAGCTTCTCCAACTTGGCAATCTTGATCTCTGGGTCAAACTGGCACTTCATTTTTACTGTCACTTCCCCTCCAGGTAATTTCAGCACAGTGTGCTTTTATTCTCTGTTTCTTTTGAAAAAAATACCCCTTCTCCCTATAATGGGAGTAACTCCTATTATGAATAAGAAGTCATTATAGTTTAGAGAAAACAGTCACTTGGCTGTATCATTAAGGTATGAGAAGAAAGAGCACATGTAGGAATTAAGCCTCAGGAGGCGCCTGGTGAGCAAGAATCCAAATGTACATTTTCCTCTAGATGTTAAAATTCACTTTATATGTTCAACTTGTTTCTTTCTTTTTTTCTCTCTCTTATTTCTATGACATTTGGTTGGGTATCAATAGGAAAATTTTAATGTATAAGAAAGAGAGTTGTGGGATATTGAATAGTATGGACTCTTATCTTTGGGTACTGTGCTCCTGATCCTCCCCCTGCCCCCGAAATGGTGACAAATATCTATTAGTAATCTTATGCTTTAAAAGTACAAGGTGTGTGGAAATTGCTTATATGACCCAGTTCTTCTTGACTGTCCCGACCCGCGGGGTAGTCAACGCGGACCCTGGAGGAGGGAGCGGGAATTGGGAGAGGCAGGAGACACAAGAAATGGAGACAAGACAGGAGTCTGATCAAGTCTCGTTTATTGGCAGGATGGCAGAGGCTTAAATAACGCAGAAAGAGTAACAATAAAGGGGTGGTGCTTT
>NW_012148507.1:2835149-2839519 GCF_000956105.1 Propithecus coquereli
TAATAAATATTTTCAAAATATGCATACTATATAAAGAGATATATAGCAGTATTGGAAAAATTAAAAGAGAGAATAACAGTTATCTGTCTTAAGTACAATAATCTATTATTACCATGATATTTGCATATCATATTGGAGAAGAAATAGGGAATCTTGTTACCTTTTGAAAACCCTTTTTCCTAGGAATATTGTTTCAGGCACTGGCTATTTATGCAGAGTTTCTGCTATCATGCCAATGATGCACCCTTTGAGATTTGTGAGGAACACGTTGAAAGGATGTTCCATACCAATGAATCATTGGAGATTTTAAAATGCTGTGGTGTGTATTTATCTTTTTATAATTGTCAAATATCCCCATTCTTATACAAATTTGAGGATGTATTGATAACTCTTTAAAAATTCAGCTTATCAGAGTTCTTGCGCACTTCATGAATTGGCTAGGGCATTTCTGTTGGCTTTCTGTTGTGGGAAATTTTTTTTCAAACTTGGAAATGACTCAGCTACCAGCTCAAACATCAACCCATCTGAAAAATCACTGGTTTCCAAGAATAGGCCATGACTTTACAGTTATTACTTGTGCTAGTTTGGCTATGAGTCTAAGCTCATTTGCATGGCTCACGTAAAACGTATAAAATACTGAAATGGATCGTAATAAGTAAATCATAGAAGTGCTAAATCTTGCCTCTTCTAACTGCACTTATTTTTGGCCTAAAATTATTCCTATCATCTGGGACAGACCACCTACCTCTCCTGATGATTCTGTTCTTTCATTCTTTGTTATTTGTCTCTAGAAAAGATATAAAATTATAATGATAAAGTTTTTAAGTTTATGAATTCTCATTTGCCATTGTTTTTAATGAATTAATCTCAGACCTCAGGGTTTTTTCTTAAATCACAATTTTATTTAGCTTATACACTTTTTTCCTGCAAAGCTTCACCTCATCAAATCCAGAAAACAGAAGTAAGCCCCTTCCGAAAACTCTCTTGAGGAGGAAATTGGCATCTCGTAATTAAACATTTCATAGCTTCAAAATCCTTACTGTTTAAAGCTGGTTTCCTCTTGCTGTTTTCTTATTAAAGATGTAAATTTGTCCACTCTCTTTTCAGGTTGCTACTTTGGCCTGTAAATTCCCTACCCTGTCTACTTATTTATTAAGAATCCAAATGTTCTCAGTTTGTCCACAAAAATGGTCTTCTCCCAAACATGAAAGTCTTGTTGCTCTCCTCAGCACCCTCTTCACTTTCTTTTTGTAGGATTCAACTTTCAAGGCCCATGTAATGCAGCATATTTTGGGAGAATCTCCTCATAGGTTTCCAGACTTTCCACACTCTCACTTATGTAATGTAGCTGTTGCTCACTTTGGTGAAAGTAGCACCTGTATCACTAACTTATATTTTTGCTATTGGTCATTTCTTTACCTAAGCAGTTAAGTTTTAAACTCCTTAGGTTTAAAATCCCAAGGAAAGAGAACAGCCTAGAATGGTTCTCGTACAAATTTTCAGAAACAAGGGACATCATTAAGAAACTAAGGAAATTAATCAAGTGTATCCAAGGTTGACTGACATGAAAACAAAACCTTCAAAACTGCATTTTGAACTGCTGCTTTTGTTGCTGACATTCTGTTCCTTCTTCAATGCCGTTTAACTGCAGTTGGCATTTTGATACAGGGAATGCTTAGGATAGAACAGTAACTCGCTTTCTGACCTTAATAAGACAGAATCAAAAATATTAATTTTCTTTTTTTCATGTCCTGGTAATATTTACAACAGATACCCTCACCCGACTATTGAAACTCGACTGCCCCATCTTCTACTCTGTATGTTACCCATGCTCTATCCAGGCTCCAACATTGCTTACCTTACCCCTACTCCACAGCTCACCCATACCCTGTACCTTACCCATGTTCCCTGTCTTCTCCTATATCATACCTTACCCGTACCCCATGCCTTACCCACATGCTCCATGCCTTACCCCTGCTCCCTGCCTTCTCCTAACCATACCTTACTCAGATTCCATATTTTCCTTTAACCCACTTCTGACCCTTATCCCGCCTCCACTCTTCATTACGTTTCTTTCAGTTATCCCAAGGATGTCAATAATGACCAGCTTAGACTCTTATTGTGGCCATGTAAAATGAATGAGGTGTTAAACTCCTGTTTTATCCTACTGATACCAAGCTACGCTCAAGCCAACTGGCCCATTTGGATCAGCATCATCACCACTGTCCTTTTGAGGAGATCCAGAGGGAAAGTGTGAGGAATGGGATGAGGGTGTCTTCTATACACATGGTTTTTTTGTGTGTCATGAAGTAGGGAAGAAGTTTTCTGGTTTTAGAATGCCCCACATCACTCGAGCACCCTATTTCATATGATTAAAAGTTTCTCCTGAAGCCATCATGAAATACTTCTTCTTCACTTCAGAAAGAATGGCACCCAAAGCATTTGGGATGGATTATCTAACTTACTCTAGGTATTTCCTAGAGAAAAATAAAATAACAACAACAGAACCATATCTATATATCTAGTATAAATCTTTTATTCTGTAATTTAACTTCATGTTCTTTCTTAGTAGACCCTCCTCAGTGGAAAAAAAGTTGCATCCCATTACCATAAAATGTAGAATTACACAAAGGCAATCATTTAAAAGTCCTCCAGATCCTTTTACATTATAAATCTGTGGTTCCCAACTCCTGCGCCACAGAGCTCTGCCACCCCTCCACCTCCCTGTCTGTGGAAAAATTGTCTTTTCTGAAACTCAGGAACCTAAGAAGTGTGTGTGTGGGGGCATGCACAGCAGGAGGTGAGCAGTGGGTGTGCCAACAAAGCTTCATCTGTATTTTCAGCCGCTCCCCATCGCTCGCATCACTGCCTGAGCTCTGCCTCCCCCTACCCACCCCATTACCGCATCTGTGGAAAAATTGTCTTCCATGAAACTGGTCCCTGGTGCCAAAAAGGTTGGGGACCTCTGCTATAAATCATAGTTGTACAAAACTATATTCTTAACATTTTTAAAGATAACATCTCAATATTAATGATGTAACAGGTTACTAGTATGTACAGCTAGGGGTGAGTGGAATAGTTGCGGGAATGACTTGAGTTGCAAAGGTACTTTACAAACCATCTACCCTCCAGAAACCCATTCTCCTGATAGTTGTGTAATCAATTGCAATATCACTGAAGCCCAACACCTCACATTTTCCCTCTAGCCAGTACATTGTTTATACCAGTTTGATCAGGGAGCCTGTCAATTGCATTTGTATATTTCATAATAGCTATTCCAAAGATATGATGAACCCTGGAGTAATGTACTGTACTTGGAAGCAATTGCTTCAGCTTTAGGGCACATATGCTTCAAATCTGAGAATATCATAGATATATATGGGAATCTTTGTAGAGATCTCTAAGGCAAGCTGGTATTTAACGCAAAAGCAAACCCATTTGGAGCTAAAGCACTTTCCATTAGGCAATTTGGCGGCTGTTCTACGAGGCAGACTCACTGTGCTCTACGGACACATTTCGATTAAATGCTGCTTTGTATTCTTCCAAAGATGGGAACAATAAGGACGTTTGTCAAAGGAAAAACTGCAGCAAACGATTTCATGTTGAACATCTGTACTCTGCAGTTCATTGTTTGCAAGAGTTTATTGACCATAATTTTGATGCATATAGGTTTTAAAGAGTATAAACTGCATTTATCTTGAACGCCTATCATTTATTTGAGTCTTGGCTTATTTATTTTCATTTTTCTGGGCATTTTATTTATTTTAGAACTCTGAAAAGATGAAGTAAAAGATGTTTCTTAAGAAGGAAATTTTAGTTAGCTCTGCAAAATTGATGAGAAAAGACAATGTTTTCACAAAAAGATCGAGCAATTGAATTGAAAAATGTAACACTAAGCATGTCTTTATAATACCTTTCAGCCTTAGAAATCTCAAATTAATTTATAAACTTTAAGACCACTCTCCTAACTCTTTGTCCACCATACCAATCATAGTGACATTTCTAGAGTGAAGTGTAGCAGCTGTTAATTAGCAAAGCAATTTAGGGATGATGATGTCAAAAAGACAATTAATGGTATTGTGAATGTGATCCTAAGTTGCCTTCTTTCTCTTTATAAATGGGTGGCCTACTGCTAGAAGATGTGAGCTTTCTTTTTTGCATTTTTATTCAGGGAAATCAAGGCCCAGGCAATCCAAGTTGCTAAATCAGGGTAGCTTTCTCAGTCATGATTTGATAAACGACTGTTGTCCTGATCTCTTGGCCTAAGTCTGTTACCTCATAAACTACAAATTTCTTGAACAGAAGAGAAGTGGACTCTGGAAACTGACCATATACAAAGTTAATAGAATTTTTTTCTTTATAGACTTTTA
>NW_012148507.1:2846394-2848585 GCF_000956105.1 Propithecus coquereli
AACCACAGAGAAGCCGGGTAGTTTGGCTCCAAATCCCACTCTCTGAAACACTATGCTGCACTGCCAGGCAACCCTCCAAAGAGTGAGTTAAAGAATTAAGGGAAATATCTCCTGCTCCTTCAAAAGAGGGAAGAGAGTGCTTTGTGTTTTCTTCTCTAGAAGCATAGAAATTAAGTATGTTCTTAAACATTTCCCAGAAGTGGAATATTATTATTATTGTTATTATTACGGCTGGAGACATGGAGTCAGTGAGGGAAAGAGGTATTGTAAATGAGACTTCTATCTTTCTACTCTGTTCTCCAAGTGCAGGAGAGAAGGGAGCAGATCAGGCATTGGAAAATTCCTTCCTCCACCATGCTCCAGGCTAGACCATCAAATGAGCAGAAGAAACACTTGTGTTACTAGGAGGTCCTAAAAGACCAAAGTTATAAGCAAGTGTGAATTTAAAAAGAGGCAAAGTGAGGAGCGGCAAAGAGAAAAAGTCAAAGTAAAGAAAAGAAAGAGGGAGTAGCATGGTCCCACTACTAGTACATTCACTGTGCTTGAATTTCTGACACATACTTGGAAGGGATGCTCCACTAGGTACACATTCTGTATTTGAACCAGGCTTTAGCCTGCTATCCTCGTCTCTCTCCCTGTGCTGGTGAACTGAGCAGAACAAACTACAACAAAATCGTGTTGCTCAAGAAGAGTGGGATTTCAACCTGGCTCTGCCTCGTGTTGCCTGTGATTTGTTGAACCGTATTTTTTTGTTTGTTTTTAATCTAAAGGTCTATCTAGACCGTGTGTGGGTGTGGGGGTGTGTGTAGTACCTTCTGGTTTATAAGGAGACTGTTCATAATTTTTTATCTTATATGACCCTGTGAAGTATGTGATTTAATTCTCACCCTCCATTTTATGTCTGAAACCTGCTAGCCATGCAGGGGCCTCTCCCGAAACTCTGCTAACCCCATCCCGTTTCTTTCCTTCCCCCAGCTCTAGAGGTAGCTTCTTCCTGCAGTTACTAATACATTTGTTACCTCAGTGTCTTCTTTTTGTTCTTTCAACCTTTCAATATCAGTGGACACATTCATTTCCCTGTATTTGGCCATTTGGAAAATATTGTTTCACTGAGTTATTCAGATGTTTTCAATGTTGACATATTTCATTCTACAATTCAAAAAAATAGAATTAGTTAATATCAACATGAATCTTTAAGAATCAGAAATCTGTGAAGCTCATGGTAGTTGACAAAAGTTTTCCAAAATTCGAAGTTTCCCATGAAAGCTTGAATTTCATCACTGGCAACAAATACTGTAATTTGTTTCTCTTTTAAAAAGCTCACTTCATTCATTTTAAAAAAGAAAATTTGCCAAATAACCAAGTGCGAGTAACCACAATTTATCTCTCAATCATTCTTCCAAGTTCTTTCAAGTAAAAATGTTGTTCCTTGAAAAAAGCATGTAGTTCAGCTCAAAACTCAATTGCAAAATTGCTTTTACTTGAGAAAATCATATACATTTTTAATAAAATTAATTCTTTTTACTGTACCATCAAAGACATTCTTAAGTGAAACTGGCTTTTTTCCCCCTCCTGTTATTGGTCTTTTGTTTTGTTTTGTTTTACAATGATTTTATCTTAGGGGATATCCTCCCTGATCACATCTATGCAAAAATATCTACTTCCTCTATAACTATCTTCTTTTCATGGCATGGCATGGCATTACTTCACATTATATTATAAATTTATTTGTTTATCCTCTACCATTCAAACCAGAATAAAAGCTGTATGAGGGTAAGGAACAGAACTCTCTTACTCACCATCGTCTTCCCAGTGTCTAGAACAGTGCCTGGCATGAAGAATGTAAACATATTTTTAATTAATACATGTCTTAAATAAATTAAGATATAAAGTTTTCAATCAAGATCACCCATCCACCTGAGTTTTATGATTGTACCAATCTCACTTTCCACGTTTTGATACCATACTATAGTTACACAGATTATTAACAATGGAGGAGGCTGGGTGAAGGCACCATTTCTTGGCAGCTTCCTGTGGATGAATAATTATTTCAAAAGAAAAGGTTAAAAAAAGTATTGTTAATAGTAACATTCTGTTACTTATTAATCAGCTCTGTCCAACATGAGCCACAAATGCAAGGTATATATGTAATATCCTAGTAGCTATTTAATATATCAAAAATACTATTTTA
>NW_012148507.1:2848635-2849698 GCF_000956105.1 Propithecus coquereli
AATTCAAATATATGTATAGATTCATGTAACATATATCAGGCTATAGATCATTTCCATCACTCTAAAAATATGCTTACCTACCCTCCTTTCCCCACCATTAACCCCTGGCAGTCATTGGTCTCTTCTCTATATCTGTAGTTTTATCTTTTCTAGAATGTGTCATATAAATGGAATCCTACAGTATGTACCCTTTAGAGATGGGCTTTTCCCACTCAGCATAATGCCTCTGATGTTCATCCCAGTTGTTACAGGTTATCAATAGTTTCTTCTTTTCCTTTGCATTCTTTTTTTTGGCTGAGTAGTATTTCCTTGTGGTTTGTTTATCCATTCTTCTGTTGAAGGACGTTTGGGTTGTTCCTGGGTTTTGGTAACTATGAACAGAGCTCCTATAAACGTTTGTGTGTGAGTTTTCTGTGCTGATAGTAAGTTTCTTTTTTAGGTTATTTCACGACTTGTTTCATAAACAGTAAGCAGTGAAAACCAAATTTTTCATCTATAAAAGAGGGAGGGGCTCCAGATGAATTCTTAGATGAGCCCTGTCAACAAGAGGATCCCACTTTGGCCCACCATCCATTGCCAATGTGGCTCCGCCTGCCGTGGCTTTATCCTAATTTTCCAGATAACAAAATTCCCTTAGAAATTAGGAAGTCTCTTGGTGATATAGTAGGAGTCCTTGTGCCCCTGTTTTGATGTGTTATGTGGCATATCTTGAGTGGATACATGTGTCAGAGCAAGTAGTTTCACAAATTCTGGAGCCAAGAACATTTTTGTTTTCATTAGTGGAACATAAGCGTGCATAAAACTGAAATTGTGCACTGGTGAGAATTAAAGGAGAGAACTGGAAGAAATCTCCATCAACAATGAAAAGAATTGGAAAGAAACATTATATGTTATTGTTGGAATCTTGTAGTGCTTCAGAAATATGAATCTTGGATTTAGTATTGATTCATTTATTTAACCATTAAATTCAATCAATAAATATTGAACACCTACTATATGCCAGGTACTGTTATAAGCATATCTATTTCACAATATATTTATTATATTAGAATCTTATTAATAT
>NW_012148507.1:2858873-2863534 GCF_000956105.1 Propithecus coquereli
AAAGGAATACCAATCCTACTGTTTCCGAGTGTACGTTTAACCAAAAAATAGCAGTCAATGTCGTTCTGCCTCTTAGTTGAATGAGCTCTCGCGTGTGTGCGTGTTCATGTGTGTGTGCACACATGCACATGTACACATGTGTGTATCAGTTTGTTTGCCTGTTTGTATTTCTTTCCCATGGAGGAAATGAAGATTTTAAAAAAAAATTTCCCAACACGTTAGCCAGCCATACTCCAGCTCTTGGACCTGCACCAAAAGGTGGGATGGTGGTGGTAGAAAAAGTTGAGACAGAGAAGGGTATAGGAATTCTCTCTAGATTCCATCTAAGGCCATTTTAGTTTTGATTTCTAGAAGACTCTTGTCCATATTATTTCATATAAACTCAGAGCAGGTGTTTGACAACTGCTGTCTGCATTTAGCGCTTCATATTGAGCTGCGTTCTTCAGTGAAGGGCAGGAGTGATGCTAATCTCTTCCCTAATCTAATATGGCCATCTGCATGAATCTTGGTTGCCCCACTTCAATTAACTACATTAAGCAGTCCACGATGCCTGGGTGTTTTATTAAGGAACATTTTTTATGGAGTGGCTTATTAATAAATTATCAGGAATGAGGCAAGGGACAGAACTCCCGTGGAAGGGTTTAGATGGAAGAGATAGGAGCATCAAAGAGGCTGTTTTATTAGGACACCCAAGTTAAAAATAAAAAGATGTGTTATCCGAATCCTCCCTTGGGAATCATAGCGGATTTGTTTCCTTATCTTCCAAGCTTTTTCCAAATCTTAAGAGCATCGTTTCGAAGGCAAATAATGAGACATCTCCCGAATTTTTTTTTTGAAATTATTATCAGCTATGAAACACCTAATTATTGCTAGCTTTAAATAAATTTGGTCTTATTCCATTATTTCCATGGCATTTTAGTTTCCCCTTTTCCTCAGTGTTTTTAAACTTTCAGCATTTGATGATAAAGTGATTGGCTGTCTCTCTCCTCAGCACTGTGCCTTCGCTAAGCACTGCCATCGCACTTAAGATTATTGACCTGACGGAACTGAGCATTGGTACCAGATTTAAATTGCAAATTCACCACCTTTTACCAAAAATTGCAGGGGTGTGGTAAGGGTGAGAGTTGTGATGGGGGAAGAGGAAATAAAGCATGTATCCCTTCTATTTTCCTGTTGCCAAAGTTTTTGACATATAGAGCCATCTAAGCCATCTTTTAAAATCCATGTCTGCTCATGTCACTCTGCTATTCATAAGATTAAATGAATTCCTGTTGTCAGTTGGAGAGGCAAGAGAATGCGACAGCCTGGAACCCAGGAGTCAGCTGGTTTTGGTTTTAAATCTAACTCCCCTATTGACTGATTTTGTGGCCTCAAGCAAGACACCTAACCTCGCAGTGCCTTTCAGTTTCCTCATTGGTAAAACCACCATAATAATACTGCCCATGCTTAAGGCTGTTATGTAGATTGAGTGAGTTAATGTCAGTAAAGAGAGCAGAAAAAATTCCTTGCATATTGTGTTATTGTTGGGGTTTTTTAATTGCCATTTAAGATTTGCAGCCCTCTAAGACTTGACTCTATCCAATCTTTCTAACCTTATTTTGGGTTTTCATTCTTATTTTGGGTTGTAGCCTCTGCCTACAATCACCACACTAACTCATTCACTCTGGGACTTGTCCAATATCTTCCTGCTCATTTACTTGCACAGTTTCCTCCAATTGGATTAATTTGTGTTCACCTGCTGAAACCTGCTCAAAGGACATTATTTCATTCTTATATACATTGGAGACTCCAAAAGGGGGAGGGTAGGTGGAGGATGAGGGATGAAAATTTACCTATTGGGTACCATGTGTACTATTCAGGTGATGGGTAAAGTAAAAGCCCAGACTTTACCCCATGAAATATATCCGTGTAACAAAACTCTACATGTACCCCTAAAACTATAAAAATAAAAAATTTTTGAAAATCCTGCTCAAGCTTTAAGCACTCACTGAGGTGCATTTTTCTTAAGAATGTTCACGACACAAAGAAATGATAACTGTTCGAGGAAATGGATGTGTTCATTACCTGGATTTGATCATTACACATTGTATACATGTATTAAAATATTACTTTGTGTCTCATAAATATGTGCAATTATTATGTGTCCACTAAAACTCTTTTTAAAAAAGGCTTTCTGCAGTCCCTTCCTCCTCAATCAAAATGAATATTTTCCTCGTTGGGTTCAAAGAATATTGAAAGTGCGCCTCCATGTTAGCACTTATGGTCTGTGGAATTCATTGTACAGATGACTTTCTGTTCCCACAGGCCAGTGGTTCTCAACCAGGGCGATTTTGCCTCCCAGGTTGGGTGACTAACTCATCCTAGTTTTCCTAGGACTGTCTCAGTTTTAAAAGTGAAAGTGTCCCATCCCAGAAATTTCCTCAGTCCTAAATAATCTGGGACAGTTGACCACGCTACCTCCGGAAGACATTTACAATGTCTGGAGACATTGCTGCAGCTTGGGAGAGAGGATAAGTACTGTCATCTAGTGAGTAGAGATCAGAGATGCTGTAAACATCTGACAATGCACAGGGCCTCCCCGACAACAAAGATTAGCTGGCTCAAAGTGCCAGTAATGCCAAGGAGGAGAAACCCTGGCAGAAGCTATTACTCATCTTTGTAACGTTTAAGTAAGAGCCTGCTGGAATGACTTAATGAATGCAATTAGATTTTATCTCCCAATGAATATTAAATAAGTACTTATTTATCTCCTGATGTTTATTTAGGACATCATAAGTTTCTCTCTGTATAGTTACAGAGAGATAGTATCTGGTCCCATCCTTCATGGATTTTCAATATGGTTGGGACATAAGAATAATATTTTGAGGAAAATTAGAGAACAATTCCAGGCAAAAAGCAATTAGGTGTAAAGCAATCACAACAAACAATATGTGTTTAAGAATGTAAGTATGGGAGACAATGCTAGAGGAGAGAAAGAATATCATTGTCCCAAGTGACATGTTTAGCCCCTCCAACTCCTAAATCATATCACACTGTTTCAAATCCCATTTGCTAAGGGCTTGGTTGTCCAGATCGCGCAAACTTAGGTTCATAGAAATGCCAAGAAAGGAGTCCTGTTTGCCTTGTCAAAGCTCAATTTTGAAGAGCTCTTTTTCAACTGTTTTTGCTTCCCTAAACTGGTTAATAGCCCCCAAATCTTCCAGTCTATACACCTTAGAGTTCTCTCTAACTCTTATTCCTCTCTTCACCACCCTGTCCTCTTGCTTGGCAAGTTTTATCCATTCTACCTCTTCATTGTCTACTTTTTCTTTCTCCCCCTCTACACTCCATGTCACAGATATATCTTCAATTAAGTCTCATTTAGTACACTCCTTACAGTGTCTACTCCTCCACTCCGTGTCTCTTTTCCCTGGGGGAGAGTATTCCCCATGTACAACATAGGCCTCCCCATAACAAACGTCCTTCTCTAGTGTACCCACACATCCAAAGCCCCCCATTCATTCTGCTCCAGATTAAATATTTATTCTCTTTTTCAAATGATCTAGAAGGAGTATTTCCCTTCTCTCAACTTTTATAACACTCTCCTTTTGTTCACTTAACACCTTTTATACATAATATAATTATTTGTGCTCATCTCATTCAGATCTTCAGTATAAATTCTGTGTCTTTTACAATCCCAGCAGTATTTTTACCATAAGGATGTAGGACATTAGAGCCCTGATAATGATTATTGAGTGAATGATTAAAACAAGGATGAAATAAGTCCCCTTTCTTTTCATTCCCTCTTTCCAGAGACCCCTGGATTCCAGGAGTTCTTACAACTGCTGAAGAAATAGATCCCCTACTTCTTCTAAAAAAGATACAGAAAGTTTGTCCAGTTTAAAAAATTAATAACAGGATGATGACTGCACGTCTTTTGTGCCCTAACGATGGGCAAAATGTGACGTCTTGATTCCAGGAAATGCTTTCTGTTGGCTGCTTTAGCTTCCTTTTCCAGTCTCCATGCCACCGCCTTTGTCTTTGCAGACAGCCACCACTGCAGACCTCGGCGCTGCCTTCTCCAAGTCGTGCACTGATCTTTGTCTGGCCACCGTTCACACTGTTTTTTGTGAGGAATCTATGCACCCAATGTTGGGAGTGGAAAACTGAAATGTAAAAAAGTCTGGCTATTAGGCCTATTACATATGTGTGACTATGAACATCAACTTACCTCTATCACTTTAGAGACCTATTGACTACATATGGTGTGTTTTGTGAATATAAAATAAAAGGACTATCAATTTACCTTAGGTAACTACAAATCTATAAGAATTACAGGAAGAGGGGAAGGGAGGGATGGCCTTAAGTTGTCTGGAAGCAGGGAACAGCAAAACAGCTGAGGACCAGAAATTATCTCAAGTGCCCAGCAAAGTAAAACCATGCGAAATAGTTTGGAAGTTTTTCATTAATAGCATGTCCATAATATATAAGAAACAATATGTGATCATCTCCGACTTTAAAAACATGAATCACATATAGTATTTATTCCATAAGAAAACTTTAAAAATAATCAGGAATAAGAGCATGTCTACTAAATAACATGAAGTGGTCCTATGCTATTTTCAAACAAGATCCAATATCACATTTAACAATGTAATATTAGAGGAATTCCTATTCAAATA
>NW_012148507.1:2863584-2865509 GCF_000956105.1 Propithecus coquereli
ACAGAAACAAAGCCTGAAGAGATTTCTGAATCCCAGACTAATGGTCAAAAGGATCACATCCATTCCTCATCCAAATGCCGAGGATCACGAACAGGGACTGAAAAAGAAGAGGCTGTGTTGGGAGAAGGTAGGCTGGGATGCTGGGCCGATTCCCACAGGAGAGACCCCTCGTGGGTGAAACGAGCCTCCCTCTCCCCCTGGCTGTCAGTTTCTGAAGCAATTTCGTTTATGGCTCCTTCTTTAGTCTTTGTTATTTTTTCTCAAGGAAATTATACCCCAGCACAGGAATACATGGGTCCAGCTGATTCACTCAGCTATTAACCAATTATTTGAATTGACATTTGTATATTTTTTCTTAGTAGAAGATTATTGGTTTAACATTTGAGAAAAAGGGGAAACCAGAATATAGGCATATAATCTTTCCCTTAGCTATTGCAAAGCTGCCAATTTGGCAACATTATTGAATTGGGAAAGAAGAGTGTGTAGTTGCCAAATACCAACTATGTAAATTAGATTGAGTAGAGAACCCTCAAAAAATCAGTCAGCTTTGTTAAGCTTTGCTTTGTTGTTTAGCTGTACTTTTAGCAAAACGTATTATTTGCCTACATGGTAGATTATGCCAGATGATTTTACTTGTTATATTGTTAAATTGCCATTAGAATTAGAGTCAAGCAGAGAAAAGATAAGCATTTGCCTGGGACCAATGCTTTGCCCTCATCCTACTAAGACTGCCAGAAGTAAGAAGCCTGGATGGCCTTGCCAAGTATGGATATGATACATGAAAAATATTCATATAATTTCCATGGCTCTGCAACATTTTACAACATATGCTCTAAAGAGAAGACTATTTCTATTTTTTTTAAGAACCAACTATCATATTTCTGTTTGAAAAGGAATACCAATCCTACTGTTTCCGAGTGTACGTTTAACCAAAAACTAGCAGTCAATGTCGTTCTGCCTCTTAGTTGAATGAGCTCTCGCGTGTGTGCGTGTTCATGTGTGTGTGCACACATGCACATGTACACATGTGTGTATCAGTTTGTTTGCCTGTTTGTATTTCTTTCCCATGGAGGAAATGAAGATTTTAAAAAAAAATTTCCCAACACGTTAGCCAGCCATACTCCAGCTCTTGGACCTGCACCAAAAGGTGGGATGGTGGTGGTAGAAAAAGTTGAGACAGAGAAGGGTATAGGAATTCTCTCTAGATTCCATCTAAGGCCATTTTAGTTTTGATTTCTAGAAGACTCTTGTCCATATTATTTCATATAAACTCAGAGCAGGTGTTTGACAACTGCTGTCTGCATTTAGCGCTTCATATTGAGCTGCGTTCTTCAGTGAAGGGCAGGAGTGATGCTAATCTCTTCCCTAATCTAATATGGCCATCTGCATGAATCTTGGTTGCCCCACTTCAATTAACTACATTAAGCAGTCCACGATGCCTGGGTGTTTTATTAAGGAACATTTTTTATGGAGTGGCTTATTAATAAATTATCAGGAATGAGGCAAGGGACAGAACTCCCGTGGAAGGGTTTAGATGGAAGAGATAGGAGCATCAAAGAGGCTGTTTTATTAGGACACCCAAGTTAAAAATAAAAAGATGTGTTATCCGAATCCTCCCTTGGGAATCATAGCGGATTTGTTTCCTTATCTTCCAAGCTTTTTCCAAATCTTAAGAGCATCGTTTCGAAGGCAAATAATGAGACATCTCCCGAATTTTTTTTTTGAAATTATTATCAGCTATGAAACACCTAATTATTGCTAGCTTTAAATAAATTTGGTCTTATTCCATTATTTCCATGGCATTTTAGTTTCCCCTTTTCCTCAGTGTTTTTAAACTTTCAGCATTTGATGATAAAGTGATTGGCTGTCTCTCTCCTCAGCACTGTGCCTTCGCTAAGCACTGCCATCGCACTTAAGATTATTGA
>NW_012148507.1:2877524-2886987 GCF_000956105.1 Propithecus coquereli
ATTCTTTCCGTTGGCTGATCAGTTGTGCATCTCTCTGCTTCATACCTTGTTTAGGCTCAAAGGTCCAGGCAATTATATAAGACCTATGTACTGAATCCAGGTAACCTGACTGCTAGATGCTGCACATGGAACTGGGCTGGGAAATTATGAACAGGATAGGGGGAGGTAGGAGAAGAGGGGAAATTCATTGTTAATGTTTTCATTGCAAAAGAAGCCAGTGACTAGTATCCACACAAATTTTTAAAGTCACTGGCACAGCATATATTTGTTGCTCAAGAAAGTTTTGGAAATCAAAAGAGGTTAAAGATAGCTGGGAAAGATATAACTGGCGTGGACCTAGAGGGACCCAAAACCAATGAGTTCCCCTTTCTGTAGAGAAGGTACATATGTTCCCCATATTTTATCCCATTTTTTTCTAACACTTGATCAAATCTACCAGTGGGACTCTTAACGAGCATGGAGGGATGATTTACAATCCCATCTTTCCATGTTAATGGGGACTCATCACCAAGGCGGAGGTGGAGAGGAGGCCTGCCAATTCGTATGTTTTGAAACTCACTATCCTTCCTTCCCTAAAACCCAAACATTCAGCTGAATGCCTTAGGACACATATCTGCTATAAATTCATTTTTTATCTAATTTGTCTGAGATCTAAGCTTCCTGTGGAGGTCTGAGATCAAAGGATTTGATTCCTTCTGATGTCAGCACTGACATATAATGTGTGCTGACTTAGTTCTGTCTATAACCTCGCAGTGGGAGGCGGCCAGCCTCCCTGGGCACCTTTACACAGTGAACTTTCATTTCAGCTGGGGAGTCTGTCAGGTATGTTGCTGATTGGAGCTGCCATGTAAATAATTCATGGGAGATTTTTAAATGTTTTTGGGTCTACAAAGGAAAGCTATGCTTGTGTTAGTCTTTCATGAATAGATGCAGACTCGAAGAACAAGGGGGAAAAGATTTCCAATGAAGGTCTCTCAAAAACAGGATAACAATATCTTCAATGGATTGAAAATAGGTGACTCGCCGTGTTTGATTCCTCTTATATGAAGTGCTATTGGTTTTACCAAGGGATTAAAATTCAAAGCCTTTTTACCTTTTTAAAGTTTGCTTCTACTTGACAATTTATTATTCTTGTTCTTTGGTTATTTGCTGATTGTGATAAACTATGTTTTTTCCTCCTGGTGGAAACAGTAATTATGGAGATGATACCAAGCTCAGTGCTTGGCATAGGTCTGGGCATAATGAGGGGACAAGGTTGACGGCGCAAAAGAATTCCTTCCCTGAAGGAACTCAAAGTCCTAGGAGGAAGATGAGACTGTCACACAAGGAAAGGTGACCAATAATAGAAGCAGCTGCACAGGTCAAGAGAGAAACTCCAGTCAACAAGTATTGAGGCATAAATCAATGTAGTTTGAGCTGTCAAGAAACACTTCTGGAAGGAGTTGCAGATCTCACAGCAAAACTAAGTAACCTGAAAATTCTCATAGCCCTAAGCCAGAGAATCATCCCACAGCTAGGAGGCCGTGGAAGATACACACTGAGCAAAATGACTGGGAAAGAAGAGAGAAGATATGAATAACACGGGTTTATCATAATATTAATCAACACATCATGGAAACAGTATGAACATGATTACTCTATCTCATTTCACTGCTCCAAATCAAAAGCATTTTACATATATTTATGTTATTACCTTCTCTCGTCCTCACCTCATTTTCCATCCATTGTTAGATTAAATTGAAGTAGGAAATTGGTATTTTTTTTACCCCAATACTATCTCTTGTGGTTTGATATCAACATGATTACTGTCTCTTATCACAAACCAAGACAGCTTTCAATAACTTGGGAGAAAAGCATAATACGCAGGTTAATAAATTAGCATCTACATTGTATATAAAAGGGTGGTCAATGAATTTGGTGGTGAGATGTGAGAAAAGCAGGGACAGTAAATATAGATGACAATATTTCCACCTATGCCTCAGGGGTTTAGGACAGGTTTCCACCTTTTCTTTTACTGTAAGGCACATGACAGGTGACCTCTGTGGGCATGATACACTCTCATGCATGTATCCCACCAAACATGCTGCTTACCTCCTCATTGCTATCTTTACCTGCACAATATCGTGCGGTACCTAGATCACTGATTTACCAGTGTTGTATTCTTTCAAGTTTATTTTTAATTCTGTTTAATAGAAAAATAAAATACAAATGAAATGCCAAGAAAAGAAAACAATTAAAACAAGATTGCTAAAATGAAGTACAGTTTAGTAAATCGTTAAGTAACAACTGAGAATAAAATAAAATTATACAACTGAAACTCAAAAAGAGGCTGACAGGACAAAAGTCACAAAGCCAGCTAGCAGGAGAAAGGGAACTTGAACGCTAGTTTTGCAAATTCAGTTCATTGTGCCTTTTGTCTTTCTAATATTACATAATCATACATGTACCACTCATATATAGATGTTTATTCATATATTTATATTATCTCTACATATTATATCCATGTTTTTATAAAATCAAAAGTATTTACATTGTGCATCTGTCATGAAAGCCAAAGTATTAAATAAAAATGGTCTTTAGAGTTCACATTTCTTAACATAGGTGTGAGCTGGCCCACTGGTGAGGCCTGAGGGTGGTCTGGTTTTCATGTTTTAGCCTTGTGTTTATAATGAAAAATCCTTGTTGGCTTATCAATGTTATAAAAGTGCTTTTCTATGAAGCAGTATTATCAAACTTGTATTAGATATTTAGTATTAATTACCAATTGGGCATAGGATACTATTTTAGTGCTTTTTAAAGGAAAAATACATATCCAAAGATATTTGGAAATTGATAAGCTGATATTATTCAATCTTTAATTATTTGACAGTATCTTATCAGGAATGCTAAATATGCAAAATGTGTGATCAACTGATTGAGAATAAAATCCATATTCTTCCTCTACTTCTTTTCTTCACAGGTGTGAGGATGGCGGTCATGGCGGGCAAGCTGAGCCAGCTCTCCTACCAGTCGCGGAACGGAGTGTGCAGAAGGAAGGTCAGCCGCCACGCCGTCCCAGAAGAGGCTGCTGTGCCCGCTCCCAGTATTAGCAGCACCACGTCCCATGGGCACACCTGTGCTCTGGGCTCTCCTGCTCAGCAGACGTACCTGCAGGAGACTGGGAACTGGAAGGATGCCCAAGAGCAGTTGCTCAGATACCAGCTGGCAGGCCATGGTCAGCTGCTGCTGCTGTGCCCAGACCTCAGACAAGAGAGGCAGAAGTTGCCGGGGCAGAGTCGGCTGAGCAAGGAAAGTGGCAGCTTGGGGCTTTTCCAAGAGAAGAAATCCACCTGTGGGGGCACTGAGGCATTCTGCCTTAATTCAGTACACCCAGAAACTATGCAGGAGCAGCTGGGGTCAGGGACTGGTGTGGACATTTGGGCTGAAAGGCAGAATATTCAAACTATTTCTGGATAATAAGTAGGGGAGGTAAGACCTGACCTGCAGGGACAACTAAGCAGGGAGAATATGGATTCTGAATCCCTTTTTCAGCTTTAAAATGGAAGAGAGTCACATAAATGCTTGTAGACTAAGAGTGTCTGATACGCCTTTTGTATCTATCACTGATCCTGGTCTAATGTCAGGCAAATAATAGGTTATCAAACACTTGTTAATTTTCCACTTGTTTTTAATTTAAGCCAGTTTATATTCCTGAGTTTGCCAACTTGATAATGGTGTAATACTGATTTATACCAGCAGGAGTTATTATTAAGTGTCCTCTGGGATGATTATCCACAATGGGATCTTTTTTATTTTGTTTTGTTTTGTTTTTTAGACAAGGTCTCCATCTGTCACCTAGGCTGGAGTGCAGTAGCATATCGTAGCTCGCTGCAACCTCAAACTCCTGGGCTCAAGTGAGTCTCCCAACTCAGTCACCCAAGTAGCTAGGACTACAGGTGCATACCACCATGCTAATTTTTTACAAAATTTTTTATAGAGACAGTGGTTTCGCTATGTTTCCCAGGCTGGTCTCAAACTTCTGGCCTCAAGAAATCCTCCCACCTTGGCCTCCCAAAGTGCTAGGATTACAGGTATGAGCCACCATCCGCGGCCAGCTTTGGGCTTCTTTTATGGAAGGAATCATGAAAAGGTCTGGTCAGCTACACTTAATTCTACTGCATTATAGAAAAACATTTCTTTATCCTGTAGGATATTTGGAGGACAGGAGAACACCCTGCTGACTGACCTGTCAAAGCTTACCTTCTAACCACAAGGCAACTTCCTGGTTTTTGCAGCTGGATTTTATTTCATGGTTTAAATTCAGTCATTATTGGGAGCCCACAGTAGTGTGAGCATATCAAGTTTGCACCTCATGACTATTTACACATGAAAATTGATATTTTCAAGGCTTTGCTGAGAGTTTAGTTAAGGTCAAATATGCAAAAATACCAAATTTGGGGAAATAAATTTTCTACGGACCACAGTTATATCTTTCAGTGGTTCTCTCTGTTATGAGCTGGGTCAAATTTTCAGCTAGAAGAGAACTGTATTGGGAGACTGGAGATAACCAAGTGACCAACTAACTCCTTTAGCAAAGAACTTCTTTCTGGAGAACATAATGCATAAAGCTGTCCAACCAAGGGGAGGAGAGATTCTCTCATACACAGCCTCTCTAGGCTGTGCCAGGGATCGTAATGGAGATCAGAACAAAGGATAAACTGATGTTGATAAATTTGGTAAAGGCAGTTTCACCTAATTCATATATTTGTACAGGGCTCATATCTGTTCAAACTGAAGGATACCTTAAGCAGCTTGACTGTGTCCTTGGCTCTGGATCCAGAAGAGCTTATGCTCCAAGAGTAAATAAGATTACAAAAGCAAAGACAGCAGAAATGAGAAGAGTTTTCAAAAAGATTGCTCTCATATTTTCCTGAAATGTAAAGGTTCCTAAAAGGTTAAGGGGATGTCCTGTGGTTGAGCTGGAACAGAGGACAGAAACACACTCTTCTGTTACTGAATTTTAAATAACGATGTCCTGGAGATAGCCCCATAGGAGGTACTAGCAGAAAGCCTTCATGTCTGCAGTCAGTAAGAAAGTATGTCTCACCCTACTATGAGTGGTCAGGAACATTCTCAGCTTCTTTGTCCATGCTTTAGGTGTCTTGTCAACATCTCAAAATTTATGACTGCCACAGAAAGGAGGTAGACAACATTCTTTGTGTCACTGCATTGGATTTTGAGGGAGATAGAAGTAGGTATTAAGGTCAGTGCTCTTCAAGAAATTTTGGGCCAGGATATGTTTATGTATAGGGAGGGTTTGAAGGGCTCTGGAGGTACAAACCGGCTGCCTGCCAGGTTAATCTTCTTTGTAGATGTATTTTTCTTGGGCACCAACAGTGTTTAAAGACATAATAAAACAAAAAATAACTTGAATGACTTAGGCGGAACATGCCTTCCCTAGTTTAATTAATCCCTGTTATAACCAGTTCTTTATCTTATTTTTGTAGCTTCTTGGTCTATGAAATCATTTGCCTTGGCAATCTCTACTTGGGTGAATCCGTTGGATCCTCAAAGAGCTGTAATCTTTATGGACAAAAACATTTCAGAAGTTAAGGCTTTTGAAGATTGTAAAATGGTAGCAGTCTTAGTCCTTGAACTACTGGCTCAGCGCTGAGGGTTTATCTGCACATTCTTCCTTCACTCGAATGACTTTTTTCACCACTTAAAATTTCAGCCCAGGTATCTGTCCTGAGCTCTACACCATGTATTAGCTGCCTAGTGAGGATTTCCAATAGGTTATCCCACAGGCACTATGAGGTTAACACAGCGCTAAAACCTGCTCCTCTTCATGCTTTTTCTAACTCAGTGAATGAGGTCATTGCACTCAGATCAGACTTCAGAGTCAACCAGGATTCCTCATTCTATCTCACCCTTCCCAAACCATCAGCTCTGCTCTGTTATTTCTACCCCTTCTTTACTCTTCTCCCAGTCTTTACTATCTCCTTATCGATCATCCGTGTGCCACAAGCCTTGTCTTTCTGGAAGACAAGTTTTATTCTATACCTCTGTTTAGGAACAATTATAGTATAATTAATCTGTTAATTCCACCCCAGAAAAACCTGGGATCCCTGAGGCCAAAATTAGTTGTTTGGGCCTAAATAGCAGCAAGAAACATCTAGAGTAACTTGCAGGGCTCTGGCACATGACATGGAATTTCAGAACCTAGCCAGAATGCCCCAACCCATAGTTAAGCTAGTCCTTTTTTTCCTCATCAAAAAATGGGAGAATTGGGCAAACACTGAAGGCAAAGAGAGCAACCCTTGATTCTTTCATGTCTAGAAATCAGCCAACCCAGTAAACCCAGTAAATATTTCCCGGTAGTAACAAGATACACCCTTTATTTCAATAAATACTGAAATATGTTTAATTCCTGCGTTATTTCAAAGAATCTCTTCTTGCTTCCCATGTCTGATTTTCTATACATAATGGATTCCTTTCTCCCAAGAGATTTCACAAGCTAAAGCTCTAGAGAGTTCAAAATGTGTGAGAGTAGATTTGAAGTTCTCACCACAAAAAAATGGTATGTGAGGTGATACATGTTAATTAGCTCAATTGAGCCCTTCCACAATGTCTACATATTTTGAAACATCAAGTTATACATGATAAATATATATAATTTTTATTCATCAAATAAATAAATAAAAATGTTTATAAACATTTACGGATGTCAAAATTGAAAGAGAAGTATGCGGTTCTGACCGTCTCCCTGTGCTTTCAGGATCGTGTTCAGGGAAGGTACCAGGCTTTGATAGAACTTCATATTCCTCCCAGAGCAGGAGACTGAGCCAGTCTGATCAAGGTGTGTCCTGCAGCAAACTTGCCCATGTTGTTGCCCAATAGGTAGCCAAGAACCAAGCAGCCTTGAGCTCTCTCAGGGCCCACTGCTTTCAAGATTTATTTAGTTGAAGAACTCCCTTCCATCTAGCAGTCTAACTCCAACTGTATGAAATTACTATACATTGAAATACATGCAAACTATATGCAAAAACGAGTACTGAGTATGGGAAAATTGAATGTAAATCACATGCAAATATTATTCAACCAAGCTTCTATAAAATTGTGCATGTCAATAACAGTAAAGAATTTTAATTAACTCTGTCATTTCAAATTCATGCATTTATTCTATATTTTACTTCCAGAATTTGTAATGTATTCAATGTCAATTTTGAAAGTTATAAGCAGAAGGAATTAAACGCGAGCATAGAGCAGTTGATTTCAACCTGCACTATAGCATTGTGAACAATTACTGATATATTTGAGAGACAGCACTTTTCTAGAATGTAATTTTTAAAAAGAAATAAAACATTTTTATAAAGTCAAATGAGGCTTAAGTGTCAGAATACAGTGATTTGGGTGTTTAAAAATATTCTTCTAGTGTTTGTTTTTTTTAGGCTTCAAATAAGTTACCAAAGGTAATTTGGGATTTCTTTGCTTGGAACAATTCAAGAAAAGGGTAGATTCTGCTTGTCAATCTAATCTGAGACAGAAAATTCATTTAATGGTTTTATAGAACTTTCTAGAATTTACTGAGATTCAAAGAATTGATCGTTTCTACATTATCTCTTATTTTAATCTCAAAATGATCTCATTTATTATCACTGTATCTTTTATTTCAAAATTAGTAGCTTCAACAAGGCGAGAGATTTCCTTTTGAAAATTTCCTTTTGAAAAATGTGAGAAACACCCATTCTTCTCTCTATTTTATAGATGAAGAAACAGGGTCAGTTGTCATAACTTTGTTGTAGTCCAAGGCAAATTAGAAAATTTGTTTAGATTATATCTGTTTTCCTTTTAAAGTTTCCCCAATTTAATGGTATATCCATTCAGTAGAATGACTGATGTAGAAAATTATTCAAGTTATATTGTTATAGTAAAACAATAATAAAGCAAATGCTAAAACAATGTGTATAATATACTTTTACCTATCATTTGTTTATACATAGAACAATTATGAAGAGATAACCAAGAAAATTTTGTAAACAGTAGTTACCTCTGGGGAATGTAATAGGAAATGGGGGATGATTTGGACTTCAAATTTTATGTCCTTTGTATTTCAATATTTTTATAAATACATATTACTATTAAAATAAATTTAAAAATATTTTCTCCAAGATATGATTGACCAGAGATTGGCAATTTCTTTAGATCTCAGCCAAGGGTACAAAAGGCTTATAGGAAATGTGTTTAGTCCTTGAAGGAGGACTAGAATAGATACAAAGGAGAAGGCAAAGAGTGCAGAGAGTAGAAGATGAATGGACTGGAAACAAAAGACAGAGGAGGAATAAAAGGAAAATTAAGGAAAGTCTACAGTTGAGGTGAAGAAGGTGCTTTGGTGGATAGTGGTGAGAATGGCCAAATATGCTTTCCTACCACAGCATCCTTGGAATGTTACGTGGGGCATGCCATCAAAGGCCCCATCTGGATGAAGGCCCTATAAGGAAAAATTGTACATGGCTATGGCCTTGGTATCTGCAATAAAATTCAGATGTAATAGAGATGCCTTCCCATCACTCATATGGCAGAAACACTGTGGAAGCAGATGCTCACCCTAAGTCAAGTGTGCACCCAAGATGATACAGACAGCACTGAGAAGTGCCCTCCCCATGGCATGCCTTCCTCCCTCATGTTAGTGTCACCCTGTGTGTTTGTTCAAGTCCAGATCCACAAGAACTTTTTCTAAACCTACACAACTTACAGTCATGTGTCACATAATGATGTTTCAGTCAATGATGGAGCCCATATATGATGGTGGTCCCATGAGGTTATACTACCTTATTTTTACTGTACCTGTTTAGATACACAAATACTTACTATTACTTTACAATTGACTATGGTATTTAGTACAGTAACATGCTACACAGGTGTGTAGCCTAGGGGCTTTACCATATAGTCTAGGGGTATGGTAGGCTATACCATCTAGGTTTGTGTGAGTACACTCTACAACTATGGTCCCCAATCCTCAGGCCACAGCTGGTACTTGTATGTGGCCTGTTAGGAACCGGGCATGCATCACAACCTGAGCTCCTCCTCCTCCATCTCCCATCCCATGGAAAAATTTTCTTCCATTAAACTTAGGAACCAGGCGCACAGCAGGAGGTGAGTGACAACAAGGAAGTGAAGATTCATCTGTATTTACAGCTGTTCCCCATTGCTCACGACACCACCAGAGTTTAGCCCACCTCCCACCTTCCCCACTCCCTCACCCTCCCCACCCTCCCCACACCCCCACCATCCGTGGAAAAATTATCTTCCATGTAACTTGTCCCTGGTGCCAAAAAGTTTGGGGACCACTATTCTACAATGTTTGCACAATGACAAAATCACCTAATTACACATTTCTCAGAATGTATCCCTGTCATCAAGCAATGCATGACTGCATAACCCTGAAAACAAATGGCAGATTCTTGGTAGCAACTATCACTGC
>NW_012148507.1:2888467-2891457 GCF_000956105.1 Propithecus coquereli
AATTGGAAAGTTACAACATCTTTTTTCTGTGTTATTTTAATTTAAACACATTGGTAATTTTTTCTATAGGTGCAGTTATTTCTAGGCAATTGTCTTTCTAGTCGGGTCTTTTTGTATGCTAGGCAATAATAATTGCAAAGAGAAGATAATAATATTTGTAATAAGGGAGGAAAACTTAGGTGAAACTTAAAAGAATAGGTAAGATTTAAGTAGATAGAAAAGAGGATATTTCAGGTAGGGGGATATATATAAATGTGACTAGAAGATTTATTCATCCCAGATCATGGGTTCTTCAATGATTAACTGCTGTTGAATACAGGAAATAAAAGGCTGAATGAATAATTAATAACCATTTTAAACATGTGAAATTATATTAAAAAGATGGTAGTAGTGGATTCAACTTAGACTGGACCAGATGAAAGGATACCCACTGTAACTGAAGAGATTAGGCATCAGGAAAAAAAAATTCTAATTGCTTAGAAAATATTGTATTATGAATTTTTCAGCATTCTATGTTGTTGAGATTTTTTAAGGTATACATAGTTAAATGCTACTTCCCTGGTCTAATTTATATACTAGAAGATTATGGAATAAATGACCTCTAAATTTTCTCATTTCTTCATTTGCCAAATGAAGGTTGGGCCAGAGATACAGGGCACCTCCGCCAAAACTACCTTGAGACCTAGTCAATTGAAGTTTCTGTCCCAAAACCTGTGCTCTAGAGGGCTCCACTTTGGCTTCACCCCACTCCTAGCTGCACTTCTCACACAGGCAGGGAGTCCCTGAAGCTGAGAGGATGTGCCCACTCCCATACCATGCCCTTCTAGACCATCTGTTGGGTATCCAGGACTGAATTTTCTTCCTGAACAGCCCTGAACCTTCCACAAGAGTTTGTGAGACTGTTTCTCCAGACTCCTCCTTTGCTTATCACATAAAGTCAAGTGAAGGAAGAACCACCTTGAGTTAGACAGAATGTAGAAACATGCCAAACTCTCGTTGACACTACCTTTCTGATCAATAGAAAATGATTATTACTTCTAGGTCTCATTTTGTTCTTAAGAAGGACACAGATTAAGACACATAAACATGTAACTCGAATATCTTCTGACTCAATAGGCAGTCACCTGTATTACAAGATTTTAGTCCTCTTTGGCAAATAATACTTATTTTTTTCTGAGGTTCAACAGAAAAAGAGCCCCAAATGGGATTCTTTCTGAAATTCCTAGGGATCATATATGGCTTTCTGATTCACAGATGCCACCCTAAGGAGAACATCATTAAATACTTCACTTTCTAGCCTTCTGGATCGCCAGGTTTTTCAGAATTCACCAGCTACCCTGGCAACAGCAACATGCCATTCTGCCTCCCCTAGGCTGGCAGTCATTGATCACACATATTTAACAAAACCATGTGATGGGCAGAATTTTAAGGTGACCCCCGTGATCTCAGCCACCTGATGTCATATCCATGATTAAATTAAGTGGCAAAGGGACATTTCAGATGTGATTAGGCTTACTAATGAGTTGACTTTAAGCTAGGAAAATTATTTGGGTGGAACTCACCTCATCACAGGAACCCTTTAAAGGAAGACAGTTTTCTCTGGCTGATGGCAGAAGAGGAAGTCAGAGGTATTCCAAACTTGGAAAGAATTCCATGTGTCATTGCTACTTTGAAGATGGAGGAGGCCACCTGGCAAGGGATACAGGTGGCCTCTGGGAGCTAAGAGTGGCCTCCAGAATTCAGCCAGTATGGAAACAGGGGCCACAGTCCTATCTCCACAAGAAAACGAATTCTGCCAACAGCCTGAATTAGCCTGGAAACTGATTCTTCCCCCGAGCCTCCAGATAAAAGCCTAACTTGGCTCACATCTGGATTTCAGCCTTGTGAGACACTGAGAAGCAAATCCAGTTGAGCCTCCCCAGTCTTCAACCTACAAAACTGAGATCTCATAAATGGATGTTTTCTAAGCCACTAAGTTTGTGGAAGTATGTTACACGGCAATGGAAAACTAATACAGACACTATGATTTCACTGAAATGGAGGGAGTTTGAGCCTCTCCTCTTGCCTTTGCTTGGATGTCTCCTAATCTCTTTGTCAGCTGACACGAACCACTTCCAGTGCCCCATAAGCTCAAAAGCCTCATGCAATCCACAGATTCCCACCAACAGCATGACTTCCCCCTGTGCACAATTAGATCATGTCGGCTCCCAGGTGCCTTCCCCAGGTTTCCCAGTGATGCACCTGCTGCTTCCAGTGTGGAGATGACCAACCATCAGGTCCTCCAGCCTCGGTGGGTTTATTTCCATCACTGAAACCACAAGACAAAAACAAGCTAGACTGTTCTCTCTTCCCTCTCCCTCTTTCTGTCTTCTCATTTCCCAGTCTGTTTCCCAAACTAGGTTCTGACAAAAGTTATTTGCAGCATTCCCATCAGTTCCATGAGTGACAGGAGACTGGTGTCAAGTGAGAAAATGAAATGTAAATTTTATTAAACACCCCCTCTCATCTCTGCGTATCAATCCAGATTCCAGCAGAACATAGCAAATCAAATCCTGTCTATGCCAGGCCTCGGGGCACACGGAAAATCATTTCTCCTTAATACCATTCCCTTCTAGTAAAGTATTTTTCTGTTTGGTAAATGAAAATTTTAAATGCAAACCCTGTTTTAATCCCAGGGAAAAGCATATCTTCAAAATGAACATTTGAAGGAGGGAGCAAAAAAGAGAACAGCGAGGATTTGGGGGCAAAGGGAAAAGAGAAGGAACTGGGAAAATGCAATTGTATTTAGCCTTGTCATGTGCAGTGCTGTCTGGTAGCTGTGCAGAGATGCATATCCATAGAATAAATAGCAACATTTTTTTGAAAGCTTGGACCACTAGGACATTTATCTCTATGCTGTCCTGTCTCACAGATAATAAAGATCTTAAATCTGATACACTGCCTTGAAATAGCATTAGAAATATAGATGCCTTTTTCTGGGTATGAATATG
>NW_012148507.1:2892029-2893987 GCF_000956105.1 Propithecus coquereli
GGCCATGAGCTAAACAAACTTTTAGCTGTTCCTGAGAGTGATCACCTTGATTTGGTCAAACAAGGCAGACACAGTTCAGGCTTCCAAAAGACGTGAGGCGTGACTCAACCAACACTGTTGATATTTCAGACAATGGAATTCTTATCCTCTCCTTTTCTTGACTTGTGATTAAGTTTAAAAGACATTCTTCCTGATATGGGTATACACAGTCAGTATATAAGAACCTGAGTTTTGCTTTCCAGATACTTAGGAATCTATAACTGATATTTCATACACAAATGCCTCTGGTAGAAAGAAAGAACCTGGTTTAGATGCATTTCTGTATTTAACATTCAAAAATGTAAATCAAGTGTGGCTTAAACAGTGCAATCATTTCCAAAAAGAGCCATATTATTTCTAACCTAGCAGAGGTCTGGCCTCTGAGATAGAAGGTGTAATATTTAGAATGAAAAATAAAGTCAGGATTCCTTGTGCACGGGGAGAGAGTTAATATGGCTATAATGCAGACATTTTAACTTGAATGTGCATTTAAAACCCATAATCCTTGGTTGCTCCTTCACATATATCTAACTTCTTTTTTCTTAACAGTTTGCTGTATTAGCTTGATTTCATATCTATCCATCCATCCATCCCTCTATCCATCTATCAGTTCAGTTTATTGTTTTATGAATTTGAAAGTAAATTAAAGACACTGGTACAGGTCACTCCTAAGCATTTCAATACACATTTTATTATTTAGAATTCAATATATGTTCACGGTTTTCTTTTTTCTTTTCTTTCTTCCAATTGACATAATAATTGTACACATTCATGGGGTACATAGTGCTGCTTCAATACAAATAACGTATGGTGATAAGATCAGGGTAATTAGCATATCCATTGTCTCAAACATTTATCATTTCTTTGTGTTGGGAACATTGAATATCTTCCTTCTAGCTATTTGACGCTATATATTATTGTTAACTATATCATCTTACAGGGCTATCAAACACTAGAACTTATTCCTCCTACCTAGTTGTAATTTTGTATCCTTTAACAAATCTCTTCCTATCTCTCCCTTCCTGCTACCCTCTCCAGCCTCTAGTATGCTCTGTTCTACTTTTTACTTCTGTGAGATCAGCATGGTTTAACCTTCACATATGAATCAGAATATGTGGTATTTATCTTTCTGCTTCTGGCTTATTTCACTTAACATAATGTCCTCCAATTCCATCTATGCTGCTGCAAATGACAAGATTTCATTCTTTTTTATGGCTGAATAACATTCCATTGTGTATATATACTACATTTCTTTATTCACCTGTTTTGGGCACTTGAGTTGATTCTGTATCTTGGCTATTGTGGAATAGTGCTGCAATATACATGGGGTGCAGGTATCTCTTTGATATACTGATTTCCTTTCCTTTGGATAAATGCCCAGTAGTGAGATTGCTGGATCACGTGGTAGTTCTATTTGTAGTTTTTTGAGGAGCCTCCATACTATTCTCCATAGTGGCTATATTAAGTTTACATAACTAGTCTTTCTGTTTAGTATTTTTACGTAGTAATTATAAACAGAATGCTTGAGAAATGGGCAAAAACTCTATGTGTAAAGAGCATAGAAGCAGGGCTAGCTCAAGGCAAAATTGTAGAGTTATTAACACGTGTGTTTGGGGTTCTCCCTGACCTTTGCCCCATTTTAATTCTTCTAGCCTTAGTATTCAAATCTCAGGTGCTCTGACCAGCTCATTCCAGATGTATCTCAAGCTCTGGACCTATTCTTTCTTTTGATCCTTCCCATCAAACTTACCTACCTAGTGACCTATTTCTTTCAGAATTTCTGAGTAGTTTTATAGAATAATTCACACTAATGTTACAATGTTAAATATATCATACTTCCTAGGGAGATTTTCATTTTAACAGATTTCTCAAGCCCTGGCCCAAAATAATTTATATCTAAAGATGGAATTCCAGTTCCT
>NW_012148507.1:2894037-2895274 GCF_000956105.1 Propithecus coquereli
TAATAGCAAATATTAAGTTACACACACACACATACACACACACACACACAGACGTGCGTGAGACACATGTTTATTTCATTCCCAAGGATGTTACTGCCTCATTTATATTTCTTTTCAACATTATCAATCTCTTTCCCATCTACTGATTTATTCCCGTGACTATCCAACATGGTTAAGTAGCTCCCACTAGAAGAAAGGAAGGAAGGAAGGAAGGAAGGAAGGAAAGAAAAAGGAAGAAAAAAGGAGAACAAAAGAAAGGAGGGAAGGAGGGAGAAAGGAAGGAAAGAAAAAATAAAGAAAGAAAAAATATTCCTTGATTTAATAGACTCCTTCAAATCTCTTTCCAATTTTTCTACTTCCATTCCAGAGAAATTGTTTAAACGATTTTATTCACACATTTCATTATTTCCTTGATTTCCATTCACTCTACCAAGCAATGTGTCATCTGACTCCTCCATCTCTCTCTCTCTTTCCCTCTCTCTCTGCCATGTGAGAACAGAGAGAACTTCACCATCTGTGAACAAGGAAGAGTGTTCTCACCAGGAACCAAATCTGCTGGCACCTTGCTCTTAGATCTTTCAGCCTTCAGAACTGTGAGAAATAAACGTCTGTTATTTAAGCCAGTCAATATATGGTATTTTGTTAAAGCAGCATAAACTATCTAAGACACCTCCTTAAATGTATACTCACATCATCAATATGTGAATATGCCTTTTCTGTAGATCCTTGATATTGTATATTTTAAAGGTTTGCCAACTGGAAATAGCACCTTATTATTGTTTCTAGTGCATGAATTTTAATATACTTTTATACTTCTGCCTCAATCCAGTCTCACCCAATTTTTTATTGGAAAATAGGATCAATAATCTCAACCACAAAGTATATTAATATTTTAAGTTAATCATGTAATATTTATATTTCTTCTTTAAAAATGATTTGGTCATTGTTTGTATTTTGTTTCATAACCAAATTGTATAACAATTATATGTATAATTATGCTAAATTTACTTCAGTGTTCATCGATGATCCTTTATATCATGATTTCATCCACTTATGGTCCATTACTTTTGTTGTATCTTAATATGTTGAGTATATATGGTAGTAATTTTTTCATGAAAAGTACATGTGATGTATTATTTCTGAGTGCCTTTGTCATATAAAATGGCTTTCATGTATGAAAAAAAAATTGGCTGATTATAAAATATTTTCACCACAACTTTTACACTGTAAAATTTTG
>NW_012148507.1:2907139-2909235 GCF_000956105.1 Propithecus coquereli
GATTTCATTCTTTTTTATGGCTGAATAACATTCCATTGTGTATATATACTACATTTCTTTATTCACCTGTTTTGGGCACTTGAGTTGATTCTGTATCTTGGCTATTGTGGAATAGTGCTGCAATATACATGGGGTGCAGGTATCTCTTTGATATACTGATTTCCTTTCCTTTGGATAAATGCCCAGTAGTGAGATTGCTGGATCACGTGGTAGTTCTATTTGTAGTTTTTTGAGGAGCCTCCATACTATTCTCCATAGTGGCTATATTAAGTTTACATAACTAGTCTTTCTGTTTAGTATTTTTACGTAGTAATTATAAACAGAATGCTTGAGAAATGGGCAAAAACTCTATGTGTAAAGAGCATAGAAGCAGGGCTAGCTCAAGGCAAAATTGTAGAGTTATTAACACGTGTGTTTGGGGTTCTCCCTGACCTTTGCCCCATTTTAATTCTTCTAGCCTTAGTATTCAAATCTCAGGTGCTCTGACCAGCTCATTCCAGATGTATCTCAAGCTCTGGACCTATTCTTTCTTTTGATCCTTCCCATCAAACTTACCTACCTAGTGACCTATTTCTTTCAGAATTTCTGAGTAGTTTTATAGAATAATTCACACTAATGTTACAATGTTAAATATATCATACTTCCTAGGGAGATTTTCATTTTAACAGATTTCTCAAGCCCTGGCCCAAAATAATTTATATCTAAAGATGGAATTCCAGTTCCTGGAGAAGGTTATTTTAGAGAGGTATCTCGAAAAATGTACTAATGTGTCCTACTGCTGCTGTTATCGCAAAATTTGTGCCTGAAAACAATACAAATTTATTCTCTTAAAGTTTTAGAGGTAGACATCTGAAATCAGTTTGCCTGGGCTAAAATCAAAGTGCAGCCAAGGCTGGTTCCTTGCCTTTCCAGCTTCCAGTGCTGCCTGTGTTCCTTGGCTTGCGACTCCTTCCTCCATTGCCAGATCACATTCTTCCAATGTCTGCTTCACCCAGCTTCTTGCTTCACATCTCATACTGCTTTTCTCCTCTCCTTCCTCTCTCATAAGGACCACTTTCAGGACATTTAGGGCCCACCCGGATAAGCCTATATAATATCCTCATTTCAAGATCCCTAACTTAATTATATCTGCAAGTCCTTTTTTCTATGTAAGATAACATTCACAGGTTTCAAAAGTTTGGATAGGGCTATCTTTGGCGTGGCCATTATTAACCCTACCACAAATAATACCTTTTCTAGCTATTTATAACTATGGGTAAGGTTGGCTCTGTAGGAAAGAAACTCTGTAATAATGACAAACCTTATCCCAACATGCAGCTGAGCATATAATTGAGAATCGATGGTAGTCCTCCATTAGGGTAACCTACCACCATCCCGTCCCCTTGTGGTCTCTGCTGTGGGGAGAATGGAGAGGTCACAGAGTGGATCTCTTCTGTCCACTCTTCTCCAAAGTCCCCTCTCAGTCCCGCTCGGGAGGGAGGTACAGGAGTTTAAGTGATGGTACCACAGACACAAAGATAAGTAAGTCACTGGCCTGTTGAAACTCAAGGAAATCTTGGCATGTTTCAAGCTCAAAAAATACAAGAGAGAATATTTTTCTTCCTTATAAGTACAACTTTCCCTTCCTTTCCTTCCACAATTCACGTCCTATATATCCCTTGATGACTGGACCAGGTTTACTCCTGGTCTCTCATTCCAGGTGAGCTTTTCCTTGCCTGAGATGGTCTATGCTGGCTTTGTTAAAATACAAGGTGGTGAGTAGCTGCTGACACTTTATAGAATATGTCTTTTTCCCCAACTAGATTATAGACACATTGACAGCAGGAACCTTGTCGCCTGTATCACTGAGTTCTCTGCCACAATCCTAATACAGTGACTTAGTCACAGAGTAGATGTGAATGTTAAATGAGTGCGGATAGGAAAATGTTGTTTTTCTAACTCACATTTAAGGTAAGAGGTGTGCTTTTAACATATTTGTAAATAAATATTTCTAAATATTTATGATTCACCTAGGCAATGAGAGGAGAGTAAGTGCTCAGTAAAAGTTTGTTGATGGATTGCTACCTTAAGTCTCATGGAAGGAAAATCTTGCAAGG
>NW_012148507.1:2920510-2921554 GCF_000956105.1 Propithecus coquereli
AGGCTTCTACTTACCCATTCACAACCTTATTGGTGGCTTTCAAAAATCATTAGATTACTCCTAAATTTTATATGGATTTCGGCCATAAGGTAACTTCTGTCCATCTTCTTCAGTTTGTCTTTTACACATATGCTTAGCTTAATGCAGTCAGGTGATACACATCAGCTTACTGGTTAGAAAGGGAGGCTCTGGAGTCAGCTGTTGGGGTTTCAATCTTCACCACTTACCACCTCTGCAACCTAGGGGATAGTTGGCTTATTTCTTCCTCCCTCTGTTGTTTATGTGTTTTTAATTGATGAGTAAGAGTATATATATTTATGGTATATAGCATGATGTTTTTACATATGCCTGCATTGTGGAATGGCTGAATCAAGCTGTTTAACATATACATTACCTCACATACTTATAATTTTTTGGTGGTGAGAACACTTAAAATGTACTGTCAGTAATTTTCAGGTACAATATCTATTTTTGTTAACTGTAGGCACCATGATGTTCAATAGATATCTTGAACTCATTCCTCCTGTCTAGCTCAAATTTTATGTCCTTTGACAAACATCTTTTCACCCTCCCCAACCTCCTAGCCCCTGGTAACCAACTATTTTATTCTCTATTCCCATAAATACACCCCACATACAAGGGATGTCATGCAGTGTTTGTCTTTCCATTCCTAGCTTATTTTGTTTAACTTAATGTCCTCCAAGTTAGCCCATCTTGTCACAAATAACAGGATTTTTTAATCTTAAGGCTGGATAGTATTCCATTGTGCATATATACCAAATTTTCTCTGTCCATTCATCTATTGATGGACACTTAGGTTGATTCCATATCTTGGCTATTGTGAATAGTGCTGCAATAAACATGAGTGCAGATATCTTTTTGGCATACTGATTGTATTTGCTTTGGATATATACCAAGTAGTGGGATTGCTAGATAATAAATTCTCTATAGTTTACTCTTCTGTCAAATGGGCATAATAGTTGCAAGCCATATTGAACTCTGTAAGGTGAAATTAGTCTACATAAATGAATAAGAACATACAGT
>NW_012148507.1:2921604-2923095 GCF_000956105.1 Propithecus coquereli
AAGAGACTCAACGTTTAAAATGAGTAAGATGGATTCCCAAGAACCTGTGAGGTTTTTTTTTTTTTTTTTAAGAATTTGGTAACTTTATTTTCACTTAATAAAGGAAACCAATTATAAAGGAAACCAATTAAGTAGGAAATGTCCAATTCCTTAAGTACTAAGTTTGATAGTTGATATCTCTGACATTTCCCCTTGACATTTTTAAAAAATTTTTCTTGTAAAGGTACCTCCTCATTCTTTCAAATACATGGTTTGCCTTGTGATTATCTCTCAAAAAGTTTTTAGAGCAATTTTTGTGAAACCACAGATAAGTCAAATATTCGTGTTATTTTTTAATATGAGTTCTGTCATGGAACCAATGCTGCACAGACAGCTCAAAATATCAACAAATTGAGAAGGATGTGGCTAATAAATGCACAGTATGTTGATGGTTTGAGAAGTTCTGTTCTGGTGATTTTAATCTTGAAAATGAGCCATGTGGGCAACTTGAGACCAACTTGGATAATGATGAGCTGAAAGCTATAGTGGAAGCGAATCCATCTCAACCTACACGTGAATTAGCAGCAAGGTTTGACATTACTATTCCAACAATATTGGACCATTTAAAACAAATTGGAAAGGCAATGAAGCTGGATAGATGGGTACTGCATGAATTAAACATTTTCTAACCTCTCTCCACTTCGCCCCTTTCCCATTGGATGAATGAAGAAAACTCTTTTATTGAAGAGAGGAGAGCATCATTCATAATACCAGGATCTTTTGTATGAAGCTTTATTTACTTCTCATATGCTGTAAGTTAGCTGAAGAAGACACTTAAGGAGGAAAGACACAACCTGTTGCAACTGGAGAATGAAATAGGACGTGATTGCCTTTTCATCAGAGAAATCTCTCACTCCATGAAATAATTGTTATAGGCGCAATGTAAATTGTATATGTATATAAACCAAACCACCTAAATTAATTAGGACAACTTACTCCTTTAGATTATGATTTTCAAATAAAACAATTCATCAGCCCAAATATGAATTTTTTATTGATTGTATTTAGTTAAAATGAGATCATTTCCTCATGAAACACCATGCCAATTTATTCCAATCAATAAAACAACCTGTAGTGATACCTTCTTACAAATGATATATAATAGATCAGAGAAAAAGAAACCACATGGTATTAAATACTTGACATGTCTATTTCTAGGAGGTGAGACTCATTTTTTGAGAGGTGAAGGCTTCACGGTTCTTAAGTATCAAAGCTAACTGAAGATGGGTAAAGATTTTTTTTTTTTAATTTGATAGAAAAACATTTGTATCTTACATAGGGTTTTTACTCAAATTTCCTTTTAAACCAGAGGAAAAGATAAAATAAGCTTTAAAATACTTGAACATTTGGTTAAAGCAGCCTATATTGTAGTCCCAGCATTGAATGCAACAGGTTACAGCTGTTGGTGATAATTAGATTGCCCATCTGAATTTGTTTTTCTTGTTACTCTTT
>NW_012148507.1:2929100-2931009 GCF_000956105.1 Propithecus coquereli
ATAAGATGGCTTCATTTAATAGACCCTATAACATTATTATTATAATCATTCAATAAATGATAGTCATCGTGTGTGGTTTCTCACTATGTGTTCTCCTGCAAATTGGTGCTGTATATGGTGCAGTCATAGAAGTGTTCAGTATCTGGTCAGATTATCAAAAATAAAAGGGAGACCCAGGGAACTGAAAAATACTGGACAATGGAAAATTGGGAAGAGCTTAGAAAAGCAATGCCATAAAGTTGTACATAGACTCCAGGGCTCATCCCCAATCTGCACATGCTAGATCTCATCCTAATTAGTATAATGAAGACTTTGAGAGAACTGATTTAATGAGTATGCATTTGCCCAGGTCTAAGACTAACACATGCATGAGATTGACCTAAATAGCACTGCAAAAACATTGATAAAAGAACTGACATTTGGAAACACAGCCTGCAGCAGGCAGATTGGTCTAAACCTAACCAGATAAGTCACTGCTAAAATAAAAATATGAACATTCTCCATCAGGTTATACTAGACCCAGAGTCTCATAATGTAATATTCAAAATGTCTAGGTTACTGTAAAAAACTACTCAGTCTACAAAGGACTAATCACAACTTGCATGAGAAAACAGGATCAACAGACACTAATAACGAGATAACACAGATATTTTAATTACCTGACAGATTTTAAAGCAACTCATATAAAATATCTGAATGAGCAAATGCAAACACTTGAATTAAATATTAAAATTATTGGTGTCAGCAAAGCATAGACATGAAAAAGAAGAACAAAATTGAAATCTTAGAGCAGCATTCTTCTCTCAGTAACAGATGGAACTTATAAACAGAAAATAGGCAAGAACACAGAACTGAACAATGCCATCAACTAATTGGGTCTAACTGATATTTGTAGAACACTCTATCCAACAAAAGCAGAATATACATTCTTTATCAGATGCACATGTAATATTTGCCAAGATGGGTCATGAAACACATCTTAACAATTCTAGAAGGATTAAAATCATACAAAGTATGATCTCTGAACATAATAGAACTAAATTAGAAATCAACCTGCTTATGTCCTCTGCTATTTCCTTCCTCAGTGTTTCATAATTCTCCCTTAGAGGTCTTTCTCCTCCTTAGTTAAATATATTCCTAGTTATTTTGCTCATGGATCAGCAAAATCAGCATTGTTAAAATGTCTGTACTACCCAAAGTGATCTACAGATCCAATGCAATTCCTATTAAAATACCAATGTCATGTTTTGTAGATCTAGAAAAAATAATTGTATGCTTCACATGGAACCAGAGAAGACCCTGTATAGCAACAACAATATTAAGCAAAAATAGCAAATTGGGAGGCATCAATTTACCAGACTTCAAGCTGTACTACAAGGCTATAGGAACTAAAACAGCATGGTACTGGCACAAGAACAGAGACCAATGGAACACAACTGAGAACCCAGATATAAAACTATCCTGATATAGCTATCTAATCGTTGACAAAGCAGACACAAACATACACTGGGGAAAAGAATACTTATTCAATAAATGGTGCTGGGAAAACTGGATAGCCACATGTACAAGACTGAATCAAGATCCACACCTTTCACCTCTCACAAATATCAACCCATGGTGGATAACAGACTTAAACCTAAGGCATGAAACTATAAGAATTCTAGAAGAAAATGTTGGAAAAACTCTTACAGACATTGGCCTAGGGAAAGAATTTATGAAGAAGATGCCAAAGGCAACCACAGCAACAACAGAAATGAATAAATGAGACCTGATCAAATTAAAAAGCTTCTGCATAGCCAAGGAAACTATCATGAGAGCAAACAACCTACAGAATGGGATAAAATATTCATATGCTACACATCCAGTAAAGGGTTGGTAACTAGAATCTATATAGAACTCAGGAAGATCA
>NW_012148507.1:2932734-2933804 GCF_000956105.1 Propithecus coquereli
AGGTCAAACACAGAATAGTTAACAAAATGCCAAAGAGAATCCTTTTCTATCAATAATTACTTAAAATGTAAATAAACTAAACTCTAAAATAAAAAGATACAAAGTTACTGGATAGCTAAAGTCAAAACCAATATCTCACTGTATGCTGTCTACAAGAAACTCAGTTTAGAGACAAGGACACACATAGGCTGAAAGTGAAAGGATGAAAAAATATATTTCATGCATACGGCAACCAAAAGAAAGCAGAAGTGGCTATGCTTATTCCAAACAAAGCAGACTTTAAGTCAAAAACTGCACCTAGTGGAAAAGAATGCCATTATATAATAATAAAAATGTCAGTTCAACAGGAAGATATAATGATTATAAATATATATGTACCAAACATCACAGCATCAAAGTATTTAAAATAAATATTGAGAGATCTGAAAGAAGACATTGACAGCAATACAATAATAGGAGGCTTCACTATCCTAGTTATAATATGAATAGAGTAAACAAAAAATCAGTAAAGACACAGCATAGGTGAACAATGCTGTAGATCAAATGGACCTAACAAGTATATACAGAACTTTCTACCCAACAACAGAAGAATACACATTTTTGTCAAGTGCACACAGCACATTCTCCAGGATAGCTAGTACCATCTCTGTGTAAAGCAATATGGAGATACCTCAAAGAGATACAAGTAGAACTACCATTTGATCCCACAATCCGATTACTGGGCATCTACCCAAAGACATTCTATAAAAAAGCCATCTGCACTAGAATGTTTATAGCAGCACAATTGACAATTGCAAAAATGTGGAAACAACCCAAGTGTCCATCAATATATGAGTGGATTAATAAAATGTGGTATATGTATACCATGGAGCTCCATTTAGCCACAAAAAACACTGGTGATCTAGCATCTCTTGTATTATCATGGATAGAGCTGGAGAGCATTCTATTAAGTGAAGTATCACAAGAATGGAAAAACAAGCACCACATGTACTCACCATCAAATTGGTACTAACTGATCAACACTTAACATGTACATATAGCAGTAACATTCATCAGGTGTCAGGCAGGTG
>NW_012148507.1:2933854-2934220 GCF_000956105.1 Propithecus coquereli
AATATATCATACTTCCTAGGGAGATTTTCATTTTAACAGATTTCTCAAGCCCTGGCCCAAAATAATTTATATCTAAAGATGGAATTCCAGTTCCTAGAGAAGGTTATTTTAGAGAGGTATCTCAAAAAATGTACTAATGTGTCCTACTGCTGCTGTTATCACAAAATTTGTGCCTGAAAACAATACAAATTTATTCTCTTAAAGTTTTAGAGACAGACATTTGAAATCAGTTTGCCTGGGCTAAAATCAAAGTGCAGCCAAGGCTGGTTCTTTGCCTTTCCAGCTTCCAGTGCTGCCTGTGTTCCTTGGCTTGCGACTCCTTCCTCCATTGCCAGATCACATTCTTCCAATGTCTGCTTCACCCAG
>NW_012148507.1:2942804-2943144 GCF_000956105.1 Propithecus coquereli
ATTATTTAATAGTATGATTCAACATTCCTCACCTTTGAATTTTGCTTCATGGTGACAAAGACAATAATTCTTACAAAAAAAATCAAAAGTGTTGTAAATTTTTTCAAACAACCCTCTAAATACTTTAGACTACAAAATTTTCATCTTTGAACAGTGTCTGATGGCATCATCACTACAGATTTTCTCTTGTTTTAGCTGGTCCATTTCTGCCAGATCCTCATTAGTAAAGGCATTTGATTTGAGCAGTCCTCTGTCATCAGTTTCATTAACTTCATAAAATCCTGCACTGATCACAAGTCAAGCTCAACACCAATGAATGCTCTTTGTTTTCAAGGATTGT
>NW_012148507.1:2943194-2943570 GCF_000956105.1 Propithecus coquereli
ATAGATGATCTTCTCACCCATTGCCATAAACTTGTTCTTGGAGAAAAATGCAAATAACCAAATGAGTTGATTTGTGTATTCATATTAATTTACACAGTGAAAAATTTCTTGTTTAACTGTAAATATATGTGAGAGAATGAGAAGAAATGCAGAAATCAAATATCAAATATATAGTATCAGTCTGTCTACTTTTTCAGATGTAAGGAGAAATACAAGCTGTACTAACTCTGTTCATTAGAGTAGTTTAAGATGCTTAACACAGTGGGGTCCAATTCAGACACAAGCCCAATATTCAAGAAGTCCAAGTGAGGGGTGGGGAGAATGGAAACAGGAGACCCTGGGCAGCCTAAGTGCAAGTATATTACCAAGTAAGTGG
>NW_012148507.1:2943620-2943962 GCF_000956105.1 Propithecus coquereli
ACATCTTAGCAGAGTGAGCTGTAAATCCTGAACAAAGTATGGTGACCCAGTCTGTCCAAAACTCTCCAAGTTTTTGCACTAGAAATTCTGCATCCTAGGAAATTCCTCAGTTTGGCAGCAAATTAGGATAGTTAGTCACACTAGAGAGGTCCACAAATTTCCCCAAACTGGGTCAGTGACACCTCTCTTAAACTTTCTGTATATTTTTGTTCAAGTCTTACTTCCAAAATTATAGATGATCTTCTCGCCCATTGCCATAAACTTGTTCTTGGAGAAAAATGCAAATAACCAAATGAGTTGATTTGTGTATTCATATTAATTTACACTGTGAAAAATTTCTTG
>NW_012148507.1:2944012-2944341 GCF_000956105.1 Propithecus coquereli
CAAGAAGTCCAAGTGAGGGGTGGGGAGAATGGAAACAGGAGACCCTGGGCAGCCTAAGTGCAAGTATATTACCAAGTAAGTGGGATGTCAAGATATTCAGAAAAAGTCCAGGTCTCATCTCGTTTGGAGAGATGAGTAAGCAGGAAAACAGGATGGGAAGGACAACTATTATATGGATAGGAGCAAAATCCTTTACTCTGGACATTTTTAGGTTTAAGTCCCAGTTTTTCTGTGTACTAACATTGTGATTCTGGATAAGGCATTTTACCTTAATTGTCTTATTTGAAAAATGAGGCCAGTAATAGCACTCATTTTATAGAAGTACTATG
>NW_012148507.1:2946551-2946911 GCF_000956105.1 Propithecus coquereli
CCCATTGCCATAAACTTGTTCTTGGAGAAAAATGCAAATAACCAAATGAGTTGATTTGTGTATTCATATTAATTTACACTGTGAAAAATTTCTTGTTTAACTGTAAAGATATGTGAGAGAATGAGAAGAAATGCAGAAATCAAATATCAAATATATAGTATCAGTCTGTCTACTTTTTCAGATATAAGGAGAAATACAAGCTGTACTAACTCTGTTCATTAGAGTAGTTTAAGATGCTTAACACAGTGGGGTCCAATTCAGACATAAGCCCAATATTCAAGAAGTCCAAGTGAGGGGTGGGGAGAATGGAAACAGGAGACCCTGGGCAGCCTAAGTGCAAGTATATTACCAAGTAAGTGG
>NW_012148507.1:2947420-2968071 GCF_000956105.1 Propithecus coquereli
TCAGAAGGTTTTAAAAATCATTTCATCAATGCTACTCTGAAATTTATTAGTGTACAACTTTTTCCCCCATTTATTATGCTAGAGACTCAATAGACTCTTTCTATCTGGAAACTCACGAATTTTAGGTCTGAGAAATTTTCTTGGATTATTTCTTTGATGATTTCTTTTCCTCTATTGTAACTGTTCTCCATTTTTTGTACTTCTATTTGTTAGATATTGAACATTCAATATGAATCCTCTAATTTTAATTGGCTTTGTTTTGTTATGAACCCATATATTTGTCTTTTTTCTGTTTTTTCAGAGAATTCCTTTATTCTGCCATTCATCCTTTTTGTTGTTGTTTTACAAATTCTGTTCTCATATCTTTAATTTCTGAGACCCCTTTCTTATTCTTAGAATGCTCCTTACTATCTATGATATCCTGTTCTTATTTTATAAAGGCAACATCTTCTTTTAGTTCTCCTAGGACACTAATACACACACACACACACACACACACACACACACACACACACACACGTATTTTTTCTTCAATTCACTTTCCTTTAAGTTTCACTTGTTTATTTTTGTTTTTTTTTTTGATATGTTTGAAATATTTCTCAAAATTCCAGTAACCTCTGGCTGTTATTTAGATTCTAAATGAGACATGAAAACCATCACTGGAAGCCCTGTGTGCATGAATGAGCTCAGAGGGGCTCACTATAGGTTGATCAGTTTGGTATTTGACTGTTACATTAGAGGCTTTAGTATATTAGTGTCTGTAGATTTTTTCTTTTGAATGGGGCTGGCTGCCCTAAAAAAAAATAGTACTGATCTTTGCCTAGTATCTGTAAGCATAGCTACTACTATTCAAGGGAGCTGAATGGGGAAAGAATGCTAAGAAATTCTTATCTGAGATGCAGCTTTTAATTTCATCCACTTCTATGTCTGAATCCAAACTTTTTCTAATTAAAATTCTGTGGAGGAATAAACTTTCTGTCTTCTGTTGGGATTGGGAAAACAATCTAAGGGTCTACATTACTGGGTATGTACCCAAAGGAAAAGAAATCATTATATCAAAAAGATACTCATACTCCTATGTTTATAACTACATGATTCACCATAGAAAAGATATATAATCAACCTAAGTGTCCATCAATGGATGATTGGATAAAGAAAATGTGGTATATACAAATACACACACACACACACACACACACACACGCCACAATACTACTTAGCCACAAAAAAGAATGGTATCACGTCTTTTGCAGCAACATGGATAGAACTGGAGGCCATTATCTTAAGTGAAATAACTATGAAACATAAAGTCAAATGCCACATGTTCTCACTTATAAGTGGGAGCTAAATAATATGCACACATGGACATACAGCGTGGAATAATAGACAATGGAGCCTGGGAAGAGTGGGAGGGTTGTAGGGGGTGAAGGATGAGAAGTTTCCTAATAGGTACAAAGTACACTAGTAGGGTGTTTATTACACAAAAATCCCAGACTTCACCACCACACAACATACCCATGTAAAAAAACTACACTTGTACCTCTTAAATCTATAAAAATAAACCAAAAAAAGACCTAAGGGTTGAAATACTTCTTTACAAACTGTCAACCTATCCTCCTAATTTTCAGCCACGTGTCACACGTCACCTTTTAGAGATTCTTGTGCTGCCAACTCCTAAATCTTTCCAGGGTTTTGCAACACATACCAAATCAGCCGACTTACCCAGAAAAGTCAGGTTTTAGCTTTTCTCTGCTAATTCAGTTATATACATACATCTTCTTTCCATTCAAACATTTCTTGACATTTTTCACATGTTGTTTTCTCCTTTTCTGTTTTCTTTGTTTATGTGCAGGCTTAAATATTCTCTTCCTTTACTGTCATCTTAATGCTCTTTCCAGAAAAAGCAGAAATAAAATTATATGCTCAATATGCCACATTGAATTAGACATCTTCACCATAAATATCTCATCAATCCATCCTTGCCTTTACCTCTTTCCTCTGATTCTACTGTGAGTCTTATCCTGCCCTTTTTTTTTTTTTTTTTTTTTTTACCACTAGCCCTCTCCATTTCCAGCTAAAGCTTCTCTTTTTTATTTTTCACATTTCTTGGAAAAACGATCTTATAAAACTAAATTCTGAACATGTTAGTGCCCTGTGTAAAATCCTTAAGTGCACTAGGAGTGGGAACTTTATACTGTAACATACAAGGTCTTTCATGATTCTAGCTCCCTTGACAATTGGTCAGGTATTTTGATTGTTTACAACAGATGAGTGATACAGTTGAGGGGGATGGATTGGGGAAGTAGCTTAGAATAAATGGAATTAAGGACATGTTGGAAAACAAGGAGAAGTTGCCAGAGCAGGAATGAATGATTCCATGAGTTTGCAATTCTCTGATCTGGCAAGAGACCTTGGCTACTACTCTTGCTGCATCAAAACCCCCATGTTACCCCACATTATTGTGGGACAAATGTCTCTTAATCAGGAAAGTACACCGATGAGCTTTGTTTCCACTTTGCTGAGTTTTCTAAAAGGCTGTTATTTTTTATGGGTGAGGAGAATGGACAAGTCCATTTATCTTTGTGCATCTTTTGTTTATCCTACATCCCTAGACACTCTTCAGTGGCAAGTAATACAATTTTCAGAATTGTCGTTTGATTTGAGATGAGAGAAAGTTAACGTCTACTTCGCTGCTTGTTTTATTTGAATTTTCCTCACCCTCTTTTTGCTGTTAGGTTAAAACACCGTCTTTTTTCAGTCTTGGGGAGGTTGGGGTGAGTTTGCTCTAAATAAGGAGCATAGAGGAGCAGGCCCTGATGCTTTTGTATGTCCCCCCATGTATCACTTATTAAACTCCTGTTGCCCTGACCATTGTTGCTTCCCACTGAAGTCTGGTTTATTTACTTGAAAATCTGATTTGTTTCATTTTATTACTGTGTTTGCGAAGTAACTGATATCAGATTCGGAGGGAAAGAACTGCCATTTACCAGCAGGCTGTGATGGCTTCGCCTCGGTCTGCAGGCCTGATTTTGAGGCCTCGTCTGCCCTGGGGCTCCCGCAGAAATAAGATTACTGGCAATAACTGCTTCAACTGCTTTGAATAACAGACACAACTCAGAGAGCATAAAATTAGCATAAACACAGCACTAGTGTGTTCCCTCAGCGGATATGAGACAGGCAGGCTATGGAAAATTGACTGAAATGGGGTCAGACAATGTAGAAATCTGAAACATAGAAAATATAGCCTAAGAGATAGGAGGTATTACCACCTCTCTCGTTTTCTTTTATCTCTCTCTATATATTCATGCAGTTTTAATGATAAAATGTTAGAACCGATGAAAATTAAAGATGCAAAGTCACTACCCTCCTAAAACGCTGGCATTATCTTTCTAGACAAATTATTATTAATCATTTCTCAGCTTTTTAATCCTGAGGGTAGAAAAATAAACACATTTTCATAGTCATTTTAAATTGATTTTTCTTTTTAGGGAGATATTAGTTTGAGGATAGAGAGTTTGCTTCAGAAGGAAGGTGAACAGCTGAAGCAGTATAGGATTGCAGCTTGAAACAATTCCTCCCATATCTATTTATCAAATATTAAAATGGAATATGCTGCTGACAAATGCAATAAAGTCTAACATTACAGGGAAGGGAGTGATGCTGTGCATCTCAACAGGCAGATGGAAACTATGATTTTGCTGTTTTAATAATATGTTGTCACATATGGAATATAATTTTCCATACAGCTGCATATAGATGGGTCCCATTGCTTATTTATTTATTTTTGGTGTGATGTTGGCGAAGGTCCAAGTTACCAATTTAGAAAATGTAAATGTTTTTGGAATTTAGCATTTTCTGGTCTTATCCTGGTCAGTGAAAGTACTCAAAGATGGATAACCCAGCACTTCAAATTTACATTTTGAAGAAACAGTGTAAATATTTGATAAAATTCCTCTCCTTCAAGATTAGCATTAGGTCTCTTTATCATAGTCTTGTCTCTTTCATAGCATTTTCAAATTTGGAATTATTTAGTGAATGTTAGTCTTCTCCATTAATCTGTAAGTTCCAGAACGCCAGGAACTCTTGTTTGGATGGTGTTTACTGCCATATTCTTAGTCCCCAGCACTGCGTTTGGTATTTATTAGGCACTTAATAAATATTTACTGAATGTGTGAAGAAAATATGACTGAATGAGGAGAGGATATAATACTGTGAGAGATAATTAATTTTTAGCTAACGATTCTTGTAGTATTTTTATCAAATTTTTGACTTAAAAAAGATGATGCTAACGAGCTCATTGTTTTTAGATACTAGAAAAAAAGTCTTTAAAATTTATAAAAATTAGGTGTAGAGTAACCACCACTATGTTTCCCTAAACACCAGTGATAAAAAGTATATATATCTCACAGAAAAAATCCAAGACACCCCAATGTCATGAAGTGTAACTGACATGTGACATCATTTTATTAACATATTCATAGCCAGTTAGCAAGTTTAGATTGTCAGGTAAATGCTTACATATTATAGTGGCATCAAGTAGTTGTAGAGAATCAGATGTCATTTCACTCTATGTCACAAAGATTTTATTGAGTTATTGATTTTTACATCTATAAGTGTTTAGATGTATCCTATCAGACACACACTCTTCAGTTGAATGGACAAAATTTGTATTTGTTTTTCCTTTGTCTAATAGTATTTGCTAACCTTGGGGGAAAACTAAATTTGTCATTTTTCAAACATATTTTGATAACAAGGGGCTATCTTCTCTTTTTCTGATTTCATAACAATTATGATCTAAATCACATATTTGCAGCAGAAAAGCTGGAATAATGCATTATCACTTATCTGTCTACAGCTTGCCTCTCTAGGTCAATTATAAGTACTAAAGAACAGACACGATGTCTCACACCACTGTATTTTCCAATCCTTGCATAGGGGTAGTACACATCTGAAGGGTGTATAGAATAGACATTATCCTGATTGAATTCAACTCCCACTTATATATAAATTAAAACACATTCACAAATATGCACATAGAAATTCTGAAAATTGGATGCCAAACCAAAGACCCTCTTATACACATAGTTGATCTCAGATCATTTTCCTAAAGAGTTCTTTCCACCCAGGAGTATTTCATGTTAAAGAGTACTTAAACTGCCAGAAACAATCATATGTGTGCATGTATAATAGAAGCGATTAGATTCTGTGGTTGAATTCATTGTATTTTAAAGTGATAGTGGTTCACACTGTTGGTCTGTCTTTGCAGGGAACGTGGCCAGTGTTCCCTGCAAAAAACCGGGTCCCTTTGGTAGAGTTGCAAGGGATAAGAAAATAATAGAGAGAAATGGAAAATGGAAGAAATAAAAGAATACACTGAGACAAAGATATAGTTTTGTACGTTTATAAAGATTATAGGCAAAGCGGAAGCTCAGGGGGCTTAGACCTCTCCGTGGGTCTCAAAAAGCCCCGAATGAGGTCTTATATGGTAACTTATAGGAAATAGTGAACAATTGTCAGGGGTAACAGATTTACATAACAGCAGGTAGTTCCTCTTAGGTTAACAGATTTTTGAAAGGTTTTTACAGAAGGCTTCTACAGATTCTTTAACTAATTCTATTTATGTGAGCATATGGTTACAAAGTCTTTCAAAGGTTAATTTCTAAATTCTAAGGTAAGTTTATCATTTAAACAGAGGGGTTAAACAGAAATATGTAAGCTCCATGTTTATTAGGTTATGGTGAATGGAGACAGGTAGTCTAGAGTGGTTTAAACAAAAGCTTTGCTTTTAGCCATTTGGGAAGCTGTCGTTTCCAGGAAGCTGTTTGTTCCGGAGGGCACTCCATTGTCAGCTCTCAGCCTATAGTTTTTAACAGATTCACTTGTGCTTTACAAAGCAAATCCAATTCTTTAGGTCTGAGAAATGCGGCGCTTCATGGGATACAGCCGCTACTGCCTTTCAGAGACGCCCTTCCGAGTGTAACAGCATTCGAAATGCAAACCAACATGTTCACATATTCTTTCAGGGCAAATCTCTGTAAAACTCTTAAGACAAATCCTGTGCCCAAACACGTTTAATATTAATTCATGGAGCGACATGTCTTCTTTGTTCATGATGAACCATTTTCTCCAAAGTCCTGAGATGCTGCCTTCTCAGTCATATTTGTATAAGTTATCCTGGCCCTGCACATAGTTGATTGGACCAGCTGGGTTAATCAGACTTTTACTCTAAGAAAGTTCATCTTGGGTCTGAGAAATTCTAGTTTAAGCTGGACTATTTGCATAAATTGTGGTGATATAAACTGCAAATATGTGAGCAGCTGTCTTTCTCCAGTGACGAGAGCAACAGAGAGTATCCATCTCCCAAGGAGGAAAGATCAAGTAGACATTTATCAGTTTGGGACCATACAGGTTGCATGAAACAGAAACCCAGTGACTATGGCTTACTTTTAAAAATGTTTCCACTTAAGAAGTGCAGAGATAGGCAGTCCTGGGCTGATAAAGCACCCACACTATTTTTAGTTTTCTGTTCCACTATTCTTGGCATGTGGCTCCAATCCTCATGGTCACAAAATAATTATTCCATTTCTAGGCATGGTACCTATATTCTGGGCAGAAAGGATAAAGGTCCATGCCCTCTGAGATTACCTCCATAAATAGCTTCCTGAGGTCACCACCCATGACTTCCTCTTCTGCTTACATCTCTTTAGCCTGAACAATGTCACCACGTCTATATCTATTTGCAATGGTATCTGGGCAACTAAAATTTGAAGCTAGACATATTATCTCTCTGATGAAAATTGAAGTTCTATTAGTAACGAAGAGAGAGAATATACAGAGAAGAGATATTGAACAAGTGACCAGCAGTGTAGTCTAAATATTAGTAAAAACGAAACATAGACTAGGGATTGGGTAGCCTAAGAGAAAGAGAAAGAGAGTAAGAGAATGCCTGCTTGCTTTCAGATAGTTTTCTTATTTTTTGCCCAAATGCCTTATCAGTCCTGCCTACTACCCTGTCCATGAACCATGAGTGTTGCCATAGCAAATTACCTTCTGTTTTTCTTGCTCACTGTAGATCAAGTTATTTTATATTATATGCCAAAAAATAAAAAGTCTTATTAAGAAAGTGTTCCTATAAGTGGAGAAGAAAGATTGGTCCGCCAGCTGTCTTCTTTATTTTTTAATAGAGTTTTTTAGAGCAGTTTTATGTTCATACCAAAATTGAGCAGAAAGTACATAGAATTCCCATATACTTTCATCCCCACACATGCACAGCCTCCCACTATCAACATCCTGTACCAGAGTGGTGCATTTGTTACAACTGATGAACCTACATTGACATGTCATAATCACCCAAAGTCCATATTTTACATTAGGGTTTACCTTGGAATTGTACATTCCATAATTTTGGACAAATTTGTAATGACATGTATCTACCATTGTAGTATCATATGGAGTATTTTCACCACCCTAAAAACCCTCTGTGTTCCACCAATTCATCCCTCCCTCCCCACTAACCTCTTGTAACCATTAATCTTTTTACTGTCTCCATAGTTTTGCCTTTTCCAGAATGTCATATAGTTGGAATTATATAGTATATAGACCTTACAGCTGGCCTCTTTCACTTAGAAATATACATTTTAAGTTCTTCCATGTCTTAATAGCTCATTTCTTTTTATGTTTGAATAATATTCCACTGTCTGCATATACCACACTTTATTTATTCATTCACCTACTGAAGGACATTTTGATTGCTTCCAAGTTTGGGCAATCTTAAATAAAGCTGCTGTAAACATTCATGTGCAGGTTTTTGTATGGACATAATTTTCAATTCCTTTGGGTAAATTCCAAAGAATGCAACTGATGGATCATAGTCTCATTTCTACACGTAGAATTTTAAACAGAAGTTTAGTAATGGCCAGGGCTGCACCTGTGTGTGTTCACATTATCCATTTTATAGTCTATAGGTAGCAGATGAATTGTTCACATTTGCCAAAAATAAACCAATGTAATTGATTATATTCTACCAGTACACTGACTATTATTTGATTTAAGTTACATGTTTCATTGACTTTTCTACACATTCATCAAACTAAATTCAATTCATTTCAGCAGATATCTATACGTGCTTGGGTTATACAAGAGGTTGTACTGAAATAATGACTAAGATTAGTAATTTTCCTTCCAAAAGAATCATATGGGCAATATGTTCTTGAAATGAAATGCTTTTTAACTTTTAGAGTTATGAATATTTGAATGGAAAATTGTGTCAGATAACACCCTTCCCTTCATGTTTCTGTCTCTGGATACCTTAATTGTGCTTCTTCCCCAATCTTGTTCATTTATTCATGAACTATATCTTCAGGTAAGGACTCAAGATGTACCCATTGCTTTTTTTTTTTTTTTTCACTGATTCTGCACATTTCCTAGTTTCTGTCTTGAAAAACTGTTACAGGTACAACATCAACAAATGAAGCACCCCAAGAATGGAAAAACAAGAACCACATGTACTCATCGTCAAATTGGTGTTAACTGATCAACACATAAATGCACATATAAGAATAACATTTATTGGATGTCAGGCAGGGGGAAGTGGGGAGGGGGCAGGAGAGGACGGGTATATGCATACACAAAGAGTGCGATGCGCACCATCCAGGGGATGGACACGCTTGAAGCTCAGACTTGGGGGGGGAGGAGGGGCAAGGGCAACATATGTAACCTAAATATCTGTACTCCCATAATATGCTGAAATAAAAAAAAAATTTTAAAAAGAGTCTTAATTAATAAGCCACTAAATATTGATTATGTGCCTGGGTCAGAGTATTGCTTAAAAAATATGTGTTGGATTAACTTATTCATTCAACAAATATTTATTGAATACCTATCCTCTGTTAGTTACCTTCTTGGTACTCAGGATACAGAGTTGAAAGAGGCAGACAAGGTCCTGCTCCCTTAGAGTCCACACAGAATGGATGGCCAGGTACCCTATCTATTGGGAGGATTTCTCCTTACCATTTAATTACAGTCCTGTCAATTAAAGCCTTAGTAGGGGTGGCTGTAGTATAGGGCAGTCTATTTTCAGTCTATTTTCTGTCTGCCACTTCCTGCTCAGACAGTCTAAGTACTATGATGCCATTAATGAGTAGACCAGTGTGGTGTGCTGGAAGATGTCAAGGCAATCCAACTCTGACTGTGATAATTGTGTCACCCCCTGGCCTCTATTCCCATCCTCATGACTATCTCTGAGCCTGAGTCTAAAGGACATATCTCATCTTCTACTGTAAGCCCCTTAGTGATCTTGGTGCCCCTCTCATCACCATGTCTTCTAGTATTTTGCCAAATGAAACATCCCCCAGACTATCCTGTGGCCTTAGGTAGTATATCCACTCTAGCATGCTTACTTCTCTGAGCCTTTTGATTCATTCTTTCACCATCAGCCATGGAAATTATGGCACTTATATTTCACTTTGTATTTACTATAGCTGTACATTTCTCGGAGCTTCTATAAGCCATTTCAGCAGCATGTTGGCACTATTTCCTGGGGTCCTTGTCAGAACATTCAATCCTATGTCATAAGAGAGTGTTCCCACATTGATAAACTCCCCCTTATCCAACTTTATATTCTTCCAGGCTTAATCCAGCATTCTTAGGATTCAGTCTCCTATGAACTCTCCAGGGTCCTGCTGGTATTTGATGGCTGGGTCCTGTAGTTTCCTTGCATTTTGATTCTTTAATTCACTCACCTGGCCCAGAACTTCCCTAGCTGGGTTAGAATGTGACTTAAACTTAATCATTGGTTTAGGAGCCATGAGGACAGGTGAGGGCATATGCCGGATGGTGCCCTTTTTATTTTGAAGGGTAGAGGTCTCTGCACTGCCTTCAAGCAAAGGTAGAGTTCTAGTTTCTAAAAGGGAGGATTAGGCCAATCTTGCCAATAAAGAGGGTTTCAGAACACTCATTTCCGACCTGGGGAAGTTTTGCCCTCCATGGAATGTTAGTCAATGTCTGCAGGCATTTTTGATTCTCACAAATGGAGTGGAGGGGCTACCAGTTACTGGCATCTAGTAGGTAGAGACCAGGGATGGTGCTAAACATATTATAAGGCACAGGACAGTCTCCCACAGCAAGAAACTACCCAGCCCCAAATGCCAATAGTGCAGAGGTTGAGAAATTATGGTTTAGGGGAATTGGAGGATTCATGATTTTCAAACACATCACACCGGTGTCCCTATCACTTATTTAAGTATCCCACCCCTTCCTAATCAGGTCCCTGATATTGGCCTAGCAGACCTGCTCAGGTTCTCTGAAGTTCTGCTACTCTTATGATTAAATCCTGGGCTGGTCTGCAGCTTGTTCTTTCAATTGTAAGAGATGGACATCTCTTCATATGTTGTCAAGGAGGTCTCCTGGCTTTCATAACTGGCTTTTAATTTCTGATTAATCACTCTCAGCCTTCCATTATTTGTTTTCCAAAGAATCAAATAACCCCAGTAAAATCTATTCAATTCTGTTGTTCTTCTAATTACTATTTTCTTTGTATTTCTAAAACACCTGATACATTACGTTAACTAATTTATTTCCTTCCACCAGCATGCCATTGTAATTCCCTGCAGGTGAAAGCTTTAACAATTATCCTGCAGCCTCTTACCAGACAATTCATGTTCCACATTCCACCAACGATGGGCAACTCGGTGTCTGCTGGCTGGCAGGTGAACCAGCTTCAGAATCTCATATCAGCATCTGCCTTGTCAGACCCCTAGTACCCACTGCTACGGGTCAGGTTCCCCCATAAGGGAAACCAGACTTTGATGGAGGTTTGTATACAGGAGGTTTGTTAGGGAATGTTCATGTGATAAACACCTGTGACAGAAGGGAAGGAAGTGGGGGCAGCAGAGGACAAATCGGGCTCTGTTATGGGTACAATCACAGTGGCAGGCTCAGGCAATTTATAGGGAGCTCTGAAGCTCAGATAGCCCTGTAGAGTTGACCAAATTGAGATAAGGAGTCCGTTCCTTTGGTCTCTTACATTAGCCCATTGTTGGATCCAGGCTGCATCCTGGAAAGGGTATAACCTTGGGTCAGGTAGCTCTCTTCAGCAGAGGACAATTTCTGGAAAGGACAGAAAACAGAGGACCAAATGTGAGCCGTACTTTCTACAGGGCAACAGGTCCTTCAAGGCCAGAAGGGAGACCTGGGCAGCCCAGCACAGCATTTGTGACAGCACATAACCCACACTAGCTGCATTAAATGGGGTTACTGGGTATCCATTCTCTCTGCAGCTGCAGGTGGTAAGACAACAAGGGGGAGAGTGGGGCATTTTCAGATTTCCTTCTACACCACCGGGAACAAGTAGAGAGCCTCTTCTCTTCTCTCTGGTAGCAGGATTAATGTGCTAAGCTGTGGGGTCATGCTAATTTCATCTGGGACAGGAAGCTAAGAACTGGTTCAGCAATACGGCAGAGCTGAGAAGAAATAATGGATGAATAATGATGAAATAGCAATTTTCTTAACAGCTATTTCTAGAATTTTTCTTAGGATGGGAACTATCTTTGTTTAGAAAATTATCTTCATAATACACTTAGGGTACAGCTGAGACTCCAACCTTGTGGAAATTCACAGGGGGCTCTACAAGAAGGAACGGTCACTAAAGTGTTCTATATGACTTTAAAAAAAGAAAAAAAAAATAAAGAAAATTGTTTTGTTCCTGAGAGGAAAGAGAATTGAAAACAGAGCTATAATTAATTAGGACACATCTACTTCTCAGTAACAAGAAGCTGATTCAAATAGGCTTAAATAGCAATATCTTATATTCCCAGAAATGCAGAGGTGGTGTGGCTGCCAAAGTTGATGAAGGCAGAGGCTCAGTCACGCCATCGTGGGCCCAGGTTCTTTCTATTTGTTCTGCCAGTCACAGCTGTGGCTCGTTCATGGTGGCAAGCCGCCTGCCAGTACTCATTAGGGCTTGTTTCTGACAAGCAAGAGGAGGAACAATCCTCCTTCCAGCATCTTTCCTTTCAGCTTGATTGGGTCATCTGAGGCGACATGACTCACTGTGGACTCACAGGGCAACCTCTGTACTGGAAGTAACCTGCTTTCCTTAAAGCCTAAGTGTGCCCAGGAAAGCGAGATACCTAATCAAAATGGGTTCTGTTGGTAGGAAAAAAAGGGAAATGAATGTTAGGTAGGCAACCAATTGAGTTCTCTCTAAGAGCAGAGCAAGTAGGAGGAAGAGTTTGTAAATTGAAAAAAGCTGGGAAGATAGGGGTGCAAAGACTGAAAATAGTGGGGTGGCCAAAGGACATTGTAAGAACAATGATGCCTAATGGTACACTCACTTATAGTTATTTATGGTTACGATATGACCCCTGCTCCATTCCCTCTCTATACTCATACCTCTTGCCTGTTATGTTTGTAAGTATGTTGTACAAATAAATTATTTCATTTTTTAATTTTTATGATTTTATTTTTAATTTAAATAGTTAATAATTCTATGGTTTTGTGTGGTATAATGTGATACTTTGATATATGCATACATTTAGAAAGATTAAATAAACTACTTGACATAATTCCACCTTCTTAATTTTTGTGGAGAGAACATTTAAAATCTATTCTTTTACCATTTTTGAAATCTACAATACATTATTACATTGTTGTAAACTATGATCATCATACTGGGTAATAGGTCACTAAAATGTATTCCTCCTTGCCTAACTGAAACTTTGTACCCTTTAATCTTCAATCTTTAGAAGATTAGGAAAGTGGGGAACCTATCTCATTTTGTGAGTGTTGAGATTTTTAGTGGGAAAGAAATGCATTCATGTTTATATTAATAAGGTTATATAAAGAACCACCAATTTTTCAAGAACCTCTCTCTTAACAAATGTTCATCCACACAGTCGCACATTCATGAATAGGGTGGCTACATTGTTTCAAATTTATGCTTGAAATGAATGTACTTATTATTATTTTTAAAATCTCAGATAAGACATTTAGATTATCTTTCTGATTCCTGCAGAAAATTCTGTACATGTGTGTATCCATGTGTGTATATACTAATAAAGTAGAAATATAGATAAAGCATATTGAAGATATGTCAGATGAAGAGAAATCACTGACATAAAAGTATTGTCACTTTGCTTGATATCTTTCTCAGTTTTCTTCTTTTGGTGGAATGAAAATTGGTCTGGTGTGTAGATTAGATAAAAGAGTAATATTTTCTCTGTTTTTAATGACAATACTGAAGTCTTAATTAAGCACAGTGTGTAAGGAGATCATGAAGAGATTTCAAAGTCTCTTTTCCTCTAGGCTTCAAAACACATGTATGCTATTACAATTCCCCAAGAAGGCAGCTTTTTCTCCATAATGGAATCAGCCATATCACTCTATTTTTCCTACCCGCAGATTAAACAGTATTTTATAAGTATTCAAATTCATCTTAAATTTCATCATCACATTTCTACCTATATATAATATAGTTCCAAGTATTAAATAGGTACTAATTTTTAAATATATTAATGACTCATTTACTTAATTTCTAGATTTCCTGATAAATTTTTAATTTCCAGATAGATTCTGCTGTAACATCATAAAAGTGCATTTTTCAGTTTGCAATTTAACAAATTACAAGACACCGTGATCAATTCATGGGGTGCCATACATATAGATATGAAAAAACCTCCAGATTGGTATGGAAATGATTGCGTTATTACATTTATGCATTTACGGATGCATAAATCACTTTTATTTCCTTAGTGTTGCCTTCATATTGTCTGAAGTCATTTCAACTGATTGATTTCAACTGACCTGAAATTTTTGAATGGAAACTAAAAGAAAAGGCGGGAACTCCCTCTTTCTATCTCAGCATCTAAAAATTATGTAATCTGGTATTTCATTTCCTCACATATCTATAACAGTATTTTTCTCTGTATAGATGTGCCTCTACACAAATTTACTTAGATTCCCAACATTAATAAGCACCTGCTACAGGACATTTTGGTGTGGATTCTAGAGGCAGAGCGCTAAATAAGATAAACTGCTTTTAGAAACTCACTAACTTTTATATGAATATATAAGGGTGCAAGCATACATACTTAAAAATCACAGTTTCATTTGTCATTGTGGTGTAGTCCAGTGGTTCCCAACAGGGAGGTGGGTTTGCTACCCAGGAGACATTTGGCAATATCTGGGGATATTCTGACTGTCACAACTCGGGGATGGAGGCACCGTGTGCTACTGGTATCCAGTATATAGAGGCCAGGGAGGCAGCTTAACATCCTACAATGCACAGGAAAGATCTCACAACAAAGAAATGTACATCCCAAATGCCAATAGTGAAGAAGTTGAGAAATTCCAGGAAAGGGGGTATAATACAGGCTCCACTTGAAGCCCTGGATTAGAATTTAGATCTGCTGACCATAGAGCAAATTACATCATTGAGTACATCTCCTTGTGGAACTCATGATGAGTGCATTTGCCCAAATGGAGAATATTATATCAACCTTAAAGAGTTCTTAGGTGAGGATTAGATGAGAGACGTGGATATCCTAAAATATCCTAACATTAACTGACTACTCTAACAGCTCCAGTCCTCTGTAAAATTAAGGACCTACTTTCTGTGTTTTCTGATCTTTCCCAGTAATAATGGTAACATACTTGGCCCCTTTACATCAAGGCTACATTATTTTCTAAGGAGATCCTTAGCTCCCCCTATAAATCAGTTTACCAGCATCCTCAAATTTACCTTAGCCCCAGTGATGGGTACATCTTACATTCAATTTGAAATTCCACTACACATGAACAATTTAAAAAAGTGAAAGATTTTACGCTGGTGGATTTCTATTGTGCTGATTGATGCATGATGCAGTTCTGAATACCTCCTGCAGGGCAGGTCTGGTCTTGACAAATTCCCTCAGTGTTTGCTTGTCTGAAAAAGTCTTTATTTCTCTCTCATATAAGAAACTTAATTTTTCAGGATACAAAATTCTAGGCTGGCCATTATTCTGTTTAAGAAAACTGAAGATGGGGCCCTAATACCTTCTGGCTTGTAAGGTCTCAGTTGGGAAGTCTGCAGTTAGCCTGATGGGTTTTCCCTTTGCATGTTTTCTGATGTTTTTGCCTTATGGCTCTCAGGGGTGCCTCCGTTGTGTGAATTTTGGCTAGTCTGATGACTATATGTTGTGGTGATTGCCTCTTTGTGATGAATCTCCCAGGTGTTCGTTGAGCTTCTTATACCTGGATATCTAAATTTCTAGCAAGACCAGGGAAGTTTTCCTCAGTTATTCCCTCAAATAGGTTTTCTAACCCGTGTGTTTTCTTTTTCACCCTCAGAAACACTTATAATTCTTGTGTTTGGCCTCTTTACATAATCCCATATTTCTTATAGGCTTTGTTCCTTCCTCTTAATTCTCTGTTCCTTATCTTTGACTGTTTAATTCAAAGGCTTCTCTTCCAGCTCTGAGATTCTTTCTTCTGCCTTGTCTATTCTTAAGATTTTCCACTGTGTTTTCTATTTCCTTGAATGAATTTTTCATTCCAGAAGTTCTATTTTTTTTAATAATTTGATTTCTTTATCGAATTTTTCATTCATTTCCTGAATTTTTTTTGTTGTTTCTTTGTGTTGGTTTTCCCTTTTCTCTTATATTTCATTGAGCTTACTTATAATCCGTATGTGGAATTCTTTATCCGTCATTTCAATATTTTGATTTTGGTTGGTATCATTGCTAGAGAGCTGATATTTCCTTTTGGGGGTGAACTTTCATTCTGATTCTTCATACTGCCAGAGTTCTTTCACTGATTCCTTCTCATCTGGAGCAGCTGTTGCTTCTTGATTTGGGATTTTCTTTTGTTCAGATAGGGCTTTTTCCCCTAGCCTCACTCATTTGGGGTATTTGTAGTATTTGCTGGGAAAGAATTTTTGGTTTTGCTTGTGGGTGCTTTGATGGTGATCTAGGTTCTGGAAGGATGCCTTGGTTATAGATATACTTGGTGTGGTGTTTTTCTCAGTGGCCAGTTGTTTGTATGCTGTAGCAGCAGTGAGCTATGTGAATGGACAGATTCCCTGTCTCTGTTCAATGAGAGCAGATGGAGGTCTTTGAAATCCTTTCTCTTTCCCCAGCCCTGTGGTCTTCTTAACAGAGTGAATTGTATTGGGATGCCCAGTTTAATCTCTGAGACAGTAGGTTATGCTTGTGAGTAAGAATCAACCACACCCTGTATGACTGAGTCAGTAAATGCTGTAAAGAGCATGCAAATTGACCTTCCTGTCAGTAGGTGGTGCTTGCCAGAAGGAACAAGCTGCAATGTTGTTTTTGGGTTCTGTGACTGGCTCTAGTCTCTCTGGAGAAGCACTCAAATGTGCCAGGTAGTGGGTGGGGACATGTAACTTCAAGTGAGTTCTTCTTCTCTGCCACAGCAGAGGCAGGTGGGGGAGTGTGAATGTGGCTGGGTGGGGCTGGGTTGGGTGAGCTTGTCCTGAGGCTCCACAAAAGCTGACAAGGTATGTTTCAGCAAGGGTCAAAGGTTTGCTCCCAGCTTCTGGGCAAAGCCACCAGGGAGGGGCTAAAGTGGCCCTACTCAACCAGAAAGTCTGCTTGTGGAGGGAGGGCCATCTGAGATTCACAATCTGGCAGTCTGGAACAGGCCTTGCTCCTCTCCACCCTCCCCTGCTCTACAGTTTTCCCCTGGGGTCTGCCGGCAGGCAGGAGCTAAAGCCACCCAAGCTCTCCCATGACTGTGATGCTGGTCAGGAGGTTCCCTGCCCAGGATCCTGGTCTGAGCTGAGAGTGTGGCCCTCCTGTTGGGGGAGGGGTGCCCCATGGGAATGCTGCAGCTAGGCCCCACACTGTACTTTCTGCCTTGATTTATCCATACAGGCTCCCTTGCTTCCAAAGACTAATTCACAAATATCCCATCTGTGCCCTCAGGCAACATGATGCAGATCCAGAGGTACAGGATATGGCCTGCAGGCCTGTCCCCTGGTCCCCGAAGATCAATCCCTTACCATGCCAGAGAGAAGTGTGCTGGTCCCAAGTTGCCCACAGGGTACCCAAGCAGGTTCAATGTCCCTCTGCCTTGGGGCATGCCCTGCTCTGACGGAGTCACTGGACAAGCAGCACCAGGGAGGGCTGGTGGGCAGGGAGCTCACAGTACGAGCAGCCCTCAGTCCACTACAGGACTGAGCCCTATTCTCTGTGGAAGCCTCGGTGTGGTGGCTCAATTGTCTCTCTTGACAGCTATACAGGGGAGAAGGGCATAAAAAGAGGCTGAATGCAGGAAAGCTAGAACTCTAGTCATGCCCATCCCTCACTCCGAGAGGCCACCAGCCCAGAATGTACAGGCACTGGAGTCGCACAGATCACCCATGATCCACTGGACCTCTCTGGCTCCTGCAGTTTGGACCAGAGTTGGGAGCTTCATCCCAGGGATGGAAGAGTCGTTCAACATATTGAAATCCATAAATGTGATTCACCACATAAACAGAAGCAAAAACAAAGATCATATGATCATCTCAATAGATGCATAAAAAGCATTCAACAAAATTCAGCACCCTTTTATAATAAGAACTCTTAATAAAATAGGCATATATGGAATATATCTCAAAATTATAAAAGCCATATATGACAAACACACAGCCAACATCATACTGAATGGGGAAAAGTTGAAAGCATTCCCCACTCAGAACTGGAGCACGACAGAGATGACAACTTTCATCACTTCAACATAGTACTGAAAGTATTAACCAGAGCAATCAGGCAAGAGAAGGAAATTAAGAGTATCCAAATGGGCAAAGAGGAGGTCAAACTATCACTATTTGCTGATGGTATGATCTTATATCTAGAAAACACCAAAGATTCCACCAAGAGACTCCTGGAATTGATAAATAAATTCAGCAAAGTCTCGGGTTACAAAATCAATGTATGCAAATCAGTAGCATTCCTATACAACAACAACAGTCAAGCTGAGAATCAAATCAAAGACTCAACACCTTTCATGGTAGCTACAAAGCAAATAAACACCTAGAAATATATTTAACCAAGGAGGTGAAAGAACTCTACAAAGAGAACTACAAATGACTGAGGCAGGAAATTGCAGATGAGTAAACAAATGGAAAACCATATCACGTTCATGGATTGTCAGAATCAACATTGTTAAAATGTCCGTATTACCCAAAGTGATTTACAGATTCAATGCAATGCCCATCAAAATACCAATGTCATTTTTCACAGATCTAGAAAAAATAATTCTATGCTTTGTTTGGAACCAGAAAAGAGCCTGAATAGCCAAAGCACCCTTAAGTAAAAGGAACAAATTTGGAGGCATTACTTTACCAGACTTAAAGCTATACTACAAGGCTATAGTAACCAAAACATCATGGTACTGGCACAAAAACAGAGACAATAGACCAATGGAACAGAATAGAGAACTAAGATATAAAATCATCCACATGTTGGCATCTGATCTTTGACAAAGTAGCCAGCAACATATACTGGGGAAAATAATCCCTATTCAATAAATGGTGGTGGGAAAATTAGATAGCCACATATAGAAGATTAAACAGAAGCTTTTCAAAGGAAGATAGACTAATGACCAATAAACATGAAGAAATGCTCAACATCACTAATCATCAGAGCAATGCAAATCAAAACCACAGTGAGATATCACCTAACCCCAGGGAGAATAGCTTTTATCAAAAAGTCCCAAAACACTAGATGCTGGCACGGACACAGAGAGAAAAGAACACTTATACACTGTTGGCATGACTGCAAACTAGTACAACTTCCATGGAAAACAGCATAGAAATTCTTCAAAGAACTAAAAAGTAGACCTACCATTTGATCCAGCAATCCCACCAGTGAGTATTTACCCAAAGGAAAAAAAGTCATTTTATCAAAAAGATACTTGCACTAGAATGTTTATTGTGGCACTATTCACAATCATAAAGATGTGGAATCAACCCAAGTGCCGATAAATCATGAGTGGATTAATAAAATGGGGTGTATGCATTCTATGGAGTACTACTCAACCATAAAAAATGAATTACTACAATCTGGATGGAACTGGAGGCCATTCTCCTAAGTGAAATATAGTAAGAATGGAAAAACAAAGACCACATGTACTCACAATTAAATTGGAACTAACTGATCAGCACTCATGTGCATAAATGTAAGTAAAACTCAATGGAAATCACGCAGGTGGGAGGGGGGAGGAGGGGATGGGTGAAATCATATCTAATGGGTACAATGTACATTATCTGGGTGATGGGCACACTTATAACTTTGACTCAAGCAGTACAAGAGCAATTCATGTAACCAAAACATTTGTACCCCTGTAATATTGTGAAATTAAAAAACATTAAAAAAGGGAAAAAAAGAAATACATTTATCTTCAATTCGGTGAACACACACCATCTATGTATAAGTATATATAAGTAAAAGCTTCACAAAATAATATGTAAAAGTTAAAATAAAAAAAGTGAAATAATATTAAATGTTATACACAAATTATCATAACTTTTATACAGACTTAGAAATAATATAAATAATATAGACACTATATATCCACCACTTGGTTTAAGGAATGAGAAGTCATGGGTCTCCTGTGTGTCCCACCACACCTGCATGCTCTTCCCTAACCACCCATGATCCCTTGCCTGCTGCTGTTAATGACAACTCTGATTTGGCATTGATCATTTACATTTTTAATTTATATTTTAACTATATTTGCATGTATTCTTTGGTAATATATTGTTTAGTTCTTCCTGGTTTTGATCTTTATTTTTTATTTTATTTTTTACTTATTTATTTTTGAGACAGGGTCTTGCTCTCACTCTGTCACCCAGGCTGGACTGCAGTGGCGTCATGATAGCTCACTGTAACCTCAAACTCCTGGGCTCAAGCAATCCTCCTGCCTCAGCCTCCAGAGAAGCTGGGCCTGAAGGTGTGCACCACCACTCCCAGCTACTTTTTCTATTTTTTGTAGGTATGGGGTCCCACTCTTGCTCAGGCTGATCTCACTCCTGGCTTCAAGCAATCCTTCCACCTTGGCCTCCCAAAATGCTAGTATTATAGGTGTGAGCCACTGTGCCTGGCCCTGTTTTTGATCTGTAAATAAACATTACACAGTCTACATCTTTCTGTGACTTGCTTTTTTCTCATAGAAATTATATTTTTGTGATTTCTCCATGTTGAAACATGTAGTTGATTTTATTCCTTTCCATTAATATTTCATTTTATGAGTAAGCATTCATCTGTATTGACATTACATTTTGTGAACAAACATACCAAAACCAATTTACTCATTATACACTGACAATTATTTAAGTTGTTTCCAGGTTTTTGTTATCATAAATAATGCTATTCCAGGTATATACTTAGAAGTACAGTTGCTAGGTGTCAGAAAGTGTATTTATTTAACTTGGTTAATTAATGCCACCAGCAGAAGATGAAAATTTTTCTTGTATTAATCTTTGTTAAGGCATTATTACCATGCTTTTTAAAATTTGTTTTTTTATTAAAAGATATTAAATGTTGGGCCAGGCGCAGTGGCTCATGCCTGTAATCTTAGCACTCTGGGAGGCCGAGGTGGGCGGATCGTTTGAGCTCAGAAGTTCGAGACCAGCCTGAGCAAGAGCGAGACCCTGTCTTTACTAAAAAAGT
>NW_012148507.1:2968446-3068432 GCF_000956105.1 Propithecus coquereli
TTTTATTTGAAAATATTAAGGAGGTACAAATGTTTTATGTTACATGGATCATTTTTTAATGCCTGAGTCCTGGCATTAGGTGTGCCTGGCACCCAGATAGTGTTCATGGTACCCATCAAGTTGATTTATTCCCCACAACTCCTACTTGCTCACCACAGAGTTTTACTCTCCTCTGTGCACTTCATGTGTGCTCATCAGTTAGTTACAATTTAATAGTGAACACGTGGTGTTTGTTTTTCCATTCTTGAGGTACTTCACTTAAAAGAATGGTCTCCAGTTCCATCCAGATTTCCTTTATCTTAATAACTAACGAGGTTGAATATCTTTTTATATATTGTTCAATTTTATTTCCTTTTCAGTGAAATGCCTGTTCCTGTCTATTATCTATTTTTTTGTTACTGATTTGAAGGAATTCTTTATGTAGCCTAGATACAAATCCTTTTGTTACTTGTATTTTGTATTTCAAGTATTTTGTTGTCTCTTCAGTCTCTTCATGGTATCTTCTGTTAAATAGTAAATCTTAAACTTAATGAGTTAGTGTATCAATCTTTTTGTAATTATCTTGTTTACAAACACCTTTTCTATCCCAGTTCTTAAAAGTATTAATATTTCTTATGTTATCTTTGAAATATTTTTAAGTCTTATCCTTTATATTTAGTTTTTAATCCACCTGGAATTAACTTTGTGAAAAGTATGAGCTAGAGATTTAATTTTATTTTTTCCCAATGAATAATTGTTTCTTTTTCTTACACCTTGTGTTTAACAGTCCATCCTTTACCCGCTGATATGCAACGTGAGCTTTATCATATGGCAAGATCCCATATGTGCTTGGACCTATTTTGTGGCTCAACTTCTGGTTTCTTGGTCCCTTTGTTTGGGCCTATATATAGCATTATAATTAGTTATCTCTCATTTTTAGTGTATGATATATACCCATCATGTCATACATTTGTTATTTTGGTTTTTCTTTGGGAATAGTTGCCTATTCTTAATGCTTTGCTCTTTCATTTAAACTTTAAAAGCATCTAGTCAATTCTCCTTTAATTTTTTTTTTTTAATTCTGGCATTTTTGACTGAAATTTCATTGAATTTATATATCAGTTTGTGAAAATCTGACCTTATGATATTGTGAATTTGTATTTATGAACATAGTATGTATTTCATTATTCAGATTTTAAGATATTTTACAATAAAGCTTATAATATTCTCCATAAAAGTTTTACACATAGTTTTATAGACTTATTCCTGACATGTTATTTTTAGAATATTAGTATAAGTGATATCACTTTAAATTTTCCAACTGTTACTGATCTAGGGAAATGTAATTAGTATGTGACATTTTTTACTTTGCATATATAAAAAAATCAATAGTGTGTGATCTCTCGATTATACAGAATGTAATCTGCTCTTATCTTATTATAATTTTATATATTTGTTATTTATCTTAAAAATAATGTTGGTTTATTAGACTCTCTCCCACTACATTGGTGGTATTTATTAGGTGGATCATGCTGCTAATAATAGGTATCATAACTTTGACTTTATCCAGAGTATGTTTCACCAATGCAAACTTAGAGTATTTTCTTTTCATTTGTTGGGGGCAATATCCCTACTTACCACTGAATTCTTACATGGATGTCATGTATGTAGTGACAAATAGGAACTAATACTGATACATTTAAACAGCTGTAGTGAATTGAGTCATTGAGTTCATGTTTATACTTTATTGTAACTAATTTGTTTAAGACGTGTCTCATCTGACACCAGTAATAGCCTATCCTTAAGAAAGAGCGTTGTTGAATTTCACAAGGTAGTGTAACTTTTCTGGTTTGGTAGTTTGTTATAGGAAATGAGTCCAAATCTAGAAGATCATGGTCATTTCTTTAAAATGTTACGTTCTCATTTAAAATTTTACTTCCTCAAAAGAGGATTTTTTAAAAGATCTTATTAGTACATTTTTAAGGGAGTGCCAGGTGTCCTATTTTAATTTACCACTGTCACTTTTACTTCTCATCCTTTCAGCCGTGCAATAGCAAAGGGAAATAACCTAGAACCTTTGTGCTGTCTCAACAAGTACAGTTTGAGAAATGATATTTCGGGGAAAACTTTGACCGTTTAAAGTCAAAGGATGTTGCCCAACCATCTTCTATTGCATATGGGCAGGCAACAAAAAAATCAAATAACCAATTACCCATTCTCTTCCTAGAGCTTCAGGCATTTAACTTGTATTTGGGTCCCAAAGCCTTTCTTTAGCTAATTCTGTTTTTATTGGCCAGTTCCTCTTTCATTATTTTTATAAAAACTAATCAGTGTAAGCCTTAGTCTAGACAGCAAAATCAGCAAGAGTCCCTTCTCTGCACCTCTGTCTCACCTCCATGGGGCTGCCACCATGTATTTCTAAAGGACACATATTAAAACTTCCTGTTAAGTTTATTAGAAATAGGACTAAGGATTAATGAAAGACCATACAGTTGCTGCCTTTTCACACCGTATTTATTTGCATCTATTATTATTCCTAGTTACTATTTTTATTTCTTGTTTGAAGCCTCATTCGTGTAGCCTTTATAGTACAGTTATAAACAAGGCGACTGATGATAGTTCCACAATGACACATAACCCATATTCTGTAACCCATCAATGGAAAAAAAATGCATCAATATTCTTTTTTCTACCACCTAATGATATCTCTATTAATACTCTCTTTGATCTCTGAATACCTAATCCAGCAAAGGTGGAAGAGCTCTAATGTATTTTCCACCTCGCCACCATTCTGTGTTTTATATCCCATTTCATCAGGCAAAGCAGGAGACAGGGTAAGTGTTACTTATGTTATTTCTCCCAGGCCAGATGAAATAAACCTGGCAGGAGCAGATGTTAAATTGAAGCCTATGAAAAGTTAACACTATCTTCTGTAATTGAAACCTTAGGGAGGAAGGCTTGGGACAATTGCCGATGGATGTAGAATACCAATACAGGAGTTTATTCCCAGGGTAATTTCTTGCACCCTCTCATACATGAAAGCAAAGTAACCAATTGGGGTGGGCAGGAAGTGATTGGTCCTAATGAAGAGAAGACCTCAAAAGACATTCCAGCTCTAGTTCCATGGAAACCCACATCCAGCCTCTCTCAATGGAACTCTCCTAGGCATTTCAGGTGGGGGACCCCTTGTCAACTCACATCCCCTATACCAAGTAGACTTTCTTTCCTCCTATTCATGGAATTTCTTGAGTGTGTTCTCATTTTCAGTGTTTACCCACATAAGGAACACTCAGGGCATCCATCCAGACCAAAGCTGGTGAAAATAACGTGGTCTTTAACCTTTTGCGGTAACTCTTTTTAGTTCTATTAGCACTCAGCCCTTCCAGACTATTATCAAATCTCTCCTGATGATATATATTGGGTTAGTTTTCTATAATCCTTTTACTTGGCCCTGCAAAGAGTGCTCATTGCACATCAGTCAAGGTTCAATGTGTTTGTTGTTTGCGTCTTTGGGATATATAAGCACATATATTTCACTTATGATTTTTTAAAGTAAAAAAATGAAGTTATTAGGATTTTAAGCTGTGAACTCAAAGGTTAGAATTATTGCTCCACTTCTTCCTAGTTGTGCAGTCTTGGGTAAGCCACTTAATTACTTTATAATCCAGTTTTTGTATCTGTAAAATGAAAATAGTTATCACTTCTACCTCTTAGCTTTATTTTGGTGATTAAATGTGTTAATACATAAAAAGCACCTAGAACAGTGCCTGGGTCACAGTAAGATTTAGCAATTATTTTACTTGACTTACATAATAATGTATGCATAATATAATAATGATCCAGTGTTTTAAGATGCAGGTTACAATGAATCACTATTACCTCTGGATCTCTCATCAAACTGTGACATACAGAGAAACTGGGAGCAGGCTTGAGTTATTTATCCACTATGTCAAGGAAGACAGTCTTTTTTAAGTAGAAAGGAAGACTCAAGTTCACTCAAGTTCACTTTGTCGGTGAACAAAATAGGAGTAAGAAGTACAGGACAAAATCGAGGGTCAGAATTATTCTCTACATGCCGCATATTGGTGGGCAACATGTTTCAATAAAAAGTATGATGGTGAAAACTCTCTGGGGTGGTTATGTCTGAAAAACAGTTATGCAGAACTTTTCCTGGGGAAGTACTCCCAACGTTCCTGGTATGTGGATGAGAATTCTGTTCAGAAGATTTGAAAATATATCTCAAGTGCTAAGAGGAAGTGGGAGAAGAAGGAGCAGCAGGAGGTGGAACTGAGTCTAAAGTGGGAGTCGCAAAAGGAGAAGACCTTGCTGTGACGATAAACGCTGGAACAAGAGGAGAGCTCAAGAAGCTGTTTCTTCGTTTGTGGTTTTTGTATGTCCTTCGGGTGTGTTTTTGCCAGTTTCTAAAATCTCCCGACTCCCCCACCTTCTTCCTATCACATCCTCACTCTCACCAACTTCATCATCTTCTTTTTTTTTAATATATAGTTTTTTTTTATTTTAGCATATTACAGGGGTACAAATGTTTAGTTTACATATATTGCCTTTGCCCTGCCCAAGTCAGAGCTTCAAGTGTGTCCATCCCCCAGACGGTGCACACTGCACCCATTAGGTGTGAATAGACCCATCCCCTTCTCCCCGCTCCCACCTCCCCTGCACCCGTTGGTTGTCACTACTATATGTGCACTTAAGTGTTGATCAGTTGATACCAATTTGATGGTGAGTACATGTGGTGCTTGTCTTTCCATTCTTCTGATACTTCACTTAGTAGCAGATACTTCACCAGCTCTATCCAGGATAATACAAGAAGTGCTAGATCACCATTGTTTTTTGTGGCTGACTAGAACTCCATGGTATACATATACCACATTTTATTAATCCACTCATGTATTGATGGGCACTTGGGTTGTTTCCACATCTTTGCAATTGTGAATTGTGCTGCTATAAATATTCTAGTGCAAATGTCTTTGGTACCCTTCAGTTCCTGCCCATCCTCATTCTTTACTTTTTTTTACCTCTTTTTTTAGACTTCAATTTTTGGCCCCCAGTCTTGTACCAAGTCCCCTTGAGTTCTATGTTCTCATGCTTTGTGTTGATATAAGAAAAAAAATTGCATAGAAATATCCTCAAAGATGTAAGTTAAGCCCCACTCCCCCATATATATTTTTCCTTTTGGATCATAAATCTTACTAGAACTTTACTATGCAAGATCTGGTTTTAATTATGGTCCTATTAATTTAGAACATACAGCAAACATTCTCCAGATTTAAATATTGGATTCTGTTCTTTCAGTGTCTTGCAGTCTTGTTCTTTCTCTTTTCCTCTTTCATTTACTTAGAGCTTGCTTTTTGCCCTGAGGAGAAAGCCTTCACCGAATTAGTGAGGCATTCCCAACCAGGGACCAAATCTTTCAAACAGCATGATGTGCCTTTACCTGGATCTGACAGCCTTCCCTCTGCTTGACACATAATTCTGAATTACGTGTACTCTTAACTCTCCTGCTGCCACCAGCAGGACATTGGAAGGAATGGAGACAGGTGGTGTCAGGTTTCACCCTTACAGATAAAGGTAGTAATAAAATTCACCTATTAAAACATACGAAAAGTAGGAAGTGGATACACTGTGCCAGATTTTCCAATAGTTAACTTTTTAGCTCATTTCCCTTTCCCATCGCCCAGTGGAGTGGAATGGGGGATCTTGGCTTTTGGGGTCAAAATAGACTTGCACAACACACACAAAAAATGATAAACGTTTGTGGTGATGCATATCCTAATTACCCTGGTTCGATCATTACACATTGTATGCATGCATCAAAATTTCACATGTACCCCATAAATATGTACAGTTATTGTGTCAATTTAAAAAAAGAAAAAAGGAATAGACATGCGCAGTGCTTCCTTTTTCCCCTCCTGTGAAAGAGATAAAATGCATTTGAGTAAGAAGGACTCAGAACATACATTGGCTTCTTTGAATTGTTAACAGAAAGCAGAGGTTCCATTAGCCACTGTGGAAGTTTCAGGAGCAGGAAAAATTATTTTTGTAATTCTCACAAAACTCCTGGTTTCTTTGAGGTTGGCATAGTACTTAGGAAAGGTGTTTTTCAGAGATCTCAAAACTATCATATATTTTTTAAAGATAGGAGATGTTCTATTAAGGCCATTTTTATCCCCCCAGCTCAGAAACATCTATAGTCTCAAGACTAGTAATATTTTATTAGTATAATTACATTATTTTATAACAAAATATTTACTTAACTAATTTTTTTTTATAAATTGAAGAGAGTCTAGGGATGGTGGCTAGGCATTCAAAAACCTTTTAAAATAATCTTTCCAGCTTCTTCTGCAAATACTTCTCAATGTTGGCCAAAGCTATTGGCTTTCTTTTCCCATCAACGTATTTTTAATGTTACATCCTGATCTTTTGTATTGTTTTCTCACCACTGTTGAAAGACTGCTTGTTGTTCAAAATCAAGTTCAAGTCTCATGTACTCAGTCACCTTTTCTGATCACCTCAACTAGCTGTAATCTCCCCCTTCTTCTACTTTCTTAGAGAATTTTCAGTTCTTAGAAAGTAGATTCATATAATGCAAAAATTTGCAAACTTTGGAGTGAATGTGAAATGCAACTTCCTAGGCCTTCTTGTCCTGGATTTCTTATTCATAAAATCTGGGATGGGAACTAGGCATATGTATTTTAACAAGCATATTAAATATATCTGACAGGCATTGTGGGTAGACCATGTTTTTAGAAGCATCAACATAATTTTGTATATATTTGTTAGCTTTATATGTGTGTATGTTTTAGCTCCCTTGTTCAATTACATGCTATTAAAGGGCAGAGATTATATCTTACAATATTTACTTCATACAATGCCTTAAATTTAAACAATGTAGATAGCATTAATTTATGTAGTTCTCCTCAGATATGTCAAAATCAATTTTGTTATACTAAGTACAACATTGGAAAGAGAGTTGACCTCTGAAGTTATTCAGAAGAGAAAAAGAAAACATAACAGCAATGTTTATTGTTTTTTATAATCAAAAGAGGTCAAGAGGAAAAGCTAAACCAATGGTTATCATTAAATATTGATTTGCTTGGAGCAGATACTGTCCTAATATTTTGGTACACTTCCTTTTAAGGTACACCAATGATTCTTTATTTTCTAATTGTCATCCCTTATGGTAAAAATGAGTACTGAGAACTGAAACCTAAAAATTATAAGGATGCTATAGGACATCTTGTTGAGTGGAAACCAATTTTCCTGGTGAGAAACTTGGTTTCATTTTTTATTTTATAAATGTTGGCTTAAAATTGATTATGTGTCATGGAAAAGCCCTACAACATTCGCTACATCAAATGCTGTGAAAATTATCCAGCTCATATTCTACCTCTAAGCGCTTCACCAAAATGTAATAATTTCTTGAAACATAAAAGAAACTTCTCCCCATCTTTATTTTTGTCAAGTGAGAGTATTGGGTTTGTACTTGAATTCTTATATTCAAAACCGGTGATGGTGAAACCACTTTACTTCCTATCACTGGCAGTGAAGTTGGGTGACTGGTGGGATGAACCAACAGTTCTGAATTGTCTGCCCTTAGGATCACTGGGTCCAGCTTCCTGGGTATCAGTGGAGGCAAAGCATCTCTGTGATGTCCAGAGAAGAAAAGAATCCAAATCACTGACAAAGAGCCAGAAAATTTTTGGTCTGGAAAGAATTTGTGTGTATGTTCTAAAAATATAACCTGTAAATTCTCTTCCAGGAAGGATGGTTCCACAGCCTTCTTGAAGCCAACAAAGAAGACTTTATGCTTATTCTCAGACCTAGACCCCTCCTTGCAGTGGTTACCACACATGCATTGCTTCCCTACCTTAACCTCATCACAATGCGCTCAAGAGATGTGAGCCAGCGGAAGGATATAAAAATAGATCATCATCCCCTCCGCAAATGGACTGACAACAAGAACCATTTTACAAACAATATGTCTGCCCAGGTATCTGATGTCCCATCTCTAGATGTTGGCTGCTTTGAATTGTTCCTGTCTGAGTTGTTTTAAAGTTTAACTCTCTTGAGCAGAGGTGATCTTTGTTGAGACTTCTGGCTGACTGCTACACCTTTCTTGTCTTTCATCATGGCTTAGTTCACACACTGCATCTTAAAAGCATGGAGGTCTACCTACTGTGCTTTGGATCAGGCTGGACCTTGTATTGCCTGCCTTGGAGAATGCCTCACTTTTTTGTTGGTTTTTCTCCCCCCATCCTTTTCAGGCTTCACAAGAAAGCTCTAAGCCTTTCAGCCACCTTCCTAGCAGATTGCCTGAGGCCTTATATTCTTCATACCATTTGTGGGTTGAAAGTATGATGATAAAAGTCTTTGTTTTATATAGAAAGGGTTAGATACCAGTGTTTCTTTTCCCAAGTTAGATGATCTGTAAAAGTGATATTTTTCTTTCTTTATTCCACTTCTTTTTTTCTTCATCTCATTTTTTTCCCTCCCTCCCTCCCTCACTTCCTGCTCTCCTCCTTCCCTCCCTTCCCTCCTTTTCTCCTTCTCTCCTCCCTCCCTCCCTTTCTTTCTTTTTTGGTGAGATTTGGGACAAAGATTATTTTTGACATCTCACTTAAGAGACCAGAGTCATTCCCCTAAGCCTGCACTTTTCCAAATACATGTAATTTCTACTTATTGTCTTATATACCAGGTCCATCTCCCCTACTCCTAAATGTCCAGTACTTATCCTATCCCTAAGAATATCATCTGGTGGTCCTCATTCCTTTGTATTTTTTGGTATTAACTACTATTCATTTCCCAAATTGATTGTCCTAAGTCAATCATAGTCATCCCATGGTTTTTGCCAATGACTGCATTAGAGATGCACTTGTGCCCCATGAGATCTAAAAAGTCCACTGTGGGATTCTGGGAAAGCACGATTTTGCAGAATTTTTTTCTCACAGCAGTTTACTAAATACTTTCCATGTTGTTAGTCTTCACAATTGTTTTTTTTACAAATACAAGTATTTGTGCAGGAAGAGTATCTAACTTAAATGTTGAACAATAGCTGCCGTTTATTTATTTTCAATATTTTATTCCTATAGAGAGAGAGATATAATCCCTTCTTTAAAAATATTTTTTAAATTGCACTCTCAGAAGTAGAATTACTTGGTCAAAACTAGACAACTTTTATCTCTATTGGTTTTCCAAAAGTTTATACTGACTTCAACTACCACTAGAAGTTTAGAAATTTTCAGTCTGTCCATATGTTTGAAAGCATTAGGCATTTTTCATTTTTGCTAATTTGTTTGAATTTGCTTCTTTGATTCATGGCAATTAAACCTTTTTTCCTTACACATTTGTTGGCAGGTATTTCTCTTTGGACAGTTTTTCATCTATTTTTTTTTCTGTCAGTTATTAATGGGATCTCATTTTTAAAAAATAAATATTTGAGAGTTTTTTATATAACACAGTTATTGGCCCTGGCCTTATTTGCTGAAAGTATTATCTGCTTTCCCATTTGGACTACCTCATTTTAACTGCAGAAGTTTGTAACTTTAATGTCATCAAATTTGTTTATTCTTCCTTCATAATTTCTTTTAGTGTTTTTCAGTGTAGAGAGCCCTCTCTCAAATCCCCCAAATCTAGTGCTCATCTGGTTTCTCTAACATTTTATTGTCATATTTAATTATTTTACCCATCTGGAATTCCTTTTGACCAATATTCAAACTTAGAGGTCTTGATTTATTTTTCTTTCCAAAATGCTAACCAGCCACTCAGCCGCCATTTACTGAATAATCCTTTGCTTCCCTGCTGCTTTGATAAAATAAATCTTACATATAATAAAGTCTGTTTCAGAGGACTCTCTTCTGCTCCATTTAGCTTTGCTTTGTAGTTCTCAAGACACTTTAACATACATTATCTCATTTCATCCTTCCTACCCTACACCAATTGCCTGCTTCACCCCCTGCTGCTTCTTCTGCAATGCAAACATCAAACAATCTGACTTGTCCCATCCCTGTCTTATGGATGGAAAACAAAACCCGGAAAGCTGAAACCACTCATTAACTGGCCCTGCCAGCCATTTAGTTTTGGGGAGAATGGAAAATTTCAGTCTTCACTTGCCTATGCCCTGGGCGCTCTGGGACATCTCATCCCTGCACTGGGAAAAACACTGGCTGCCATTTGTTTTGGCTTCGGGGACATCTGTGAGCCTTCTTCTGGTTTTCCCCAAACGATGAACCCTTTCATACGTACACGTTCACCTTTCAGGATACTCTAGTAGCGTCTGCTCCTGTAGCAGAAAGGAATCGAGCCGTGGGTGCAGAAACAGCCGTCTGTGTCTGTGCTGCGCAGCCTGTGTACATTTGGCACCGACTGAAAACTCTGCTTTCTGTCAGTGCATTTGTGCGGTGACACATATTCTCCGGTGATTAGATTAACGCTGGCAAAGCCAATATGAAAAACCCACACAGATTACCACTGTCACCCGCAGTAATTACATTTATTCATTTCCATTTAGCCAAGTTTTTACAAGCCGAGCAAGGGGCCAAATAAGCAATAAACACAGAGGCAAGAAATTAAAATGCTGATCTGTTTGCTGTGAAAACAATCAAACTATCATCTTTCTTTAGGCGCCTCATTCATCATCGGAGAGGGCCACACTGGTGAAATGGAGGTTGGGAGCCTAATGTTATTACATGTAAATTCACTAACATGAAATTACTGCCCCTGATGTGATTTTACTAATAAATTAGTTCATTTCTACCTTTTCGCTAGAGACTTTAGGGACCGTGGAGAATTGTACATGTGTCTCCTCATCTTGCCAGCTTTCTTTCAGGCCGGCTAGCTGTTAAATGTCTGTTTCTTTGCACTCCCTCCCATCTGATCCTTTAGTTTCCTTGCTATGCCTTATTGGATCAACGTGCCATACAATTTGTTGTCTTCACATGTAGTTTGAAAATAAGCAGCTTAAGGACAAATTCTCTTTCGCAGGCAATGAGGAACAGCATCAGGAAGCATTAGGAATATAATGGTTCTCGCAGCTAGTTGGCAGCTATTATTAATTCGTTGCTGGGTGTGGTGGTTTTTCTCATTTCTGTATAAATTTTCAATTTGAAAACAGAATGGAGCCAAACTTTGCCATGGCAAGTGGCTATTGAAGCGAGGAAATCAATCTGCCAGCAGCTCCCTCGACGGGCTAGCCTCTCTGCTGTGTCCTCAGAGTCGCAAAGAGTGCACAGCAGACGAGCAGCTGACGGCTCAGAGAAGACAGATGTGCAGTCTCCTCAGACTCGCGCCTCCCTGGGACTTGCGTGGTGCTTCTCTTGCTTACTGTTAATGGTCCATGCCTGCACATAAAATACTTCTTTTTTTTTTTTTTTGTTAAGATTTTATCTGCTTTGCTCTTTATCCTCAACCCAACATCACAATCCATTTTTGTAAGTTACCAGTGGTTTCTGTGAATGTGACTTTCATGCCACCAGTGGAGACGATGAAAAGAGAACTGGAGGAGACGAAGGAGACACAAGTCTTTGGGGGAAACCCTCTCCCCGCTTCCCTCTGCTCCCAAATGGAGATTCTGTGACATGTGGCCCGATTTTAAGACCTTAAGGAAACATAGTATGTGCACAATAATATGTTCATGCTTTGCACAGCAAAAAAGTGTTAACAATATTTTTTGACGTCATGGTTCAGTACAAATGAAAGGCATAGAAATGATAGGCATTACACCTGACACCCACTTCACACATTATCATTGAAAAAACTTTCCTTATTTTCTCTATAGTATTAATTAAGTTGACATATTAAGGAAATAAACCAACATGAACAGGAAATAACTAATTTTCGTACTCACTGATTTGAAGTTAACTTTACACCATGGAAAGTTATAGAATGTTGCATCGCATTTCTTTTTCTTTTCCAGAAAAAAGTAAATGAGAGTAAGCAATGTTTATCTAGAATTATTAGGTAATAGAATATTCTAACTAATGGACTTTTCATTAATGAAGGAAAATATATGGACTATCAATTTGCAAATAACTCCATTCACTAAATATCTATTGATCCACTACTGTATACAGAACCCTAAGCTAAATACTGTGTCAAAAGACAAAAATAATTCTTGCTTTTCAGGGTTTATAATAAACTCAGATTCTTTCAGTTCTTATGGTCGCCATTGTGATTCACATCTTATTGTATACTCATAGAACCTTGTACTTTTCTTTCATAGTTCTTACCACACAGTTTGTTATTATATTTTATTTGTTTATTTCCTTAATATCTATCTTCTCAATTAGACTATATTCTTCATTAGAGCAGGGACTCTTTCAGATTTTCTCACCATTTTATATTCGTTGAGTATACACCAAGTGTTCAATAAATATTGAATAAATGGATAAAAATTGGATTGTATAGTCCTGTTGAAACAGAAATAGTATATACATTGCTTTAAATCAGTGCTATTCCAAGACAAACTGTTTAATGAATATGTCAAGAAATATTTATAGAGCATCTATTATGTGTTAGGTGTTCTAGGAAGTGATGAGGCTACAGCAGTGAACAAGACAGAAAAAAACACGTGCCCTCGTAGAGCTTGTGTTTCCAGGGAAAGTGGGTAAAATAAGGAACATGTTTCAAATCATGAGAAATAATGTTTGTTAAATTTTTTATATAATCCCCTATATCAGATATTGGTCTTATCTTTGGGAACTGAAAACTTGTCCTAATTCTGTCCATTTCAGCTTTCTGAGTGCAGCACTAGGTATAGGGAATTATATATATATGTCTGCTTTATATATGATATATTCATAGTTAACCACAGACTTTCAATAGTCCCCGTAGCATTGACTATTTCCCATCCCTTACTCTGTCTAATCCTATTTTTCCACATGGAATGGCTTTGAGAATCCCTTCTAGCCAACACCATTTGCTTTTGTGGATGCGTCACGTGTGATGTGGTTATCACCATGCTCTGACCCGGAGCCTCACTGGGGTCCATACTGGCTGGATGAGCACCCTCACATCCTGCTGGCATCCTGCAGCTTCCTTCTCCTTACCTTAGCTTGTGCCTCCTCCCTTCTCCATTCCTTGTCCAGTCCTTGCCCTCTCCTAACTCACTCAACGTCTTTGTGCATCGCCATCTTCACAAAGGCATCTCTGACCACAGCATCAAATAACCACTGCTCTAGCTAGGTCCACAGCTTGTCTATGAATAATCATATTCTGCTTGGGACAATCCCACATTTCCATTTACATCATTAACTCATTTTTTTTTCACACTTTCTTCATATTGTGCTTTATTCTCTCCAATCAGAATCTGATCTCCTTGGGGAAAATATTTTTGTGTTACCTGCAGTGACTGCTGTAGTCTTGTGCCTGTGATGAGCACCCAGTAAACTTTTATTAAATAAATTAAAAGATGAATGAATGAAGTCTTGAGGTTTAGGTCATCCTTTGGAAGATTTCCAGAGGAAACGATTGATTGATTGAGTTGACATTTTCTATCCATATCAAGAAACTCCTAGTCATGATTTATCTTCTCGTTTCTGCTTCAGAATCAAAAATGAAAGGAAGAATCATATTTGCTAAGTTTTCTGAAGCACCCAAGATGGGTCAAATAAATGAATGGACACAGACACAATCACCTTCATTTTAAGCCCCTGCAAACAGCTGAGGCTTTTTTTTAGAAGTTTTCTGTCTGCATCCAATTTCTAATTATTACATGTTAACATATCAAAACTATTATACAAATGTAAAAGGCTAAGATTGCTTTAGAATCTATTAACGTTTTTATTGTGGTAAAATGTGCATAAGATAAAATTTGCCATCTCGACCATTTTTAAGTGTACAGTTCAGTGGCATTAAATACACAATATTGTTGTGCAACCATCATCACCATCCATCTCCAGAACTTTTTCATCATCCCAAACTGAAACTCTGTGCCCATTAAACAATAACTTCCCATATCTCTCAGAAAGCCTTATTTTTCATTATTGAAATATTGATAACATTTTTGATGAGTGCTTATTTTTACTGAGATCTAAATCAATAGCATAGCAATGAAGAATGCTTTCGATTTAGTTGAAAATTGTATACTTCTTCATAGAAGAATGACTGCATGCTGGAAAATAAGAGTGATTGATGTAGATGTAGAAACAATGCACACAAGAAAAGTAGAAGCTGTTTCCTATACTTAGCACATGCTTCCTTGATCTTGTTCAATCAGTTATAAGAAAGATTCAAAGAGTAGAAATTAGCAGCTGCAGAAAACCTAAGCATCCAGGTTTTATAGACCCTGGGAAGAAAAGACTTACAAAGTATGATATCCTCAAGTTATGATATATTTGGGGATGGCATATTTTGATTTCCTTCGATAGGGTCAGATTAAAGACATGATAAAATGAAGGTCTCTGTGCATGTTTGTGCTTATGTGTTGGTCCCCAGATTCCCTCTATTATCAAAGAATATAGCTTAATTCCTCTATCCTTCTGAAATACACTTTTAAGTATGAGTTACTTCATTCCCACAATTTTCCTCCTGATCTATGGCTTTCTTGGTTAATCATGGATATCATTAAATGGATGTAAACGTATAGAAAGCAAAGGTACGATTTAGTGTTGGTTTAATAATATAGTATTATCTTGCTCAACAACTGTAATTTCCATGTTCTTATTGATTGTAATTTATAACATCATTAGTTTTCTAAACTGCCATTAGCTAATGATGGACTCTGTGGGCTTAACAGTTCTTTGAAATCAGTTACTGACAAGTTGGCCCCAGAAGCATTTATCAAAAGGGTAATGGATCCCTATTGGAGTGACAATAAATTAGGTTATGCTCTTATCGAATTAAACAATGGATGAAGGAAAATTAGCTATCAATAAACATCTATAAAGCCTTCCCGATTATTCCCAGTCAATTATATCAATTAGAGATCAAACAGCGAACCCCTGCAGTACGTTAAATAGGACTAACCAGAGCCCAAAGAGGCCAAATTGTGTTACAAAATGCAACACCAGGGGCAGCTGCAAAAGAGGTAATCATTATCACCATTGACAAAAGGGCTGCTTTATTAGAACATGGGGTATTGCCTGGAGGCTTGCTTCTGGCTAAAGGACAAAGACTTCCCAATAAAGGCAAAAAGAGGGAGAGGGAGGAGAGATGTGGGAGAGAAAGAACAGGAGAAAGGGAAGGGAGCGTTGTGTGAGGCCGAGCTCACAGTGGGATAAAAAGGATATTGCAGTTATTGTACATGTGCAGCCTCTCCCTTTTCTAGTGCAATAAAATTAAACTTCTATGGCTTATAAGGATGCTTTGACTTTTGTGGGGCCATTATCATCTTTAGAAAGTCTTAATTATATATACATACATGTATGTATGTGCATATATGAAATATAGATATATTATATACATATAATATATGTAATATAGATAGATACATAGATAGATATCCATGCTCTATCCCATTTCTTGGGAGAAATGTCTTGACAAGTTTGTGCTGATTTTCATTAAGTTTCTTCATTTAAAAAATTGGAGGCTTTGTAAATACATTAATGACCACATGAAGAAACTATGAATAAAATATCCAAGGTTCCAAAGAAGGAAGAGCTGGAGACTTCAGAGAGCAATAAATGGATTGGAAGCCACTCAGCTTGACACACAGACATCTTTTCCTTTGAGATATTTACCCAAAGTCTGAAACTTCATCTTTTCTAACTGTTCAAAGTAGGGCCCCTGGCCTGCTATGGACTATATCCCTTTCCACTCTGTCCTTCAAATTATCTTTTGTTTAATTTCAACAGTGTTAATCATTGGCCATGTTATTGATTGTAATTGGCCGAAGTTATGTGGAATTTAATGTTTTTTGATAAACTAATTTTAATATATTTGGTTTGGCTTTCTTAAACACAGCATAAAAAATTACAATCAGAAGCTAGACTTACTTTTGGATATTATACCTATATTGATCTACAACAGGCTAGAGAAAAAAATAAAACACATTTTAATCTTACATTGAAATGATATCTTACAATTTTGGTAAAAAATGCATAATGTTATGAATATTGGACAATTTTTTAAATGACTTATATAAATTGCCTATTTCCAAAATACTGTTTGGTCACCCATATTGGTCACTCAGAATGTCTTTTTTAATGTACTTTACATATAGGAATGCCTCTACTCATATTCAGTAGAAAAAAACTTAATAATTTGATGAAAAATAAAAACAAAGATAATAAAAAAAATTGGAAACTTAAGATAAATGGATCAAAACATGCTTTCCGGTGACTTGAGATCATTGATGAGATTTAAGGAAATCTGAAAAACATGGTAGGTTTTCTTAAAGGTCATACTTTAATTTCCATATACTTCAGACGCAGTAGACTCTTGATAAACACCTGTTGTTTAGATTAGACCAAATGCCTGAATTTAACATATGAGTGGAAGGAAATCACAAAGTACAAAATATTGCATTGGTTGTCTGAGGCTGGTAGTCCCAAGCTCTCCTGACATATGTGCCTTCTGGTCTTGCTGACATGTTTTATAAGGGATGTGTATCTTTTTGCTCCATGCCTTTGGATTTTATGGATATTCACCATGTGTTTCAGACAGATCCCACTTTATTGTTCTCTATGAGAAATTGCTCACCTGGAACGGCTACTGATTCTTTGTCTCTGCACATTTTTCACTCTTCTAGGAACCCAGCTTGACCCTTACCTATGTACCTTCACTCACCTGTTCCCATTTATGATCCTTACAAAGGTCTGTTGTGACTGGTGTCCAGTCCACAGAAGCTGTAATAAATAGACCACAGAGAGGGAGCGGAGGGGCCCAGGCGAGGCAGCATATCAGGATGCAATGACCATGGGGCCAGACGGAGCAGAGCTGAAAGCCCTTTCCTGACGCTCGTCTGCTTCCTTTCCAGTTGGTTCACCTAACTTCTCTGTCTCCTTATCAGTAAAAGGGAGACCATAAATCTGACTGCACACAGTTGTCGTGATGGTGGGAGGTGACGTTTGCACAGCGCCCACCAGCAGCACCAGCCTTCTCGTGGGTTCACTTACCTTGAAGCTTTCATTCTCCTCATTTGAGAAGTGGACGAGTGATCCCTGCTATCTCACAGAGTGTGAGGTGTTAAAGTGATGATCAATTTGAAAAAATAATATGCCAACTATAAAGCCCTAAACAACTGTTAGCTGTTATAAAAATCATAATAACCACTATTGCTCTCTCCCTTTTGTTCCAAGGAGAAGCGTGTTAATTCTCATGTGTTGCCTCACAGATACAAGCCATTTTATAGGTAACGGATAGAATTCGCCACTCTCCTCTTCCCATGCTCACTGCTGCCCCCTTAGTCACTTACACCACTGTTTATTCCTGTATCTTCAATCTCGCGCTGGTAAACATGCATGCTGTTACCTTGACTTTGTGCTCAGCTCTGAGGCATTTGGGGCTGCTTCCATCCTCATGAAATTGTAGGGCATCTAACTCATAAGTCTGCATGCTCTGTTAAGGTCTAATTCACAGTGCCCAGCCCTGACAAGGAAGAGACCTTGAATTTCTCCAGCAACACTGGTTATTTGTTCCAATCCTCTTTTCAACACTGTGATTTGGGGATATAAAAATATCAGAATTGCCACAGAGCATCAGGGAAGGATTTTATTCAACAGGAGCACCAAAAATTGTACCTGAGAGGACATGGAGGGGGGTCTCTTAGACAGACTTACTTTAACATGGGAAGGTACCTAAATGGGTCACTTGTGTAAGGCCAAATATCTTATTTCTTTGCTATTTTTGGAAAGACAAAATTCAGGGAAAATGCCATTGGCTGCAGAAAATGAACTTACAAATGTAGGCAAATAGCAATGATTCAGATTCTCCAAAACAAAAATGCACCTGATTTAATTTTGATAGCTCAGGAAAATGTGGGCTTATTTTGAAATATCTGAAAAGATGACTCAATATGTGTTGCCCTTCGTAGTGGGAAGGGAACTTAAGGGTTTGGGTTTTTATCGGGACTAATAAATCAGGAAACCTAAATCCCAATGTTGGTGCCGCAGCAGAGGCCTGGGCAAATGCTCAGCTGCTATGGTCTTTCCCAGGAAAAAGCAGAGTGGTCAGGAGTGAGAGTTAGCTTCCCGAGCCTTAGTTTCTCCACCTGCAAAATGGAGATAACATTTCAATCATAGGATTGTTGTAACAATTGAGGCAACACAGGTAAAGCACTCTGCACAGCGCCAGGAATGTGGCAAAGGCTCCATAATTGTGGGTAACATGTTTTTGTTGTTATTTTTAGGAAGGTAACATATATCAAGCTTCTACTGTGTGTTAAGAACTTTACTTGTATATTTTTCTTTTGTAAACTCGCTGATCCTTTGTTTCCCCATCTACAAAATGGGTATGCTAGAACTCACTTCAAAAAGTGGTTTAAGTGCTAACTTAGCAAAGATGATGCACGCTTTGTAAGTAGTAAACCTAAGATTTAAACCCATGTTTGGCCGACCAAAACCCACGCTCTTTCCACTGCTCCTGCTGTCTTCCAGCAAAGTCTATCGTGAACCATATTTTTTATTTATTAATTTTTTCCTTTTATGTAGTCATTATGTTCACTAAAACCTGGAGTAGTCCCTTAAAGGTACTTTATAGATATTAACACAAATGAAATGTCAAGTATGCTTAACAGAAGTGGAAGGGGGATGTTACTCTTTGTCCTTTTGTGTTTTAAAATGGAGAACTATATGTCCCTGCAAATAACAGGGCTACTCTTTTCCAACATTTATTCTAAGGGTCTTTTGTGGTTATGGATGGTATAACACAAGCCCTTACTACTAATAGGCACCAACTGCATACATGCAATCTCACAATTGGGGGAAATAAATTATTAAAAGATATGGCTCTTCCTCAAAGAAGTAGGTAGTTTAATAGGCATAGAAGAAGCTTGAAACATAACAGTTCTGTTCTAGGGATACGGTAGTCGTGTGGCGATGTGAGTATATCTGTCTCCACATGGAGGTTAGGAGTAGGCGTACAAGCACACATGTACGTGAACCCAGGATATTTTTGTAGACTTACTGGCATGATTTCTATAAACATAGCACTGGTTTCTGCACCAGAAGGTGGCAAAATAGGAAGGGCAGATGTGTCTGGACAGGGGGAGGAGGTAAGAATCATAGACAAAGTTCTGATCAGAGTCTGAGAAGCAAGGGAGAAAGAAATGAAGATACACCAAACACAGGTGGAAAATTTAAAGCATATTATTGACATAGATAGAGTTATAGGACAGTAATAACATTTAAATAAGGTTAGAGAAAAGGATAATAAAACATATTCGGCACTTCAAAAAATGCTTACAAAAGACAGCTAAGGTACAACAGCTTGAGTCCATTTTCCAATGACACATTTTTTTTTTTTTTTTTTTTAACGCAGCTTCTTTAATGCTCTCTAGCTCATTAGTCTGAGGGATCATGTGTAGACATCACTTGACAGTATTTTCAGCATACTTCCTTAAACCATATTATTTTGTCATTCCAATAAAGAGAGAGAAATGAAAAGAAAAATTTACTGAATTCTTGGTCTTTATGTCTAGTATTCTTCCTGACTTGTGGAAGTCAAGAAGGATAGTAGACTTAAGCAGTCTAGTCTAGTGTCTGCATGCAGGCCATTAGCACGTGAAACTTTGCCTGACGGATGTATCATCCTATAGGACAGCCTCTAGAATGTACAAAAGAAAAAAAAAACTAGTCAACACAAATGCCTCCGAAAGCATTAATATATATTTAAAACATTGATAGTTCCACATTACAAATGTAGTCATTATGTTCACTAAAACTTGGAGTAGTCCCTTAAAGGTACTTTATAGATATTAACACAAATGAAATGTCAAGTATGCTTAACAGAAGTGGAAGGGGGATGTTACTCTTTGTCCTTTTGTGTTTTAAAAATGGAGAACTATATGTCCCTGCAAATAACAGGGCTACTCTTTTCCAACATTTATTCTAAGGGTCTTTTGTGGTTATGGGTGGTATAACACAAGCGGTAGACAATGCAAAAAGCAGTAGACAAAATGATACACAATAAAATGCAGATTTTAATTCAACACAATGTCTAAAATTAGCGAGTTAAATTAGCTACAGTAGTTAAGGTTTATAAATTAGCTTTACTGAAGCTACACAAGATTTCTGAAAGAAACATTAGCAGTTGAACATGCATTTATCACTCTGAAATAGACACACTCTGCCACATTGCTTTTGAAATCATCTGGAGGGCCTTGAAGGAACTTGTGGCAGTTTCATTAAAAGCTTGATGGCATAATTTGGTCTGTGCTTTCAATTTATTCAACTGGCCACTTTAAAGAAAGTTAATTTCTCCCTATGCTTAAACTTACCGCCTAGTGCTCCAACATTAATGTATCGGATTTCTATGAACAACTTCTGTCTTTGATCCCCTGGACTTTCCCCAAGATTCATTCAACAACTATTTTATTGAACACCTACTAAGTACCAGATACTACTCTAGGTCTTGAGGATACAGCAGTGAACAAAGCAACAATTCCTGACCTCATAAGCTTTGGTTCTACTTGGAGGATACCAATGGCAAGATCAAGAAGTAGAATTGAAATAATATCAGATTTATAAGAGTGCCAAGAAGGAAAATAAAGCAGGGCTGAGAGACAGGAAGCATGGAGGCTTCAGGGAAGGAAAATGGTGTTGAAAAATTAGATGAAGGCCTGGGAAGACCTCCCGAGAAGGTGACACTTAGATCAAGACCTGAAGGAAGCGAGGGAGGGAGCCATACACATATCCAGGGCAACAGAAGAGAGAAGAAACAGGAAGTACAAAGGCCCTGAGACAGGAGTGTTTCCCAAGTGCTTAAGGGATGGCAAGGAGGCCTGAGTGGAGCAGAGGGAATGATTAGGGAAGTGTGAGAGCTGAAATCAGAGGGGTAAGGGGGACAGACCAGGTAGGGCCATGCCAGCCATGGTGAGCACTTTGGCTTTTACTCCGTGTGACATGTGAAGTAACTATAGGGTTTTCTGCAAAGGAGAGAAACTTATATTAAGAATGTCTCCTAATATTTTGGACCAGAGAACAGTCCTTACTCAGGGTCAGGTGAGTGAACTAACTAGCTGTAGCTGTGACCATGAAAGCAAACTGGGGTTCCTGAATTTGGCACTAGGCAGCAATGACACGCTGATGCACGCGTGTAATGAACGACACGTCTCCACCCCATGTCTCTTTCCCCACATAATCACCGAATTGCATACGAAGCCAAGCAGGAAAAAGTCCTTTGAAACCTCCATTCGGATGGCACAACATTTAAATGTTTTCTTGAAATAAGCTCTTATAAAAGAACACAGAACCAAAAATGACCCTCCAGGTCTGAAAGTCCTAAAAATAAAAATCTTTTTGTAAATCCCTTGATTTTTAGAAACGACACATGTTCTCTTTTCTCACCAGCTCCTGTGCAAATGGGAACGTGTTACTAGTGCATGATAAGGTTCTAACTCTCCAGCTTGCTCCTCACTCAGGAGGCACATAACTGTAAAAAGGGAGTGAAATACATATTCGTTAATGTTCACCTAATATAAATTGTTGCCATCCTAGGCGTGTGGCTACATGTCTGTTTGCAGAAAAAGAGAGAACACAATACACAGAAAACTAAAAAGTAAGCTCTTCTCTTAAATCATGATATTTATACAAATAACAACACCCATGAACTGAGCCAGGTTCTGAAAGGAAGAGGAGCCTCATGCTATAGGATGGATATGTGACTCCTCGGCTCTCTTACCGCTACTTGTTTGAAGATGAAGCAGCTTCAAAGTTTTGAAGGGAGTAGTTTTCAAAATTGCCTTTTTATACCAGGATTTGGAACTCCAAAACATTTTCCCTGAGAAACAAGATTTTAGATGGTGTTTGGGCTCCTTGGTGAGCTCCTGAAACCTCCTTCAGCCGGAGTGTGGTTGAATTCTAGCAAGGATGTGATGTCTGGGTATGGCAGGACCAGCCAAGGGCAGGAATGGAGGAAAGAAGGAGAAGGGAGAGGAAGAAGAAGGCGTTTCTTTTCTCCTTCAGAGTCATTGAGACAGACGGCAACATTCTGAAATTGATGGTTGCCTCTGGTGCCTTCCCCATCTCTTCCCGTGGATGTCTTTTTCCAATCTCATCAGCTGTCCCCTTTCCAAGTCTCCATGGGTCGTAAACCCAGTGTCCTGTGACACTGGGACCTGGCCTCACCCCAAAGTGATCCATGATTCAAAGTGACTCACCTCGCCTCCACCCCAAACAAAATCCCCTCTGTCTCCAGAACATCTGGTCCAAGCTACAAATTGGGAGAAAACTGATCAAAGTATTTCATTCTGATGAAGGACATATAAGCTCTAGAAAAAAACATTTTATGCAAGTAAATCTCAACGGGTAGATTTGCTGTCAGAATGAGTATGAAGTGAGACAAACAAATGACAGCAACATCAGCAGAGAGCTGAAGAAGGGACCTGGCCAGGAAGGGTGCCCCCAGGGTCAGCTCTCCTAACTGGCCCTGCTTTTCTCTGCATTTCTTCTTTCTCTCATTTGAAGCCTAGGCTGCAGGTTTAATTTTCAACAAAGATGCAATGGAGGCTGGCAGTGGCAGTGTTTGTGGTGACAGACTTGGGTTTTGATGGGCCTCGGAATGTGGGGGAAGACTACTAGTGGGTAGGAAGGTGGGGGCAAGGTTGTAATTTTTATTTTTTAGTGTCAACCCCAGAAGATAAGCCACCTGCAAATCACTGAGAGCCACTTACGCTCATTTATATTTGCTTTACTTTCTTGTTACATTTTTTTCAAACCCAATGAGTATGAAAGTTTTGAGCAAAATAAGTTGTTTTAAAGGCAACTTATTGTTATCCTCATAAAAACACAGCATTACAATAACTTATAGAAAGAATATAAAGCATTTCTCCAGTCTTTTATCATGCCTTGGTGTCTGCGAGCTAGTGATTTTATGACACTCTTCTTTTTAAGTAGAATATTACCTTTCAGTTTAGAAATAAATAGTAAGCCCCAGAAGTTTTAGCTCCATGAAAATAAATAAGAACCATGCCTAAAATAAGAACCTAGAATAGTTACTGCTTAAAAAAAAGAAATAGTAGCTGATCCACTACCATAAAACAAGACTAGAAGAATTCCAAAAGATAGTCAATTTATGTAGCTGTACTCAGTGGCATAGTTTAAATTCCACAGCCTCCAAGCATATCTTTGCACAGAAACTTGGCTGTAGTTTCTCCTCCCTTCTCTTTCCAGGCACCCTCCCCTGCCATAAACACCCAAATGCCTCCCTCATAAATCTAAGGGCCGTCCCACTGTGACAGACTTTAGTGACTACTGAGAATGCTCAGGCTTCAGCAACACCAAGGGCGGGAGCACTGTGAATGGAATTGCAAAAGAAGACTTGAGAATTTTGTCGATAACTCTCTCCCTCCAATTTCCTCTGCGCCTCTGCAGAAGTTGCTAACAACCAAATTAGTTAATGTTCAGGCCCTTGGAACTTGGGAAAGTAATCATTCCTTTCTAAAGAGCACAGGAGGGGTAATTCTTACTTTTATTTGTTTTCTTTTACATTCATTGTTATCTCTTTTTTTTTTCCTTCCTTAATTCATGCTCCTATGGTTTTCCCCTCTGTGCCTCAGTTATATATTGCTTTGAAAAATCAATAAATCCTTTGCACATAATAATGCTTACCTACTCTACCTCACAGGGGTGCTGTGATGCGTAATTAATTAATGTGTGTAAAGAGCTGAGGGATCATGCGATGCGAGACGCCCTGTAAGTGGGAAGAATCACTATTAATAAGTGTTATTACTCAAATGCCTCTAGATGTCAGCAAAACATCTTTTAAAAAATATAATTGGGCAGCCTGTTTTGAAAAGCTGACGTTCATTCTTTCTCCCATGTAGGGCAGACACAGGGAGCGTGGCATCAGCCTCCATGCCAGGGGAGCCTTTTCTTTTGGCTCAGGGAGGCTCATTTAATCTTAGAGCATGAACTTTGAATAGACGTAAGCATCGAAACAAAGCAGCACTTGGACGCCTCGAGGTCTGAATGGGTGGCTGGCAGGCTGGGTCATTTACTGGACAATCTGTATGAAAGATCAGTCTTTTCTCCCCAAATAGCATTTCATTTCCTCATCTCTGAAGCAATGAGTGTTGGTAGTGAATGGATGGGGTGAGAACACATATATGTATATATACATATATGTGTGTATACATGCTATTACATAGATATTTAAATGGATGCATACTTTGTCTCTCCATGTTTGAATATGTGCGTGAGGAGTTCATAACAGAGAAATAGGTGTGAGCAGTTCTAGATATGCTGAATCCAGTGCTGGCTGCTCTACTGGCTTCCTTCCCTGCCAGAAACGTGAAAATGAGAATTATGGCGATTTTCCACAAAGTGCAGGTGATGACATCCCAGACTTACTTTCGACAGAGATCACACAGTAACCCAAATGATCACTTGTTGATGCTTATCTCAGTAACCAGTTATTCTCTTCTCTGCTTTCTTCTGGTATATCACTCGGCTCCCAGAGATAAAAGTGTGAGATGTGGATACAGGAGAACCACAGACAGGGAAACGTGGTCAGAGGCTGCTCAGGGGTGTGCGTGCTAGATGGTGGTAACGTGGGAGGGAAGAAAACTCAGTTGGGAAAGAGCATTCCATTAAACTTATTTTAATTCAATTCAACACACCTTGATTTTGTGGTTGCATGCTAAGTCAAGACAATTTAGCTTACCGAATACTTCTCAGGGAGGTAAAAGTTTTATTTCAAAAGTTCCCATGATGAAAGAAGTAGTTTCTGCATGCTGTATTTAAGTCAAGTATAGTAACTTGCAAATTATTATTGTTTTCATTACCCAATATCCTGTAGACTCTTTCTTAAGGAAGTTTCAAAAAGAGGTTGAGCTGTTTATTCTGTTTTGTCTTGGTTGACTGGGGGAGTCCTTTAAAGAGCCCAGTTTGCCAGGGCAGAGCAGACACCAGCCTGTGCCCATGCTGTGCGCCTGGTGGCATATGTACCTCCTGCTTAAGAACGGAACGGTCCTCGATGACTCTGGGATAGCTGTCTCCAGGCCAGACCTCGAGGCTCCCAACCACAGGGACGTGATGGGATCCGAGCTGGTCTTGGCGTGGGTAATGAATGTGGTCATTTTCCTTATTTGCTTGTGCCTCACTCAGCCTTGTGGCTTACAAATTTGAGCCCCAGAGAGGTGGGCAAACAGAGAGGAAAGACAGCAAAAGAGAGAGGAAATGCAAACATTGTTTAACAAGCATTCTCTTTAGCAAATTTAAAATCACATTTAGAACACTGAATTACATAGAACATTGGTATTATTTTGGAATAACAAACAAGTAAATTCCACAGGAGCACTTCAGAAGGATTCAGATGTGGGAATTTCCTCCAGGTGCCTGGCTGGTTAGAAAGGCTTAAATGCATAGCTGTCGTCAAACCCCCTTTTCCACTTAACCTCCCAGCCTGGCTCCTCCTGCACCTTAGTGCTGTTCCTCCTGATGAGTCTCCTTACCTGTGTAGAGATTAAGCCAATCTCTCAGTTTCCCGATTCCCCTCACGGGACTGTCATAAGACTTAATTAAATAATGTTCATAAAGCATTCTGCTGTTCACGTGTCCCTAGATAAAATGCAGAGCACAATATTATTGTGATTATTATTAATTAGGATGATCTTGTCTGAGGCAAGGGAGGTTTCCTGTCAGCTTTGGCGAGTTCTACTCTGACCTTTAGCTCTGCAGAAAGGATTTGCAATTGAAATAGCTGAACTGTAATCCTTGATCTTAGAGAAATCTTGAGAAAGCAAGAGGGATGCCAGAAGAACTTAAGATCTAGAGTTGACAGGCTGATTTTTAAGAGGAATAAAGGAAGATTTTGCAAACAATGTACCCAAGTTCTTAATTCTAATACTTCTCTTCCTAAAATAATCATTGTTTTTTTCTTAAAGGGCTGGCTTAATAATCCCTGGAGAATGTAGTAGCAGCCATTAAGAATCAACATGGGGGTCACCAAAAACAAGCAATTTCTTTCATCTCCAGTTTTTCCTTTGATAGTATCCTTAGGCCAATAAATAGGAAAATGTAATTGACAAGGAAGTGAGACTTCAGGAAAACATTTGAAAAAGTGTCTCATGAACCACTGATTGTATGTGAGTAAATATGGCAGGGATCCACCCTAGACTCCGCCTCGTCCAACATTTTTATTTGGTAACTTCAATGCCATTTCACTTGAAATGAAAGTGAACATATTAAGATTTTTTAACATGTTGCAGCTAGGGCTTGATACACTAAGTCTTAGAAGATAAAATTCTTCTAACAACTGCAGGTTTGTAAAGCTTTACAAACCAAACTGCAAATGCCTAGGCAGGGAGAGACGTGGCTAAGCACAGGCTATGTGAGTTCTGGCACTCGGCAGGCTTGGCAGCACGCTGTGGCAACTGAGAAAGCTCGATACGATTCAGACTTCATCCACCAAGTATGTTGTTTTGTCCTGGCAGAATACAAGGGGGATGTCAACAAGCTGGGGCATGGAACACATGGGCTTTTAGGGTGGCGTTCGTACTTTATTTATCTGGGTGTCACCACCTGACACAGTGTAGGGACCCAATAAATGTTTGTTGAATGAACAAATTTAGGATCTGGAAACATGCCATATCAAGCACGATTGAAGAAAGTTATGATGTTTAATTTGGAAAAGAGAAGCCTTAGAATAATATGATCACTATCTCCAAGTATTTGAAGGAGGATTGCCATGTGACAGATGAGGCGGGTCCTAATGGCACAAGGGATTGTGTGGGGACTAGTGTATTCAGGGCTGCCCAGTTTCACAATTCTGATGGCAGCATTCACATAGGAAATGGCTGGGGAACACTGGAGATGTGCAGTATACAGCCTGCACAGCTGTACAGAGCAGCCCTGAGAGTGTATAAGCTTGAAAGGAATGGACATTTTTTCTTTATATTGAGCCAAAATCAAATCAAGCTTTTCAAAATTCTATGAGCTGCCATCAGACCTAGAGATATTGTTGGTCTGTTTTTCCAAATGGAGTATGAAGGTTGTTCCAGGAAGTCCTGTTCTATAAGCTGGTAATGATGCCAGTTTCAATTTCAACTAAAAAAAATTATCTAAATATTTTCTCTTAAAGTAGCAGGAACTTGAACTTATACAGATAAGGACAGAATTTTCATGCTGGCTGATAGATCCTATGATCACGTGTGTGATTCAGCCACTGGGGGTTCACCATCCAGCAGAAAAAAAAATTGTAATTTTAATTATTACACATTTTAAAATCATTTTTACTCTTAGAAATCAGGGTATAATTATACGAAAACATAAAAAGCACTAAGGTTTTAATTTTAATGCAAGTCAATGAGAATATAAATGATTATTTAACGTCTGTACAGTATGCACTATATGCTAGGCACTGTTCTAATTGCTTTCAAAATACTATTCCATTCAGTCCTGCTAACAATTTCACGGGATGGGCACTATTATTATTCTCATTTTACAGATGAGGAAACTGAGGCACAGAAAGGTTAAAGCACTTGCTCAAGGTCACAGGGCTAGAAAGCTGCTTGGTGGGAAAGGTGGGGAAGTGGGGAAGGTGGGTTTAAATTCAGGTGCCTGGTGCCAGGAACCCCCTCCTAACATCACACTGTGCAGGCTCTCTACCTAGTGCACTCGTGTGATTAGGGCTCTTAGATCTCTGTGTCTCCAGTCCTTTCAAACAAATATGGGAAACATAGCAATGATTATGGCCAAATTGGCTGTTCATTGGAAATAAAAACTAACCATACCTAAGATGCATTATTTGCAGAGACACAATGTAAATAGCAGTCCCAAACCTTCTCTCTTATTTTGTCCTTAGAAATCCACAAAAAGGATGTTTTAAAAAGTAAACTATTCTGGTGACAGGTACACAAAAAGCTGTGACTTCAGCATTATACGATTTATCCATGTAACAAAAAACACTTATCCATGTAACAAAAAACACTTGTACCTCTAAATCTATTGAAATTTTAAAAAATAAATTACAATGAGGAAAAAAATAACTAATGTAAAGGGCAAGAATTCCAAACAAGAGGTTACTATAGTATTTTTTAAGACTTTGATGCTATAAAATGTAGTTAATTCTCAATCCATATTTTTAATACAAATGGTCCCTCCAAAACTCAAATTTAACATATTAAAAAAAAATTCATTTGTACATAAATTATGCCTTTTCTTACATAGTTAAATAGTAAGTTAAATAGAAAAAAGTAAAAATTTACTTTTAGGTGCCATATATATTATTGTTATATTTAAATTAGAATGTACTTCGTCATACAATTTTGAATTATATTTTGTCCTAAAATAAAATATTTTTGTTTTAAAAATTTCATTATTCTATACCATGCAAAGTCAATGCAATGATTTATAAATTATTCATGGTTATATGTTTCTCAAGATTATATGTTTCTATGAAAGAGATTCACAGCTTTAAAGTAACATTTCATTACAGACTAATCAAGAAGTGAGATTGAAGTCAGAGTGCTGAAAGTCCTTCTCCTGCTTGTTCTATCTTATGCCTTCTTCACATTTTCACTGCTTTTGCTCATAGGGTGAATTCAGAATATTTATTGGAGTTCATCAGGTTAATTCAAATAAGACAAAAGCTAGGACTTTAGGCATTTTCTAACAGATGGAGCCAAGTTTAGTTCGTAAGTTTGTGGTTACAAAGGGAGGGAGGCAGGGAGAAATGTTAAAAGACCTTCTACCTACAGTGCTTATCCAAATCCTACCCATTTTTCAGTTCCAATTATAATATATTCACACCCAGGCCATCTCTGACTACCCTGGCCTCCTTGATGTCATTTAGGAATTAATGTGGGCTCTTAGTCACCTGGTGACTTGCACTGTTATTGTAAGAGAAAGTCTCCTGCCTTTCTCTTGCAATCTCCTTAAGGAGATCCTCTCAGTTACGGCTTTAAATTCAGGTATCTGGCTCCAGGATCACCCTCCTTTTTAAAAAAATGTATTTTTTATTCTTTATTTTTCCTTTTGGGTGTGGCAATGTACACCTCAATGCTATGCACATAGAAAGTGCTCAAGGTTGTCTTGGTCTTAAGTTCCTCTGAAGACTAGGTGATATCCTTAACTTTGCATTTCCCCACTTTGCTTTTTGTGCCCTTAGAAAACAAACCAAAAAATACTTGGAGGCTCTTTGCCTTGGCTATCTGTGGTATGGACTAAAAGGAAATAAAAAGGCTGCTGAGATGCCTGAAGGAGGCAAGATTAGAGGGCAGAACCCTCTTCTAATGACCAAGATTCTTTAGGATCTCTTAACAATTTGCAGTGTTAACTTATCACTGTAGGTATTACCAGAGCCATCTAATCTGCTTAATTTCACAAAGTTCCACTTCCTTTTGCTCCATAAATCTCCTCATTCCCAGTTTTATGCCAAGGATGGTGCTCTGTGGCTACATTAACTAAAAGAGTAATGGAAAGTTAGAAAGTAACTAATGACCTGAAGTTTCCTGGGAGAACTTTTAAAAATAGCCCCAAGGATTGAATTCCGGATCCTTATACTCTCAGTCTATCGTGAAAACCCTACCCTCTAAAAATGTCTTCTCTACTTCAACGGCTATTATAGTTTGATTAAAAAATTATTTCTGATTATTGAAAAACTTAAAAAATCAGAACATCCTTAAAGGAGAGGACGGAAGCTGGTGGTGGGAAGACAGGAATAAAGAAAAATGTAATTGTACATCTGCAAAAGCAGTACATAAATAATCTAGGCGAATGTGTTTGATGATCTCTCTTAGCCTTTTTTAGTCTCTCTTTTTCACTTTCTCTCAACAAAGGCCTAAACAGTTAAAAATGGAGACACTCTATGGCACTTAATAGCATCTCTGTTGATCTCTCTCCAGTAGGTGTAAGTATTGAGAGCAACAGCACCTCTTGTCACCAGCTGTGGATGGGGAGTGGCTGCCTCAGGGGGATCTGAGCCTAAAAAATCCACCACTGAGAAAAGGCAATAACAGAAGTCTGTTGCTGTCTAACCTGCCATATAAATGAAACAATCAAACAAGACAACAAAGGAAACTCCAGTAACCACCAGAGGCAAAAGCAGTTGGTGTAATATATCCTGGCTTCAGTGACTATTTTTAGTTTCTTCCCCTCCCCCTTAAAAAAAAATAACAACTCTAATTTAGATTAACTGGGGAAAAACATTAAATAATTCAAGAGAGTCAGAGACAGGGAGGTGAGTAGCAGGGAGACAGTGAGGGCACACACCTAAATGAAATAAAAAACACATTGCCACCTTGAGTTGTATGTGTGAATGTACTTGTAATCAATCATTATTGGAGATTACTGAAGACCCAAAGGAGGGACCACTCATCAGAATTTCATCCTCTGTTCCTTTCTTCTGGCTAATGAATTCATATTCCAAATACACTGAGTCTGCCCAGAGAAAAGATTCCATGAATGGAAGAGAAATAATCATTTATTCCAATCGTTACTATCAGCTGACCACTTTACGCTCCCTCTGGGCAAGGTACCGTAGGTGCTACACACAGCGGACCAAGCAGATCCAAAATTGCTTTCCAGAACTTCTGTGGGAAAGTGTCTGCAAATGTTACTAAATTACTCTTTTCCGAAGCACATGTTTTTATTACCGCTGCACCCAGCACCCTGATATCACTGGGCAAGGCTGATAACTGAATTCTCAATGGAATTGTGGAATACTTGGACTCAAGATTTAATTGTGTTCAAGCACACATCCATGGAGGTTCATATGTCTAAGTATTTTAGATAACTTTGGAAATGATTGTCCTTGTGTCATTAACACATGTGAATAACTGAGGCAGGGTGGAGCTTTCTTAGAATCTCCTCTCATTACTCCTCATGTATTGCAAAATGCAGCCTCCCAAGGATCGAGTAATGACTAGATAGCCCTTTACTCTCTCTCATGAGTAGATGGAAATTGATCCATAAGAATGTCCTCATACTAAAATTTTGTCCCATCCAATCCAATCTTAAACATTTTAAGGTGTTGGGTCCTCTTTCCCTAATCTTGCCCATATGTTCACCAATGGCTTAATTGCTGAGACACCTCTGAGAGCCATTTACATATGGGCACACTTGAAACTTGGACTTGGGGGGGAGTGCGGAGGCAAGGGCAACATACATAACCTAAACATCTGTACCCCCATAATATGCTGAAGTTTAAAAAAAAAAAAAAGAAATGAATACGTAGCGGTGGAATTTCCAGACACTAAGGCAGATTAGTGATGAGTAGAGTGTCAAGGTGGGGTGTTGTGTTCAACATAAACCAGCATGAAGACACTGGGGGGAAAGTGAGAGAAACTCGAAAAGTGAAGAGAAGTGTTCTGTAGTGGAAGAGGTTAGGACAGAGTTTAATCTTCGCTTGGTTGATAATTCTCCTAAGACCTGCCTTGATTGTCAACATCATTGTCACTTTCCTATCAACCTTGGGACCTTTATGGAGCAGCGTAATTTTACCTGATACTGTATTAGAGATCATCTTTCAAGCCCATAGTCTTTAACCTGATGGCAGGAGCACAGGGCAAGTGCACAAGGAACTCCGTTGTCTGAAAAATCACGACCTAGGCAGACATCAAACCCTCCCTCAAATGAGACAGAAGATCCCAGCAAAGATGACCATGGCTGGAAGCAACAGCCGGATGAGAGATGGGCTCGGAGCAATGGCTAGAGTGGGGATTCTCAGGGCTTTCAGGAAGGGGCCACAGCTGGATTTTACAGAGTGCTTGTGGTTTGGGAAGGGAACTCTTAAGGTCAAATCTCTAGCTTGTTGGCTAAAAACTTCCATACAAAGAGAATCGTGTGACATTGAATGCAGGCGTACGAAGAGCTTTCTGTAGATCCTGTGTGCATTTCAATGCATCTTCAACCATTTATTGTGTCACATAAAAGCATGTTATTATTAACATGGATTTGTTTATCTAATATGTAGACCTAGCCTTCATGTGCAATAATAGCAATTCCATTTGGGCAAGTGATCAAGCACCTGACTTAGGACTATTGTCCATGTTGGCTCTCATCTGTGACAAATCATCATTTTCTTTCAGTGATAGCCCCCAAATGCTTATTTTTCTTGAATAATGTAAAGTTTACCCCTTTATCTTTCCAGTTCTGCTTCTTTCTAAGCCTGACACTAATTTCATGTCTTTGTATCTCTCTCTCTCTCTCTCTCCAGTTCTTCTCCTCACCCTCAAATGCCCTCTGAGTTTGTTCTCTATTCATTTATTCCATGTCTCTTGCGTTTCCCTTACAGATCATGAATATAAAGTTCTCAGACGTAAAGTTACCCGCACTTTGTAGTAATCATAGCTGATATTTATGGATACTACAGATATTTATGAACAAGTAGTAATCACAGCTGACATGATAGGACACAGCTTGTTTAGGCATGGCATGCACATGGATTATTTCACTCCCCATGACAGCCCTGTCACGATGGCAGGTAGGTACCATTACAAATGAAATTGTCCTCTTGAAAATCACAATTACCTACAAGGGTATAGACTAGACCAATGCTTTTTAAGCATTAATGTACACAGGGGTCATCTGGGGATCTTATTAAAATGTAGATTCTGATTCGGAAGAGCTGGGGCAGGCCTGAGAATCTGCATTTCTAAGTTCCCCAGGATGCCTACGCTGCTGGTGCATGGACCTCACGTGGAATGGCAAGAGTCTATACAACTTTCGGAGAGACTCCCCTTCCCCTAAAATTCTCTGAATTTCATGACCATTTTCTGAATTGCCCACCAGTCTAACGGCTCCTTTAGTTCACTGGGTCAACCTGCCCACTTCCTTCTGACAGAAGCCTGCTGAGGCCGAGAAGCTGAAACTCCAATTAGAGGAAAACAAACTTCCACTTTTACTCAGGAAGTGTCTGGATCCAATCGTGTGGCCACTAGTCTCAGACACTGAGAAAGAACTTAGATCTTTCTGCAAGTGCATCAGGCAAGGGCATTCCCTGACAAGACTCTCATCACCTCCCATGCCCAAAGTTTCCCAAAGTTTTTTAGATGCCTTAAGACACAACCTGCTCTGAGTGACCTACATTTAGGGAACAAGGTAGGTAGGTATGCCCAACCCCAGAGCTTCCACTCACAGATCGCACAGGGCTGAGGGGAGAGCTCCTAGGGTGCCCTCCCTGTTTTGACACCAGTCCTTCGTAATGATATTAGCGCTGGCTAATGGTCTGTAAATGTGTCAGAATGATGCCACCTAGTGCCACAAATGCCATTTCCCCTTGTGAAGTCACACTGTCTGCACCACAGCAAGCCAGAATATAATTAGTGTTAATTTGGTTTTTCGCTGAATGACTACTGCACAGCGTTCGGGTCTCCACTCTGTGCTTATCTGGGAGACTTTTAAAAAACATGCCGAGGGGTAGGGGCAGGAATATTAGTGTTAATATTAATGTCAGGCTGGGAGGACTGCACGTTTGGCATCTTTTTTGCCTGATGTCTTGAAGGCACTCGATCAGTGTACGTTAATGGACTCAGGTGCAGTTTGGTATTTTTATTTTGCTTTTGGTTTCAATTTAATGGCTTTATATAGGTCTGGAGAGAATCCCAGGATGACAGATATTCTTTTTTAAAAAATGTTATTTGTACCATTTTAAGGGGTACAAGTGAAATTCTGTTACATGGATATATTGGGTAGTGGTGAATTCTGGGCTTTTAGTGTAACCATCACCTGATTAAAGTACATTGTACCCATTAAGTAGTTTCTTATCCCTCTCCTCACTCCCACCCTCCCACACTCTGAGTCTCCAATGTCTATTATTCTACTATGACCATGCGTACACATTGGTTAACTTCCACTTATAAGTGAGAACGTGTGGTATCTGACTTTCCAAGTTGTTTCACTTCCAGTTCCATCTGAGTTGCTGCAAAAGACATGATTTCATTTGTTTTTTATGGCTGAGTAGTATTCCATTGTATATATGCCATATTTTCTTTATCCATTCATCTGTGGGCACTTAGATCGATTTCAAATCTTTGCTGTTGTGAATAGCACTGCGATAAACGTACAAGTGCAGGTATCTTTTTGATATGATTTCTTTTCTTTGGGGTAGATACCTAGTAGTGGGATTACTGGATTGAATGGCAGTTCTATTTTTAGTCTTTTGAGAAATCTCCATACTGTTTTCCACAGAGGTTGTGCTAATTTACATTCCCACCGACAGTACATAAGTATTCCTTCTTCTCTGCATCCTTGCCAGCATCTCACACTGTTTGGCTTTTAAATAATAGCCATTGTATGGGTCCCTTACACTGTCCCCTTGGGCAAAATAGCACTCAAAACTTTCCAGCTAGACCAGCACCCATTAGCTTTATAAACTATTAATAGTTCAAAAGCCTTTGAGGCAGTAAGTATGCTTACCCACTCACAGGATCTGGTGCGTTTAATAGTACCACCAACTTGAAATGCAATTTTAAATGCACCAAGGCCCATGTTTTATCTTTTCAAAATTATATTTATATTGTTCTACTGCCTGGTTTCTTTTAGGACTGGACTAGCTTCTTTCAGGTTCAAATGCTGTGGCTTCAAAATAATTTTGTGAATTGTCTAATTTGGGTATAAAAAGTCCTTACATAGCTCTCTGAGGTAACCGACTTCAATGAGCAAGCCAATCTGTAAGCTCAGCTGTGGTCTGGTTAGCACATTTCTTCTTCTTTAGCTCTCAGGAGAGATAGAGACTAGTCAGGCCCACCCCTCTGACTTCTCCTACCTAGTGGTAACGCTACTTGGCGATGAGCCCTGCCTGGGCCTTCCATGGGTTAGTATGTGATATTTGTGAAAATATGCCAGTAGTGTATGTCTACATATTTAAAGATTTGCAGAGGGGAACAGATGCTTTGCCACGTTTGGTGGGATGCCAATCTCTGGAGACCATCGATCGTCCCATACAGCAGAAGGCAAAAGGCCCCGTTGAAGATGACCCCCGCAGTCAGTAATAGGTACTTTCAAATATGGCATTGAGATTCCCAAATATTTTGCTTATGACGCCCAATGACTAATGGAATAAAACTACTTGGGAAAACTCTTTTTACTTTTTAAAAATATGGTTTAGTGTAAAAGGGATATTTTATCCCACTATGGGATCTTTGAACAATGTTAGCACTACATTGGGTCAGACATAGTTTACCTTTCTGAGGAAGGTCATTTAACAGCACTTTAAGATTTAAGATGGTAAGTTGAACTCCAGCTGGGAGTGGTGTATGCGAAGGTATGAATCACTTTTTTTTGGTGCTAGGTCCCTGTGCTATGAAAACACAGAATTATTCACAAGGAGGGACCCTACTTGTACTGTAGCTGTTGTTTCCTTTCCAGTGGACTGTGTCATTGCCAATGGGGAAGGCAAGTCCCAGGCACTTTGATTTCTCTTAGTCACTGAAGGCATCATGGACCAAAAGTTCCAAGCTTCACTGACCAGGAAGGTGACAGCAGAAAATCTAGATGGTGAAGAAAGCTGTGGGCCGTAAACCTGAACAGAAGTTTAGTTAGCAGGAATGTTTGGTGGCCTTAGTTCCTGAAGAAGAACTACCATCCCAACATTTCCATCCCCAAGGACTGTGGAAAAGAAGAAAGCCCACAGTGACAGGCTTGAGGCCATGTCAGGCTTGAGGTCTAAGCAGAGATGTGAAGTCAGCAGCAGGATACACGAACATGGAATTCAGAAGAGCAGTTGGGCTGGAAACAAAGAATTTATCAACCTAAAGATGGTATTAAAAGATACAGTCCCTGCTGTAAAAAATGAAGTCGACTTAAATAAATAAAGATGTAACTCTGGATGAGATCCCCTCACCCAGACAAGATGCAGGTAAAGAAGAGGTCCTCAGCAGATATGTGGAGACACCCCAACCCTGGGAGGGGCACAGAGGGGCACAGAGGATGAGTAGCCCACAGGGACACAAGGTGGCAAATCTCACAGAGGGGGCAAAACTGGAAAACGAGCTGCTTCAGAGGCCAAGAGAGGAGGGAGTTTCAAGCAGAGGGTGACAGGCCATTCTAAACACTGCAAAGAGGCTGAGTAGATAAAGACAGAGTGTCCACGGATTTCGCTCTGGTCAAAAGAGGAAGCGGCTACACCTGACTCAGAGAGGATCATGTGCACTACACAGCTTCACCGGCTTCCAAGAAAGTCAAATGAGACACTGCAGCGAAGGCCACGTGCAAGGTGCACGTTGCTGTGGGTGTATAGCTAGCCAGCACTGAGCCCTTCTCACCCTCCTGGGCTTTCCTTAGGCTCACACCCCCTTCCCCCCTGCTTGGGCCTAAGTGACGTCTTCACTAGGATTCCTTCTGTTGCTTTTTTAAATCTCAGCTCAGTAATGCTTCTCTGATCCCACCCCACCACCAGTGTACTCGGTTACTCTCCAGGGCATTTCCCTGTATGTAACCTCTTAAACAGCAATTATGACACAGTATAATAATTATTTATTTTTCTATCACCGCCACTGGACTGGGAGGTTCTGAAAAATAGGAAGTGTGCCTTTTATCTCCACGTTTGCAGAGTCTACCTGGCACAGAATTGCTCCATAGATGCTTGTTGAGTTGGAGTGCTCTCCCTCCTACAGAACTGGATTTTCTCTCCCTAGGCTCCTGGGTACTTGTGGGCCCAAATTATTAACATGTCCTCCCAGGGTCTCAGGGCATCCTGTAAGGGCCTCAGCCCCAGGCCCAGGCAGCCCAAGAAGGAGAGGAGGTTAGGTGTTGGTGGCTCACCCATTGGATATATTTTTTTAAAACACTATACAAAAAATCATTTTTGTTTAGTTTGGTTTTGCTTGTTTCTTAGCGATATAGGCTAGATCTTCCACCCAAAGTGATATATCGTCAGAGCAGCCAGGAAGGCTGTGACCAATTAGAAACCTGGAACTTGTTTGTCAGTCAGTCAGCAACAGTTAGTGGAACCCACTGGGCTGCAGGACGCTGTGCACGGCGTGCAGCAGCAGTTATATTGGAGTTAGGCTGAATTAGTTTCATTTTCACAAACATATAAAGTCCCTAAGAATCCTCACAAACTGTTAATTCTACTCTTGTTTTACGAGTGGACTCATGGGGCAAACAGATGTAAACTATACCGGACTCTAAAGGGAAAAAAAGAAAGTGTTTGTGGATTTAGCACAGACACTTCTGCAGAGGGTGCCTGGGGGGCTCTTGGAAACTCACCCTCAGAGGGCGGCATCCAAACACTGCCACCTGCCAAGTAGTAACCAGGCTAGTTTAAAAACATAGATCTCAGTTAAAATTTTAACTCATGTAATATTGGGGATTCCCACTTGCACAATGCTGTGAAAAGAACCTAGAATCCCAGAGGAACAATAGCAAATATTAGAAAAAAGGATGCTGCCTCCTGTAGTTATCCTGGGCACAACTTATGGGGCTGTTTGTAGCCACCTCGTATCATCTGTGGACAATGGCAGCTGACCTGCCCCAGTGAGTCAGCTTTCCTAGGGATAGTGGGAAAGCTATGAGAGGCAGCCCTATGTTCAGATGTCAGGACTTGTACTTTCTGTTACAACCGATTATTACCTACAAAAAAGGAGGTGAAATGCCATCCTATGGAAGGTGCTGTGTCCAGGACTCTAATAAGTCAAATCTTTCCCCAAGGTTGCTAGTTTTTGGTTTTGTTGTTAGATGGTCTTTTCTCTTAGAGCTCTGACAAAACCATTATGTGCAATATACCATGTTCCTCTTTATTTTTATCCTCACCTACTTGGTTTCTTTTGGGATGAAAAGTTTTGGGGACTGTGGATGCATGCATACACAGCCAGCTCTTTCATTTCATTTTCCTCTGAATTGCCATTAGCCCCTCATGGTGCCATATTCCAAGAGGGAAATATTCCAAAAGGATACCCTGAGTTCCAAATGCTGCAAACACTAGCATGAGGCTTTGGAAAGTCAATGGCCAAATGACGAAAAGGTGACCCCACTCATCACTATGAACATCAATAAGAGGAATATTATTGGAAGTGACGTGTATGTTGTTGATTATTGGCAAGCAATGCAAGCTTCAGAGAAAGCATCTTGGGGAAAGTTCTTGCACTTCAAGTTTGCTCAACATTTCTTGTGCACATACTGTGAGCAGGTGCTGTGTCCTGGGTCCACAAAGACAGATAGAACATGGGCCCTGTCTTTGAGAGTTAATGTCTACTGCGATAGAGACAAATACTATGTACCTAGTAAACATTAACTTTCAGGGTTCTGAAGTCTGCTGTAATATCACTATTATCCATGAACCTTAGCTTTCCACAAAACGTGTGTAGGTATTTGTCAAAGACAAACTAAAGAAGCTCAATGTGCAATATTGGGAACAACTAGATCCATTTCTTAGAAGTCTCTCAACTCCTGGGGGCTGTGGCTTTAGGAATTAAGGGCCAGATTCACCCCTCCATTGCTCAGTTGAGTTGCAAGTTGTTCTTGCAGCTCCACCTGGGATGGAGTCTCAGGAGGCAGCTTGGCTGTGAGAGTGGACAAGGGTAGCTGTGGGGAGGCTTCACAGAGGGTGGGTCCTTTGCAATCAGTGGAGATTGAAAGTTCTTGAAGAGGGCTCCTGATATTAAGGGTGAGCCATCTATCTCAACGCACCTTCCAGAAACAGTGGACTTGCTGTTCCTCCACATCAGATGCATGTGGTAACCAGAGAGATGAAATTAGTATTGCTTCATTCTTGTCACTGGCCAGCATGTTCTGGAGAATATGTGTGACATTCAATGAGGTTCAGTGGATGAGCTGCCAAGTTCCTCTTAGGTGTAAACTTTCAATTGTTTTCCTAGATTTAATTTCATGTCATTGGTTCCCATTACTCTCTAACGCAACTGTCTATCTATCTTTCAGGCAACCCCTATTCTTTGAATTTGGACTGGGAAGAGAATTCAGACATGCTGCTGTTTCCTAATAAATGCCCTATGTATGCAGCGTGTTAAAACACGAGCATTCTGCAACCCGTTCTCTTATAGGTGCTCTCTAACGATCACAGGTTTTGTAGATTAGGGGTCAAGGTCATTATTTCCTCAGTGGTTCTTTCCAACAGTTATTACAAAGAGTCTAACCTCAGAAATACTACCATGAAGAGGGGACCATAGGTTAGTACGAGGAAAATGGGCTTCTGGAGCCAGCCTGCTCGCCCTTCCCCAGCTATGTGAACTTGGACCTGTCATCTTCATTTCTTGAGCTTTCACTTTCTTATTTGTAAATAATAAGAAATAATAATGGAAAAATAGTATCAATTTCATAATATTGAAGTCAGAATCAGATATGTAAAGAATGTATCACAATGTCTAACTCGTGTAGTTTTTCACTAACTGTAACTTCCTTTCCCTCCACTTAAAAATAAGTTTAAGGTGTACACTGGATGTCTAATAACTTCTGCAAAAGAACAGATTATTAGGCTTTTTTTCTCTGACAATTCCCACAAATCAGTGCTTTTAGTATCTCACATTAACTATCACAGTTTGGGGCACATGGTATATTCTCAGTACCCATTTTGTGAATCAGTAGATGAGTAAAGTAGAATGTGTTGCAATATTAAAAACTGAAAGTTAGAGGCATAGTAAAACCAGTAGGTCATAACATAAACTTGCTTTCCTGTTAGACTGTTTTAACTTTTAAGAAGTTACCAAAAAAAAAAAAAAAGATATTAAGAGTAAGCTCTCTTGCTGAGGAATTAGTATCTCACCATATAAACCATGGGAGGTCAGGAGGGCAGGGGGCTCTCGGTGCTACCTGGGATGGGCAGGTGTTGGGGCTTCTGGCCCGCCTGCTGAACATGTAGGGCATAGGAGCAATGATGCCCCAAATTGCTCTAGTTGGCTGAAAGAACCATTCAGCTTCTACAAGCATCTGGCTTATTTCCAGAGGGGAGCTTATGAAGCCAGCTAACCTGATTCACTATGTCATTATCCTCCCTGGGAGGCACTGCTTCTTTCTGTGACCATTTTATAGAGCAAAATACTGAGACCCTGGGTGACAATGATATTTGAATTCATACTGCAAATTAGCGATGGCCTGGCTATTGGGCTCTGAAAAAGCCCTGTACACATTTCCACAATAATCAAGTGATTTATACTCAAGCATTTACATATGGGTCATCATGGTGAGTGTACAATGTACAACGAGCAGACAGGAAATATTAAATAGAGACCATATGGTATAGTAATTAAGAATGTGATCCATACGATTAGACTTTCTGGGTCTGCAGCCAGGTATTGCCAAGTACAGCTGAGCTGTGTGACCTTGGACAACACTAGAACTACCTATGCCTCAGTTTCTTCAGCTGTAAAATCAGCGTAATAAAAGTACTAACCTCATAGGATTGCTGTGATAATTAAATAGGACAAAGTGTCAGGGGCAGGTTGCTTGTCGAGAACATTTATTATTCTACTTACCAAAGCATGTTTTTTCCTACTCTCCACTAGTTGCATAGAACAGTTATGGGAAATACATTCAGGACTCAAAATAAATTTAATGAACAATACTTTAAATAAATATTAATATATTGTCTATGAAAAAAATGTTAGTAGTTTTACAACCAAAAATTTCAGGTACAGTTTCTAAACTCCTTGTCTTTAATTTACACTTGTCAGAAACGATTCTCAAGTAGGTTTTTAGCATATATAGTCACCACACTTACAACCACGCAGCTTTATGAAGAGGAGCCCCTTTACTGGACCTAGGGGAAGTGGCTCTAGGAAACAGCCTCACTCTCATAAAGAAGGACTCTCTAATTGTCTTGTAACAGATGGAAATTGCTTTTTTTTTTTTGTTTTGAGACAGGGTCTTGCTCTGTTGCCCAGACTGGAGTGCAGTAACATCATCATAGGTCACTGCAACCTCAAACTCCTGAGCTCAAGCGATCCTCCTGGCTCAGCCTCCCAGGTAGCTGGGACTACAGGCAAATGCCACCACACCCGGCTGGTTTTTCTGTTTATTGTAGAGACAGGGTCTCGCTCTTGCTCAAGCCAGTCTTGAACTCCTGATCTCAAGTAATCCTCCCATCTCAGCCTCCCAGAGTGCTAGGATTATAGGCATGAGCTGCCACACCCAGCCTGAAACTGCTTTTACTGAACAGCTGGGTCAGAAAGCAGGAGAAAGAGGTGGGCTCATCAAACTATTAGGATTCCTCAACTACACCCTGACAGAAGTGGGCTATTTAGTTCAAGTCGATACCCTGACACACAGGGATTCTTGCAAATGGACTCACCTTGTTAGTAAATGGAATTTTATTGCTTAAATTAAAAAAATACAAACTACTAAGTAGTGAATAGCAACTTTATCAATAGCACATGTGTGATATTTTTCATTTAGTTTCCCACACATTATGGATCTAATAAAGATATTCCTTAATTTAAAAGGGCTTCCCTAGAGAGATGGAAAAATCAATTAAAGATTTGCTTGAAAATTTTGTAAGAAATATTAGATTGGTTTTAAAAATTATTGTACCTGAATAATCCAGCAAAATTCATTAGGTAGAAAACTGAAATCTGCAAGTAACTTTTCATTGAAAATGAACCTAGTGATTGTAAGATCATCATCTCCATATGATCTTCACACCTTTATGGTTTAATCTATGCTAAATGTATAGATTACATACATGACTTAGTGAAATAAAATACAAGTCAACCTTGTCATTGATTCATTGAGTGTCTGTACGTTTACCTTATTACAATGCCTAATTTTACGTGGCAATTCCCTTTTGGATCACATTTTAAAACCTGTCTATCTTATAGGGCTATTACAAAAATCAAATAAAATAATTGATAGGCAGGTGTTTCCTAAAAACATGACAGACTTTTCATCTGTAAAGCTGGTTTCCTACTTCATGTGGTTTTAGGCATACCAGGGAGAGCTTCCGCCACTCCCTCCTCCTCAAAATAATCTTCCCAGTTTGAAAGCCTAATTGAGCCTATATTCATTCCTCTAGGTTTTGAAGCTATTTAACACGATGAGCAGAAGCCTTGGCCTGGACTGGTCGGCAGCAGACTTACAGTGGGCCTGAGCGTGTCTGGACACAGATGTGTTTGTAAGGAATTGGGAGGGTGCTGTGTGTGACGATGATGGGCGCTAGGTTGGGGTAGAAGTGTCGAGGGGGAGTTGATAGTTGAAGGGACTAGTGCAAAAAGTATTAGTCAGGACTAGTTAGTTTTAAGTGACAGAAACTCACCTCGCTCTCCTTACATAAAAGACAAAAGGAGTTTAGGTGTTGGTGCAGATCTTCAGCTCTCTCTCCACCGGTTGGTGGGTCTGCTCGCTACCTGTGCGCTTTGTTCTCAGGCGACAGCAGGAAAGACAGCTCTGGCAACACCGGACCTCATGGCCCATGACATCTCTCTCCAATACTAATCTAGAAAATTCTGGGCAAGCGCTCTCTTTTGCTAAGCGTAGGCTCCATTCCTAGCCTTCAGTATAGGATGAAGGATGGAAACGGAAAATAAAACACTACAATTACTTCAGCACTGGCCAATTGCTGGGATAGAGGTCAGAGAGACGGGATGATGATGATGGTCATCATAAATTCACCAGGTCCACGTGGAGAAGAAAGGGGCTCCCCAAAGCTAAGTGTGCTAGATGAGGGTTCTGTCTCCTGATGAAAACCCCATGTGTGATTTTTCAGGCCCAGGCACTGGTAATTATAATAACAATTACAAACGTCTGCCCTCCTCACACCAGGCTTGGTGTGCTGCAGTCTCTGAAGGCAGTTGGAGTCAAGGACTCACGTGCTCCCACCTGGCCATGCCGTTAGGCACAGACGCACCCCTCGCTCAGGTGCCTTTCTTCAGAGGCCTCTGTAGGGGCTCCTGGCCAAGGCCTTCCTCATGCACTTCTGCCACGATCTTCTTATGCAGGGCAGCGGTGGGGGGACGTTGAAGATACTTTCTTCGCTCCAACTCAGTGCTCAATACTCTCCCACTCCTAGCCCCTTCCCTCTTGCCCTCTCTGCCTTTCACCTACCCTCACCCAGGTGCACCAAACTGCAGGATCCTTTTGTTTCAGACTTCCTAAGCAGCAAAACTATACCCAGGGCTGTGCCGATCTACCTGATCTTTGACTAGCGCCATTCCAACAGAGGGAAATAGAATAAAAGAGAGTTGACGTTTTCTCTGGTTTAGCCTCTTGCTTATACTATTGCAGTAGGTGATTAAAGGCTTCCCTGTTACTTTCATTTTGGCTTTTTGTTTTAATCAGCTACTCCAACACCTGGCAGCTCTGCTCTCTCCAGCTTAGCTGAGCTCCTGACAAATTGATGCAGCAGGCAAGGTAGTTGATTAAGCACAATGCGATTCTGGGAGAGTAAAAAGACTGAAGAGCCCACAGGGCACGTTTAGAAGGTGCTAGCACCATCTGTGGGGCATTCCAGAGGGGTGTAGTGGATCATTTCCCAGATCCTGAGAGTCCCTTGGGCACTTCACCAGCAGGTCTGCCCGAATGCTAGTGGATCCCATGGGACACTTCACCAGCCACAGCAATGGACCTCAGGACGTGCTAGCGGAAGCTGCAGGGTATGCTTGGAGGAAGCTAGTGAATTGTTTATATACGCTTTTTAGTTCTGAGGGGGATCTTTGGTCCTTCCATTTAGCTCCTTTCCCCCTATGTGAGCTTCTCTGGTGGGTTAGATTAGATGTCCCACAGAGGGGTTTGGAGAAAGTAGGGAAGCAGTTTCCTAGCCAATGCTTAGGGCTAGAAAGTGTCGGGAGCATCCTGTGAGCTGAGCAACTCTAAGCAGGTCCAAGGCACAAGAGAAAAAAAGAAAAAGAAAAAAAAAAAAGAAGGAAAAACAACTCATTTGGGATTACTATATCCAGCAGCCCCAAAGAGACCTTAGAGACCCTATGATCAGACCCCCTCCAGAGATATTCTTGCTAAAGTTAGTAAAGGAGGCACAGGAAACACATCTGGATCAAATCTTCTAGAGCAGATCATCCTGACCGCAAACTCGACAGTAAAATTTTAGGACCACCTATACGTTTGAAGACAGATGACTTAGCTGGTGGATTATAGTGTGACGAATATGACATTGTTAGCTTAGAACAATTCCCGAAAGATTTTCTAAGAGATTCAACTGAGAGAAGTGCCTACCCGCTTCTTAACAAGGGGGCTTTTCTTCGTAGGGTCATTTCTGGGATCTCCAATTTTGGGGTTCATATCAAGTTAGTGGAAGCTGTTCAGCAGCGTGAGAATGTCCAAGAACCAGATGTCTTACTTAAGCTGTACTATATCCATTTTTATAGTTCGTGGAGACATTTAGCAGAGTAAATAAATACTTTAATCCCAAATAGTTAAGAATAGTTCTGTTTCCAAGGTTTCTACTATTTTAATTCATTAAACTATTTAAGTCTCTTGAAATATATATAAAGTCTGAAAATATAAATAATTTAAAAATCTTGCTGTCCTACTAGAGCTATCTAACATATAATCACTTAATTCCTATGGAATGGATTATGATCTCATAATGGATTATTGAATCATCATGATTTTTTTTTTTATTTCCTGACTTATAACTTGTAAAGGAGCCATAAAGTGTTATTTGTCACCTCAAGGAATTCAGGTTACTGGGGGGCAACAAGATGATAACATGTATGGAAATACAAACAAGAGAACTTAGGTCTTTAGTTGCCTGCTAATGTGAGTGATTAAGATTCTGAAGGTTGTAGAAGTCCAAAGGGGGAGATCAAGGCGTGGTGGAATAATCTAGCAAGGCTTCCTAGTCCCTGGCTCCTCTTGCTGCCTCTGACTCCTGGTTTCATCCACATTAACTTCCACTTCTGCCATATCTCACTTAGGACTCTCAGCAAAGAGATGTTGAACTCCATTTTTCTGTTCTGTGTCTACCTCTAACTACTGTCCTATGTAACAAGAGTGTTACCGATTATTTTCAATCAGTTTTCACTTCTGTACTGCCTATTAGGTGACTCCTATTAAATAAAACATGATTATTTTTACATCTAACAATTACATTTAGTAATACATTCCATCAATTCCTCTGCTGGTGCAGTGGTTAAACATGTGTCTCCTAGAGCCAGTCTGTTGATGTTCAAACCCCAGGTCCACCAGTTTCCAGCTGTGAGAAAATTATATATCTTTCTCATGAATCAGTTTTCTGAATTGTAAAATAAAGCTAATAATGGTATCTATTTTATTGGGTTGCGATAGGGATTAATTGAACTAATAATGTAATAACTCTGAACTGTGCCCAGCAGAGTAATACTCAGTAATTATTAGCTGTTATTGTTATTACCCCTTGCCTGCCACCAAAATTCACTTTTTTTTCCTTGCTTAAGACCACCATCTAATGGTGGTTTTGGTGAGTTTTGGGTCAACTCTCCTAGTTTTGTATATTTTTAAATGTTTTATTTTTTCCTCAAGCTTAATACACCTGGATATAGAATACTAGGTTGGTAATTATTTTTCCTCTGTTCTATGAAGGTATGGCTTCATTGGTTTTGTTACTTGTAGGAAGTCTATAGTCAATCTAATTTTTATTCCTTTTAGGGTAATCTGTCTTTTCTCCTGATAGCTTTTGAGCATTTTCCCTTGTACTTGATGGACTGTGCGTTTGCTATGATGTTTCTAGATATAGCTTCGTTGTCATTTATCCTATTTGGCGATTAGAATGCACTTTTGGTTTTTCTCTAATTTTGGAAAATTCTACGGTATTTATTATTTCTCTGACATTTCCAGCATTTTCTTCTATGAGAAATCTTACTAGACACTTCTCGGAGCCATTCAATCTTTCCTCAGTAAACATTAATTGTTTTTTCATGTTTTTATCTCCTTGTCTCTTGGTGCTGAGTTCTAGGTTATTAATTCAATACATTTATGCCTTCTTCAGTGATTCCAATCCAGAGCTTATTGAATTTTATTTTTTATCTTATTGACTACATTTTGCATTTGTAAGATTTCCAACTGGAAATCCCTTTTCGTATCTGTTTTTATTTCATTTATATCTATTTCTGATTTACTATTATTATTACTTTTAAATAGAAGTTATACCTTCATTTATCTCTTTAAAATCCTAAGCAGACATATTTTGAAGCCTCTGTTAGAATGCTCTATAGAATGAATTTATGTGGATTTAATTTCTCTGTTAGTACTTTATTTATTATATGTTTTGAAAGTTTGGTTTGCAGGCTTATTTTGAGTGGTGGATTTTCTATTTGTTTCCTTTCTTCTCCCTCTAAACTTATTTATTCTGCTAGGGTTGTTCTTCAGGATCCTCCTCTCAGTCCCTTATTTAAATTAGATCTTATAAATGTGTTTTGGAGCTCCTGTGCTCTTAGTTCTTTTATCATCATTACCTGGATTATCACCTAAATTGCTGTAACATCCCAGTTGTCCCCTGACTGCAACTGTGTCCTTTTCCACTGGTATCTCTTCCTCCAGTCTGACCCTTTCTGGCATTCTCCACACTTCTATCAAAGCAGATTTTCTAAAAAATGAAAATCTGATTCCAATATTCACCTTAAAATCCTTCAGTAGCTCCTCATTGCTTTCAGATTTCCAGAATAATATTTTTGTATGATTTACAACACACTTTATGGTGAGTTTACTACTACCTTCACCAGCTTCATCCCTCACCATCTTGCTCCCTAATCTCATAACTGCCATGTTGAACTTTTGCACTACCTTGAATATGCTGTTTTCAGAACCTCGAAGCCCTTATTTTCACGCTAATCTTTCTGATTACAGCTCTGTTCCCACATACCTCTTGCTCTACCCTTATTCTCTGTCTAGTTGATACCTACTCATGAGTCAAAGTACTACTACAATATGACTTTCTCCAGGAAACTTTATAGACTTATCCTCCCACCTACTTCCTGTCCCTTAGAATTGCCTTTATAGAAAATTGGGAATGGTCATAGGACCCAGCTTCTTCTCCTCATCTTTTTACTTTCTTGCCATCTTTCCCTTCATCTTTTGAGTGTCTTGAAATCAGAAGCTGTCTCTTTTATCTTTCTAACTTCTGTATTCGCAGCACTTAGCATTGTACCTACCCTGGAGCAAGTACTCAATATTTGGTGAATTAACACGTGAATGAATGAACTTATGCATGAATGAAGAACAGAATGCAGAGGCATCCTGAGTAACTGGTGTCTGCTACAGAAAAGATAGGAAAGCAAGGAGGACAGGAAGGATCTGAGACATGTTCCTGGAGCTTATCTGCAGAAAGGCCCTTTTAGAGTTGCCAGATGACTGCATTACTGACAAGAGGCTTACTCAGGGTGACTCAGCTTATCACTTGGATCCCTAACTTATACTCATGCGTCCCAAACATCTCCTGAGAGCTGGCATTGCAGGTCCATGGTGAATGCTGGGATACAAACATGAATGAAACAGGACCTCTCTCTGATAGAATTTGGTCTAGAGGGAGAAAGAGATGAGTAAAATGATGATGTCAATACAACATGGTAGCTGCTAAAACAGAGGGCAGAGAGAAGACAGAGGGGAAAACAAGTGACTGCATATGGGAATCACAAAAGTCTTCCTGGAGGAAATGACATTTCATCCGAGTTTTCAAGAACGAGCAGGAGTTTGGGCACAGAAGTGAACAAAGACCTTGAAGATGAGGGCAGAGTGGAAGACCATGTACAAGAGATTAATATGCTAAATTGTGCACCTCATTCTATAAAGGCATAGGAAATTTTTACATTACGATATATAGGGTGGTAGAGCCCAGAGTCCCACCCTTAGTTTTTAAAAACCTGGCTTCAGATCCTGGCTTTGTTACCCTGTGACGGTTCTGTGGAGCACGGTGCTAACTTAGACAAGTCTCCTAATATTTCTGAGTTCCAGTTTCTTCATCTGCAAAATAAGAATAGCTAAAAGCTACCCCCTGGAGTGACTGAGAGCACCAAATTAGTTAATAGCTGTAAGAACTTTTTATAAACTATGAAGTTTTTATTTATTTTGATTAGGATAACATAAATATTTAAGAATAACTAAATAAATAATGGGGTCTTTATCTTTAGCCAGGATGCCTGATGATTAAATAGGCCACATACATTTTAATGTGCTACAACTGAGAACCAAAATAAAAACTAAAATAGTCCAAAAGCAAAATTCCTCAGACTTTCTTTTTCCCTAGAGCTAGGAAATCATCTACCTTTCTCCATGTTGTGATCTTCAACAGAACTGTCAGTGCTTCAAGGTCTAATTCAGGTGCTTTTGAGTTCAAAAGTCTCAACAGTTCTAAAAAATGATGAAATTTCCATTTTACAAGTGCCATTGTGCCACAAGGGGGTAGGGGTGTTCTGTGTAAGTCTTTGCCATGTGCTCTTCCTAACTAAACCTCTTGACTAAAAAATAATATTTTATTTTAATAGATATTTAATGTAATAGATATTTTCTATGCCACCTATATTTCTACTACTGTTTTTCTCATGGTTAACATTTGTTCAGAGACTTCTGCAAAGATACCAAAGACCAACATATTTAAGGTCTGCCTTTCTGTCTCATGTTTGGCAGGGTAGTTCTAGAGGGCCAGAGAGGGTGACCCTAGGGTTGGAAGATTTGGTTACAAAAGCCACCTTTCATTAATCTGAACAGATAGCCACAGGGCAATGTGAATCTTCCACAACTGGATTTTATCACAGAAAGTTCCCTTCAATGTACACCCATTAAAAAGAATTCAGAAAAACAAAAAACTTGGTTGTTTTTAATCTGTGCATTACGTACTTCTTGAACGAAGAAGAAAACAAAATGACTAGATGAAAGAGAAACCGACTAATCCCTTAAAGCATGCATTTAAAAAAAAATTTTCACAACGTGTGTGCCTCTTAAGCAACATGCCTTTTAAAAAAAATAACTAGTTGAAGCACGTAGTAGCAAGGCTCTAACATCATTTCTGGATAAGGTGTCTGTCCTTAGTGCCGGGGCTGTCCTGGGCATAAATCCATGGAGGTATTCTGTGGGATACAAAAAAACACAGCTGGGATGCCGGGGAATTCCTTCCAGGACCCACAGAGCAAGTCCGGCTGTTTACCTATGGTGCTACAGAGCTAATAGATTCCACCTGCAGCGTGCTGGCCGCCAACACCCCCTTTTCTTCTATGCTCCTGAAAAGCCGAACTCCCAGTGCCCACCCTTTCTTTGTATTTTCTTTTCTTTTCGCTTGGGATATTAACCCATCTGTACCCCGGGTTCAGATGGTTTCATTTGTTTGGTGGACTTCGACATGATGTCATTAGGGTTTCACATCATTGTTTTTTAAGTGCTTAGAGAAGAAAAACAAAGCTGTGTGTCCATGATGGCTTGGGTAGAGATTCACGCGGTCACAGTATTTTCCCCTATCCCCTCGGTGGCGCACAGCCATTCCAGGCCCACGAGCAATCTGTCTGTAATAAGTGACAGATTCCGACTCGCATAAAGGAAAAGGCTGGAGGACAGCAGCCCGGCCCAGTACAATAGCGAGGCAGGTGCTCCGGTCAGACTCTGCTCTACCAGGAAACGCTTCTGGAATGCATGACCAATTCGGTTTCAGAACAGAATACTCCCTTTAACGGACAGAAAACACTAACCTTTTCTTTTTCCTTTTCCCTTCCCTCATACCCCCACCCTGCGGACTCCCCAGTTTCAACAAGCCCCCTTTTCACTTTAACCCTTTCAAAGGAAAAAGGGCCAGGCATCAGTCTGCACACACCCATCCATCTACACGTTGCTAACAACCCAGGAAGAGGAGTAAAAATTCATTAGAGGCAGGAGAACAAATAGACTTTTGGCTAAGGAACACAGTAGAATGATGGGTCATTTTTTCTTTTAAATTCTCGTGTTTAAACAACTTTGGGAAGCATACTTTTATGGAAAGGGCTAGAGTACAAAATTTCTGGAAGTATGAAGGGCTTTGTAAAAAAAAAAAAACTATTAAATCTGAAATAATCAAAATCACATTGAAATCACATATATCCTGTGAGAGATCATGTAGCATTTGAGTGATTGAGTAAGATGGTAAATAATACTGCTATCACCATTACTATGGGTGTTGCTCTCACTTATGTATAGGAGACAACAGTGGATTATATATCATTCGATATACTTATTTTGCTACCCACAAAGAACATAACTATAACTTGGGAGAAACTGATTATCCAATATTCCAATTAAATTTACATATGCATACCCTGACTCTATTGACAAAGCAAGATTTAACCAATTTTGTATGGTTTCTTTTCCATGCAACAGTATTTGAAATGCAGTGATGGAGAGTAACGTATATTAACAGTAATAAGGGTTTCCCCTCTGAGAGTTGTTGTAACTTATCTTTGAAGTTAAGCTCATTTATCATGGGGAGAATAGACCCCAAAAAGTACAGCAGCCGCAGCATCCTGCCTGAGGCAGAGTTAGAGATTTCCAATAGCTGCTGTAAAGAAACATTTTGAAAACGCGTTCACTACTGCACCGATAAATCTTAAGACAGAAGAGTTTTAATTACAGAGGATGGCAAAGCCAAGATTTTTCAAATGAACCCAAAAGTATGACATGAGAGAGCTTTTTCCCCCACTCCCGTGCTACCCAACCCTTGATAAATTTATATGTCTTCTTCGTCTGGGAACAATAGTCTGCTCTGTAAGCAGGACTCCTGGAGGATATCTTCATTTGTAACATAGTATCAAGAGAAATGATGGAAGTGAAATATAGTAAGTCAATCTGTATGCATGTATGAGGAGCAAAGAATATGGTAGGTGCACAGTGAATTCTTTGGGGGCATATTGCAGATTGTATATACAGGAAGACGCGTTATGCATGTGTATGCAGCTTCCTTGCATGTATGTGTGGACATGTGCTCCTGTATGGCTGGATCTTCAATAGCGTGCTTCTTTAAAAGAAAGAAAAAATATTAATGTCATTGATGTGCTAGGACCAAAAATAAACTCTTTTATTTTGGGAAGAAAAAAAAATAAGGCTAATGAAATTAGAGGTTGTTTAAATCAGAGGCAATTAAAATGCACACATTTCTTTTCCTAGAATCTGCAATTGTATTCAACGTTCGCAGTACAACGCCTGCCTGTAGGATAAATAATTTAATGGGTTTTGTGATTTGGTACTAAAAGCATAACAAAATCCTACAGCTGTAGCCTCATTTTTCTCCACACTCAAACTGTTCCCTTCTTAAATTGCATATTTTGTACAGTTTTTTTTAAGAACACAAAGTAGGTTCTACATCTTTGAGAACCAATTTCCGACATAATAGGTAATTGCACATAATTACAGGAGTTTCAGAAACTGAAACAAGAAAACAAAACAAAACAAAATCTTTCTTCACCCTAGTGCCTCTTTCTTCTTAAAGATTGGGGTTAAATCACCATATGATTCTATTCAATTTTGCCCTTTATTACAACAAATGATATATGTTGACAATGATAAAAAGTGAAAACCACCCTAAATGCTTGTGTGTTCTAATCATTCAGTATTAATTTAGCATTTTTATTGCACTGATATGAGGACATGTTTTTATAAATTTCCTTCATTTTTACATATTTATCACATGTGCCATACTACAAGGGAATGTGGTCAGCTGAAAGTTTTGAAATCAATGTGGGCTTCATGTTGACTTTTTCTGCATCCACACTCTACTAAGTGCGTCCTGACATTCATTAATTCTCCCACACTCGGAGACTAAGGACCAAAAGAACATCCAGCTTCCACGGTTCAAGAAAGAGGATATCAAACTTTCAAAAGAGGAAATGAGAGAAAACTGTAACAGGGAGCGGACACTGTCTTCCCTCATCTTTTTCTCTTTCTTTGGAGTTGCTGTTAGAAGTGGGCTTAGGACTTTGGGCAAAGGTAAAGTCTTGCTCCAAGGCCTTTGTGGGAGTGAGTTTCACAGATGGAAATCAGAGTTCTTGGGTTTCCTGCCTGTTTAGGGTAGGCTGGTTGCTCTTTTTTTTCCTCTCCCTGAGAGGAGCTTATAGGTCAGAGGTTGAAAGAGATTTTTTAGAACTTCCTACCATCCTTTCCTATCTCTCCAGCTACAAAATAAACACATCCCATTGAGTGGTAGGTACAATTAGCTAGATTGTCTTTTACCTTGCATGGTAGCTGTGAGGGCCACCAAGCAGCTTATGAACTGGCCATGTCTTAGGTTCCAGGAGGAAGAAGTGGGGAAGAGGTTTAGTCTTAGAACCTGGAGAATGGGCTGATTGTTATTTACAAGACATGTCTTTTATGTCTACCTCTAAGTTATTTCTTTTTTTTTTCCCTGTAACACTAAAGTGTCACTCAATAACACTAAAAATGAATAAAGTACAAATCAAAAGTGTGCAGATAAATTTTTCCTAAACAACAGGCTTAAAAATTAAAGTAAGTGTCTGAACCAAATATCTATGAAGGAAAATGTATCAGGAAGTTCAGGTCACTCTTTCTTCCAACAAAGCCAGGGAGCATTGCACATACCGAGAATTCAACATTCAGCTCTTGATGCAGGGTTGGAAGCAAGGATACAAGTCTGTAGGCTGGATCATAAGGACAAAGTTTAGGGATTCTTGTCCCCATCAATATGGAATTTATTTCACAATAAGAACAACAACAAGAATAAAAATAACAACAAAGACCATGGTTAATAAAGGGGTTAGCATTTCCAGAACAAATAGCTTTCAATTTCAAAATGCAAGTAGAAAAAGATTTAATGTCATCATTCCCATTTTGCAAATCTGAACGATGACAGCACACACTGGAGCAGGTCAGACCTGAGGTAGGAAGATAATGCTGGAAAGAGGTGTAAGGGAGGAAGAAAACTGAATAACTTCCTTAAATAAGTTAGTCTGAAAATGTCTTGAACCTCACTTTCTTCAACTGAAAAATGGGAATATTTCTACTAATAAGTCTATATGAACACAGTGACACATAATGTCTTTAGCATTTGTCATGTCATGCTTTGGTCATTGGTACACTCGTATTCTGCTATGCTGTGAGGTTTTTATTTATATCTCCTAAATTCTTCTAAAGTGCCTGGCACACAGGCATTCTACAATATTTGATAAATGAAAATAATGAATGGAGGAGTAACTCTCTTGAAATCTCCAACCATTTTTTAGATCTATGATCTTAAGACAAGCTAACTAAGAAATGTGTAAATAAGATAAACTCTTTTGTTTTCCATATGATCTTATAATTGCTTCCAAAGCCCTCCTCCAAAACATCACACTCCCCCCCCCAAAAATTATAAAAGTATGATGAGGTTGTCTTACATTTTTTTTCCTTATATTCTACACATTTCTTACACAATTTAGGAACTTACTAAATGATTGTTGTAATGAAATAAACAGTGAACCTGTGACTCAAGGCAAGATTGGCAAACTAGCCCAAGATGACCTACTGCCTGTTTTTGTAAACAAAGTTTTGTTGGAACACAGCCACACCCATGATTTGCATATGGTCTAGGACTCTTTTTGTGCTATAATGGAGGAGTCCAGTAATTGCAACACAGATCTTATGCCTGCAAATGCTGAAATGTTTACTATCTGGCTTATTACAGGAAACATTTGCCAACTCCTAACTTAGGGAATTACTTCTTTTCTCCACTCAGATTATCTCAGAAACTCTGAGTTTTGATCTTTCACCTCTGATCAAAGAATTAGGATCAATTGAATTAATGATAATGTGATTCACAGGAATTACTCATAGATCCTTAACTAAAAGTGAGGTAGTATTAGGATATGTCCTCTGGCTGCTCGGGTAATAGACATTTTCTTTTCCCAGTCTCCTCAGACGGCTTTCAGGAAAAACCTAACTGTCTCGTATTTAATTCTGTGACATGGAAGATTGTGCTGTGACATGCCAGTATATAAATTATGATAAGATCTAATAACAAATATTTGTCTTTATGACATCTTAGCCTGGATATGGATGACTCTGGAAGATGTGAAGAAAGGTTAGTTTGGGGAACACAAATGAGGAAATTAACAATATGTGCATATATATCGTATGTGAATAGAATGAAGTTTCCTTTCATCATACTGAAATCATCTTTTTTTCTCCAAATAATGTTTATTGTTCTCAGACTTTTGAAAAGTGATATATGGAAATTCAAAATGAAGAGTTAAACCACATATGACTGTGTTTATTGCTCTACAAAGGCATTTATGGTATAATTTTAGACTTTGTATGTTGTGGTTTATGTATCACAGGTAAAGCATGTATATATCTTTGGTGGAAACACATAAGCTGTGTTTATGCTATGTGGATTACAGTTAAGCATTAAGAGTGACGTTGTAGCTGGTATTATATAAAAGTTCTTATATCTATAATAGTCTCTCATTGGGTTAGAAAAGAAGGATGTTGCCAGGATTCGAGAATCCTCCTTAAGATTAAACATAGTCAATATCTGGGACTGAAGAGTACAGACCTGTCTAGATTTATATAAAGGGTGCAGCAATAAATAAATAAATAAAAATTTTACATGATTTCTGAATGGAGAGATTATGAGCATGAGATTACTAATGCATTCAAGTCCTGATCTTCAATCCTGGCTCCCTTCTTTAAACCATGTGTGACCAGTTCCTTTAACTTTAGATGAAGTTCCTTAACTCCTCTATTCCTCAGTTTCCACATCTATAAAATGGACGTACTAATAGTGGCTCCTGGTAATATTGTCTTGCAGAGTATGAGTTCACATAGGTAACCTCTCAGAATAGTTTCTGGTTCAATAAGCACTAGTCCGTTCTGTCTGAGCACAGTTACTTTTTGTAAAATGGAGTTTGGGGGAATTTAGGGGAGAATAATCTATCTAAGATCCCTTAGAACTTTAATTTTTTGTTATAATTTTTTGGGTGATATGGAAAGAAGTGTAAAGAATAAGAGAGAGTGATAGGGAAACTAGTTTGGTCAAACCAGAGATTACAAAGGTAGTAAATATTGTCACAGGTCCGCAGAGGTACCTGAGTGTTAACACACACCATACACACACACACCACACTCATACATACGTACACATACCTTCACACATACTCTCCATGTTTGGCATCAACATTTACCGTTTACTGAGAAAACTTTAATGTTATGGTCATCAGATTCCAGCATCTAAGTCGCTGCTGCTCATAATACATTGAGGTTTGGTTTACTTCCTTATGTTCCTTAAAAAAAACTTTTCTGTAAATATAACAACCACAATTTTCCCTGCAAGTAGCTTTTTGTAAAATACTTCAGCACAGAGGTTAGAAGAAAAGAGGATTCTAGCACATTTAAGCTTTCATCATACTGAAAGTGATATATGGATATACTATGTGGATTATAGTTAAACTGTATACACAGAGAATTCAGATTTCTTTTTCCTGGGTATATCTGAAATTAGATCATAGTGAAGAGTCTGTAACCTCTTCTCTATGAAAAGAAGAGTCTCAAAAGTTACCAGAAAAAGAGCCAAGATTTTAGGTTGGATTTTTGAGGTTAAAAATATTAACTATAGGACAAGACTCTAGAAAACATTTTGCTGTAAGCTGCATTTATCATCAATGAGATTCATCCACCAGAGGTCATTGGATGATCAGGTGACATATTTTCTATCACCTTTTGAAATGAAGGATTACCACACCCTCTGGTCTTTGTAAAGAAATTGCAGTTTAGTTTCCAAAATGGGTTTAATGTAGATGAAGACTTTTGGGGTCCATAAAGTTTTGCACTATGATAGTTTGTCTTAAAATTAATTACTTCAATCCTGTTGGGGCACTGGGGTCAGGACTTGCCACACAATAACATAAAATCAGGGAAAAAAATTACAACAAATGTACATTTTGTAACCATGCTACCTATTCCCAGTGATGTTACCATGTAGCACTGTGTGAGAGAGTAAGATCTCATTTTCATATTAATATCCCAGTTCTACCACTTATTATGTATCTTGAACAATCATTTAATACTCGTAAATGTCAGTTTTCTCACTAAAGTAGACATAATGACACTTATCACATAAAGTTATTATGAAGATTAACTACAATGCTCCATGTGTATTAGTTATTTATTGCTATGTAACAATTTGCCTCCCCTCCCTTGACTTAGTAACCTAAAAACAACATTTATTATATCACAGTTTCTGTAGGTTAGATATCCAGCTACAGCTTGGCTGTGTTCCTTCACTCAGACTCTCCCATAGCATGGCAATTGGGGTGTCAGCTGGACGTCTTTTTTTTTTTGTTTGTTTCAGGGTATTATGAGGGTACAAACATTATGGTTACACTTTATGTCTTTGCCTCACCCAAGCGAGGATTAGAGGCATGGCCTTCCCCTCTACAATGCTCCCCGTGTCCTTTAGTTGAGGGTTTACCCCCCCATTCCCCTGATCCCTGAAGAGTATTACTGCTATGTGAGCACCCTAGCGTTCATCAGTTAGTACCAATTTGATGGCGAGTACAAGTGGAGCCTATTCTTCAGATCTGGTGGCACCTCACTTTGGATAATGGGCTTAAGTTAATCCAGGAAAGTATAACAGGTGCTAGATCACTGCCATTTTGTATGATTAATATTCTATCATATACATATACCAAATCTTAATAATCCACTCATCAGTTGATGGGCACTTGGGTTGTTTCCACATCGAAAGATCTACTTCTAAGCTCGCTCATATGGCTGTTGGGGAATTGTTGGACTGACGGCCTTGGTTACTCACCAGCTGTTGATCAGAAGCCACCCTCAGTTCCTTGCCACATGGGACTCTCCCTATGGCTAGAGAGAAAGAGTGCAAGCTTTCTTGACATGGCAAGAGAGAGAGAGTGCAACTAAGACAGAAATCACAGTCTTTTGTAACCTAACCTCAGAAATGCCATTCCATCACTTTTGCAGTATTGTTATTTGTTACAGCGGTTCACTGGGTCCAGCCCACTCTCCCACATTAACACCAGGAAGCAGGGATCACTGGGAGCCGTTTTAGAAGCTGTCTGTTATACCACATCGTGTAGTTAGCACAGCACTTACTACAGAGTAAGTGCTCAATATTTTTTTCTCTGAGTTAGTATATATTTTTAAGAATTTTGCTCTAATGGTAGTTCAGAAGCAAAGAGGTATGGGACCAAGTTTAAGGCAGGGCTTGGGGCTCTTATAAGGGGATACAGCTTCTCTGTGCCTACATTTTTCTATTTGAGTCTGAGTTACTCCATATATTTCTGGAAAATATAAAATGATCATGTGAGGTAATACAGTAGAATAAATTACTCAGAATTTAATGGTGAAAGACAATGTAATTATGGGTATTATTATTCTTCTCCATTCTCACAATCCTATTTTAGGTACATGAGCAAAACCAGAAAAAGGAGAATTTCATATGTCCCATTTGCTTCCAAAATCTACCCTGATACCCGTTTCAAGCAAAAACAAGAGACTTCCTAGCTAGCTGATACAAGAGTAATGGCTAACCTACCTCTCTAAATGGCTGCTGTAGTTTTCCATTACTTCACTTTCGTTGCCCAGACTTCAATTTCCCCAACTCAGTAACCTCATCTCTACTCTGCTTCAGCAGATGCCTGCCCAAACATCCAATGTGTCAGATACCATTACATTGCAACTGCTCCACCTATGTGATCTTAAACTCTGAAATCGCTCTCTCTGAATACACCTCTTCCACTCTCTCTCCTAGTAAGCTGTTCTTTGACCTTATGGAAAGTTCCATCCACAGGACACATTCACTCAATTGTGTCATCTCACCTTTTCTTGCTGTTCTTCCTTTTGCAACCCAGGGTCAGCCATTTTAATCAGTTCCACTGCTAGGTGTCTTAATTTCTCAACTTATACTATTTCCCAATCCTGAGTAAATCCCCTAATTAGTTTCTTTGCTCTAGCTATCAGGCTACTAAGAATTATTGGAGAAGGTTAAAAAAATACTGATTTGGTCCTCTGCAGTTTTTGCTGCTTAACCTAAGCTTCATCCCAATGTTACTTAAAAGTACAAGACATAATAATCAAATAGACATTTTTAAATTCTAGATCTGCCATTTTCTTGCAAAATGAACCTAAGCATGTTTATAAAATTATTCTCAGTTTCCTCATGTGTAAAAGAGGGATGGCATCCAACTCAAAAAAGCTTTTTTTTTTAATGTTTTCCCCCACTTTAAGCTTTCTGAAGCACTAAATTCCTTCGATCACAGCCTCTTCTATTGAATTCTTCTCTTACTTTTTGTGATTCCGTACTGTTCTGGTTCTTCTCCTACCTATGCTCTGGGCCTCTTCCATTTGTTTCTCTTCCTTCCCCCACCTCTCAAATGTGGGCATCCCCCATGTCCTCTCTTACTGTTTTCTTCCTCTGTACCACTATGTTGAACATTTCACTCATTCCTATGGCTTCCACTCTCATATCTACAGATATAACTCTGACATCTTGAACCAGGATATTATCATGATCCTACATTACTTAGTTGGTTACATGGGGTGGAGAAGACCAGAAAGTAGGGCATGGAATTAGTGCCAATTTTGGCAAAAGAGAACTACTTACAAGGGCTGAGAGGAAATTCAGTCCAAAAGGTACATACCATGCTGTGGTATACAAGAGTCTGCCAATAGATGCTAAATCAGCAGTAATAATTTGTGTGTATTTTGGTGGCAGTAGTGTATGTGTATGTGTGTCTCTCTGTGTGTGTTGGTGGAAAGAAAAGTCTAACGTGAAATAACCAGGGTGTCTCAACAGGTAAATAGAGTGTGGTGATGGGAAATCATGTGGCCAGTGATATCTGGAATCTGGATCATAAGGATTCCAACCACCAGGAGGGATTTTAAGAGACCTCAATGCTAGAGGAAATGGACTCAAGACAAGACATATTGATAAAAATCAAAATGGAAGAAAACATAAAAGATGTAAGATTTAGGAACTTGGTATTTAGCACAAAGCCAAGATCCTATTACTAGAACTAAGTTCCCTAGGGCAGCAGCAATGGACTTGCAGTAAAAATGATTTGATAACAAGTTGCAGAGTTTGGAGCTGGACCTCTCAATAGTCCTTCTGCTCAATTCAGAACTGATCCCCTAGTGGGGATGGGGGTTGGTGTTGGGCCTGACTTTCTCTTTCTCATCTTTTTCATTTGCCTACTGAACATTTTCATCTAAGTATTTTGGCAAAACTTCCCCATCTCTACATGTCCAAACAGGAATCATTCTTGGATCACTCCTTAAATTGGCTTCTTCTCCTAACATTCATGTTTCTAGTAGTAGGAACACCATGCTCTAATGCACCTTGAAATAAGTCATTTTTAAATCTTTTCTCTTTTGTTTATATTTACATGTGCTTGAAATTCTTCCTTCCTTTCTTTAATCCTTACCTCTTCTATCTCTTCATGGCTGCTACTCTAGTTTAAACTCTATTCCCTGTACCACTGCTATACCATACTGTCCCTGACTCCCCTTTAGTACCTACTAAGAATCTCCATCAAATAATTATCTAAGACTTATTTGCCTATCAACCCAGGTATAGCATCTTTATGGAAGTTCAGGGCTCCTTCCAATGTGATTCCAAACATATTGACTATGCATTTTGTTCCCCAATATCTCCTGCCTGCTGCAATCCAGCTGCCCCAGTCACCATTCGACCCCCTAAACTTTATTTTTATATGTCTTTGCTAATGCTCTTCCCTCAGGAAAAAAGCATACACATCTCTGATGATCAACTCCTACCCATTCTCTTGCCCTATTTTGAATGACCCATCATCTTTGGTCTTCCCTGATTCCTTCAATAGGATATAAGCTGCACACACACACACACACACACACACACACACACTCATCCACCCACCCATATCATGCCCTTGTAAGTTTCTGTACTGTTTCTTATACATTTTTAAAATAATAGTGGTTGTTATATTTTATTTGGTCTCTACTTACTGTAAGTGCCTTAAGAACGCAATTGTATTGACCCAGTTTTGCCTGTATCACAGCCAGCATAATGCCTTGTATGGTAGGCACTTAATAAATGGTGTTGAATAGGGATGGATTTAATATTTAAGATGTTTGCCAGCATGCTCTTTTGGATGCATTCATACTTTCATTAACCCAAAAAGCAATTCTCTTCTTGAATTTACTGAATGCTATGCTTCTGCTTGGAAAATCTGAGAACCATATTTATTTTTATATACATCCCTATTTGGTAGGCTGCTGGTCTACATGTAAAGAATGCATCAAAAACCAGAGTGTAATAGCATGGAATGAGCTTAATATAAAGGTACTGTTTCTTCCTACTGCCGTGCTTTTTTTTGTTGTCTTTGTGTTCCATTTATTTTATTTTTTTATTTCAGAATATTATGGGGGTACAAATGTTTTGGTTACATGAATTGCTTTCGTACAGTTTAAATCAAAGTTGTAAGTGTGCCTATCACCAAGATAGTGTACATTGTACCCGTTAGGTATGATTTCACCCATGCCCTCCTCCCCCTCCCACCTGCTTGATTACCATTGAGTTTTACTTCCATGTGTGCACGAGTGCTGATCAATTCGTTCCAGATGCTTTTTTGATAATTTCAGGTTACAACATCATAAAATACAAAAAGATGTGAAAAAAATTAAAAAATACAGCATTTTGGGCCCCCAAAATGAGCTTAAAGTAGCTTTCACTTAAAATTAAGAGACGACACAAAAGTAAAACTAGAAAAAATATTATATTATCTAATATCGAGATATTATCTCATTTGTAGATAAACAGAAAACACTCCAGCAAGCAAACTAGATAATGCATTTTGATATTTTACATTGCAGAAATTCCTTGCAGCCAGAGTTTAAAAAACTAATATTTGATGATTTTAATTTTCAAATGCTCTGATACCTCTTCACACTCTTGGAATCAGCTGTAAACTAATGAATCTGGAAATGATCAATTCATATTTCTTTCCTTAGTAACTTTTTATCACAGCTTGCCTGAAGCCAGGTATCTGCCTTAGTGCATGTCCAGGAAGTTTGAAGCCTTTTCTCCTTTGTGACCCAGATTCTCTGATCTGTGTGTCTGGATCTAGCTTCCAATTATGTAGAGCATCTCCTTGCACATGCTGTGTAGTACTTATTGGTAACTTAGAAAAACAAGTAGCTAAAATGTGATAGGCTATATTCTCCAAAGGACAGTTGAAGAAAACATTTGATTTATGGTTATGTTTTTGACACTAAATACTTCTATGATCTGAATGTTTATGTGCCTTCAAAACTCATATGTTGAAATCCTAATCCCCAAGGTGATGGTATTAGGAGGTGGGGTCTTTGGGAGGTGATTCGGTCAGGGGGGCAGATCCCCCATGAATGGAATTATGCCCTTATAAAAGAGGCCCTAGAGAGAGCCTTCACCCCTTTCACCATGTGAAAATACAGCAAGAAGGCACCATCTTTGAGCCAGAAAGAAAGCCCTCACCAGATACAAGATCTACCAGAGCCTTGATCTTGGACTGCCCAGCCTCCAGAACTGTGAGTAGTAAGTTCCAGTTGTTTAGAAGCCACCCAATCTATGACACTTTGTTGCAGCAGCTGAACAGACTAAGATAAATATCTACATGAAAAATAGGAGTGGCCAATATTTCTCTGGCTATTTCTCTCACTGTTCCATGCAGAACACCACATTATTCTAAAGTGCCAGTTTTAAAGGAAACATGGAAGTTTTAAGAGAGGGTTTCACATGTACTGGAATATTCAATCAGTTATCACCACTGCTCCTGCCAGGTTCGAGCGTCACTTCTAGGCACTCTCTTGTCTACTAGGCAGCGTTGTCTTCTGAGAGACTCCCCAGATTCCTACTTTGGCATTGCTACTGAAGCATGAGCTTTCTCATGGTATCAAAGCCATGTGAGCATCTGAGAGGAAGTGGGGAAGACATCTCTTATCCTATTTGTGGCATACCCTGCTCAAAGGATGCCAGAGCACTGCTACTTTGCCCAGAGTTTTAGTTAAACTGACTCTTTCTAGTCGTTATGTTTCCTGCTTTTCCCCACACCACTCTGGCTTCATAGGATTTAAACTTGACTCTGTTGCTATTTTGGCCAAAAGGCAAGGCTAAGTGACGATAAAGTTGTACTCACATCACTAAAGCTTTGTTTCTCAGTCAAGTTTGTCTTGAAAAGCTCTTGTTTTACTGGAGCTGAGCTCTTTCCCAGATCTTTTCTCAGCCCCTTATACAAATAAATGTCTGATGGGTTAGTCCTGCTATCTCTCTGAGTGTGCCTGGGCACCTTAGAGCTTACGTGGTTGGGCTCACACTGCAGCCCCTGCCATGGATAAGGTGAAATGAAGTGACCTGGCACATATGAAGATGCTTAGCCCAGAGTGGGTGCTTAGGCAGTGCCCCAGCCTGATGCTCCAGCTTTAATCACAAGAGATGTCAAGCTCTTCACAAAGCAACATGAGTCAATGTGGATTGTTTCGTTCCCATTTTCAGAATCTTAGTAGAAGTGAGAATACTTGATGTTTGCATGAGTCAGTGTGGATGAAATACATGTGATTAAACAGTTCCGTCATTAAGCTTAGGTGCATTGAGGTACCATTTGTTGAATAAATGCACAGAGTATAAAATTGTACCCTGAGGCCCACCCAGTAGGAGTATGTCACTGAGCTGGGGGCTATTTTTATGCCATGATTCCCTGGAAATATTTTATTTACCTGAGAGCAATGTCTTGAAAAGTTTTTGAGTGAGATTTACAGCAGTAAACAGCTTTTTACAGAATTACCCAGTATATACACACACCCTCTCATATGTGGGTGTTTACATGTATGTGTAATTAAAACAGATTTCATTAAAAAATACCACCCTCTTTACATCTAACGTACTCTGATATTTTTTCGCCTTCTCTCTCTATTTTTGTTACATTGCTGATCAGGATTCTTTGGTGGGTTGCCCCTGCCATTTCAAAAGCACTGCCCAAGATGGAGTAATGAGATTTCAAAATACCTCAGAACAGGTTAAGCCTATTTGGGATTTCTGGAAAAATAATAATGACTTCCATAAGTTTTTCTTTGAAAACCCAGAAATGGTAACCACAGAAGAGATAGCTTCAATCTGACTCCAGCCTAATTTCAGAAGCTTGAGCACCAGGCCAGGTGGTACTGTGGCTTTCTAGAAGAGTCTCTTCATTTGGCAAAGCATTGCTGAGGGAAAGCATAGGAACTGGGCAGTGGAAACTGAGAATGATGATAAATGCAAACCCAACCACTTCATCCGATTTGATGTCTGTATGAGCCCTTCCCTCTGAAAGCATGGGCAGTATCAATAGTGAGGCCTTCTCTCTGCCTGAGAAAATTAGCAAAAAGTCTTCTTAGTTGAATAGTTTTCTCTCCAGTGCTGTGAGTTGGTGGGGAAAAGAGACAGGAAAGAGAGAAGAGCAATAAAGAAGTTCCCCAAATAACTGTTCTGTCCATAGATTCTGGGACCCTATAGTTCTCTTTGTTAGCCCAAACATGATAAGGGAGGCAGTTAAGGAAATGCCATCTTTTTTAAGTTTGTAAAACATAATTCTTACCATCTTTATCCTTCCTCCATCTTGTCCTCAGTAACCCGAACCAAGATTTACTAATTCTAAAATTGGTGAGTGTTGGGCTAAGAGTTTACATCAGCAACCTACTGATTCTCCTGGAGCACCTACGAACAAGCCCAAAAGGGAGTGGTTCTTCTGCTTGGGAGGCCAGAGTGTCCTGCGTCTACCCTTCCTGGACCACTGGTGGGAGAAGTTGGGAGCATCCCTTAGAATTGCCTGAAGCCTTTATTTGAAATATTCTCTGCAGCTCTCTACAGATATTTTATTCATTCTTTCAGTTGTTCCTACAGAGAAATCCCTCTGTAAATTCACATTTCCGAGAGCTAAAGGTAAAAAAAGAGAGACTATTATTCTTTGTGCATGCACTGATAACATAGACTTACAGGGAAGCTGTTAAAACAGTACACACATGTCCATTAAATGAGGATGAAAATGGTTCCTCAGGTGTATTAAAATCTGAACTTCACTCCCATTAAAACCATTAAAACTGTGGTGGTTCTTGGAATAGAATGGGACAGCAATATTGAGGAAATGACCTCACGAAACACATTTTAAGGTGTGTTTCTTTTTAAAAGGTTAAGGCAAACGTGTATGACAGCTTTGCTTTGGTTCCAATGCTCAGATGAGACTATGGCAACACATTCACCACACGGCAAGGCAGATGTTGTACATATATACATTTATCTCAATAAAGAGCATCTGTACTTCATTTCTCTCATTGCCCAGTGAGCTGTAGTATGAGGATTCACACTGGCAACGTGGCGCAAGGAGGAGTCCGAATTGAGATCCGCATTTGGAGGCTGAGGTAGTGAGTGTATGTTATGTCGACTGCACATCAGGAGGGTTCCTTGCACCAGAGGGAGCAGTAGGAGAGATGTCTGGATTTCCAGCAATGTGTTCCTATTCACACTTACTCTGGATTCCACACAATGTAATAGGGCTGTATTGAGTTGTCCTCTGCTCAGCAACTTACACATTATGTGCACTTGACAATAACCGTTGATACATTTCCTTCCCTGGGAGCCAAATGGACACTTCATGGAGAATTGGAGAATGAGACCCTGTCAGGACGCTGGGGGACCATTCCGGAAGTCACTGCTTCAGTGTGCTGAATGATAGCCTAGGGCCCAGCAGAGATTTCACACTGCTTCCTAAACTGCCTGGTGAACACCCAGGGAGCAGCTTAGGTGAGAGGCTGCTTCATTAAACAGAGAAGGCTCAGTTTGAAATAATAAAGGCAATATCCTTTTTGTTTTGAATGGGCTGCCTGTTTCTGAGTGCTATACAAACAGCTTCTCGGGCACCCATACATTACCATAAGGGATTAGAGGGAGGTGTTACAGAGAGGTGGCAAATGACTCTTCATCCAGTGGCAGGCACAGAAGAAAATAAAAGTCTCTTGAATATCCTCTCTGTTCGGCTTCCCAGATGTGCCATCAACTCATCCCCTGCACCAACCCTCTGCCCCAGCCACCCCAGGAGAGCTCCTGTCCAGTGTATCACACCCTATGCCTTTGTGCTTACTCAGACCATTATCCCTCTCTCCAATCTATCTGTGCAAATCTTGCCAATCTATTAATTCTCAAATCAAATTGCACTTCCTCATTCAAGATTATCATGAGCTTTCCAACTTGGAAAGTCACCTTCCCTCTGACGCTGTTACATTCAGTTGAAATTCATAATTTACTTCCTGTTCATGCGGTCATGGTTTATCTTCCCAGCTAGAAGGGCAGCTGCTGCTGCTTCTTTTTTTTTTTTTTTCAGGACAGAGTCTTGCTCTGTCACCCCAGATAGAGTGTGGTGGTGTCATCATAGCTTACTGCAACCTCAAACTCCTGGGCTCAAGCAATCCTCCTGCCTCAGCCTCCAGAGTAACTGGGACCATGACATCTGACTAATTTTTTCTCTTTTTAGTAGAGACAGGTTCTCACTCTTGCTCAGGCTGGTCTTGAAATCCTGAGCTCAGGCAATCCATAATCCTCCTGCCTCGGTCTCCCAGAATGCTAGGATTACAGGTGTGAGCCACCACACCTGGTGAAGGGCAGCTTCTTAAAGGCAAAGACTAACTCTGAGATTTTTATTGATTGATTGATGGGAGAGACAGGGTTTTATTATGTTGCCCAGGCTGGTCTTGAATGCCCATCTTCAAGTGATCCGCCTGCCTTGGCCTCTCAAAGTGCTGGGATTACAGGTGTGAGCCATGGTGCTCCGCCTTGAGATATCTCTTTAAGTGCAGTTTCTTAAAGACAAACTATAAAATGCCTCTAGGTGCCATCCATCACCAGGCACCTAGCATGAGCTTTGCCCATGGGAGCCTCCCAGTGGATACACGTCAACTCCTTTCCAAATATTTAATATTTCTTGGCAATTAGCATACCCCAGATCCAGACAGAAGCTTGCGTTTAGGGAGTTCAGATACGTCTAACACTCAGATGCTATTAGATGGCCCTGCCTTTCTAAATTATACTTACTGCTCACAAGAAGTGGTCCTCCTCTGAGTATTATCCTCCTGGGCGGTTGGCCAGGCCAGCCAAAAGGCAGAGGAATGTCTGCACAAGCAGATTAATGGGCAATCAGAGGAGAGGTTGTGGATCCCCATTCACGTTTTTGGAAAGTGTCTGTCTATAATGTGATGAAAAGAACTGGATTTGGGGCCAGAGGGTGAGAGTGGCTCCACATGTCCCCTACCTCCTGCTGCTGGAGGCGCGAAGAACAATGAGAGTCTGAGAGGCAGCGGCACGTGGGGGACAGCTGACTCCAGCTGATTGAAAATAGGCCATTTGTCCTGTTCAATGCTAATGTGTCCGGGGGCCGGCACAGTTGGGGCTGCAAAGCGGGGTGGGGAGGTGGTTGTGTTCATGCATGCATATGTGTGCGAGATGAAGCCCTCTTTCTTTGCTTTTTAATCGGCTTTCTCTACTCGATAAATTACCAATAAGAATAGCTTATGATCTCACCAGTTTTCCTAGCTGGCAAAGACATAAGTGCTCCGGCTTTGCCAGCCTGGAGAAACAAGTTGGATTCAATCTAATTCTAGAGCTACATGGGGCCTCTCCAGCTACTTCTCAACCCAAGGGAAAAAGATGATCAGAAGAGTTAACAGTTTAAATGCCAATATAATAAATTATAAGGGCACAGCTGAATATTCTAATTCCCTGGATTTTTTTCCCTCAAAACTATTTATTGCTTTATTAAGTCTGCATTCACAGGGCTTAGAAATCTCTGGGCTATACCAAGATTTTTACTGAGGTGGTATTTGTAGCCATGATCATCTGATCAGTAGTATCAGCTTTCAGGGGTCATTGACTCAAAGTCAGCTAGTTACCATCTGCATCACCAAGCACCTAGGGAGACGCGGTATACAGTTAGGCCACTAGAGGAAAATTCAGTAAGCTGCTTATAGTTTCCGTGTATAAATGATGCCAGGACAAGTGTGTGTGCACGTGCGCTTGCGTGTGTGTGTGCATGCTCATATTGGGAAGGCTAAAGAGTGAGGGAGTAATAACACCTTACCTCCTGTCTTTCGCATGGGTATTATGAAGGGTTTCACTCTAGAACCTCAAGAGTCATCCAGCTGAAAACAAATGTGTGGTCCAACCCCCTTATTTCCCATTATACAGAACTGAGGCCCAGAGAACTGAAATGGCTTGTCCAGAGCCAGTCAGTGGCATGTGTCCCTTCAGTCCACACCAGACCCCCTGCTAGGTCAAAGACAGAGCTCAGATCTCAGTTTCCAGACCGGGATTTTGTTCCTCAGCACCACAATCAGTGTTGCTATAACCCACCTGAGCTAGGCAGGTGAGCGTTGGCTGAAGAGAATAGAACCCTCCCTTCTCAGGCAGGTGTTTCTCTCTCTGAAACAAGCCTGGTGATGCTGACCCAAATGGTCAATTATCTGCCGGCTGCACTTACATGAATCATTGATCCCTGTCATTGGTCTGGAAGTTGAGAATTGGCTTGTGTGTACTGGGCTGTAAAGTGTGGACGTGTGCTACAGAGTTAGCAAGGGATGACTTTAAATTGCTTCCCAGGGCTTTGAGGCAGCCAGTGCTACTCCTGGAGTCCCTACAGCAGTGGCTCTTCAGCTTTTCCTTTGGTTTTGCCTTTTTCTTAACCTCATAGAGGGTTTTGGAAATATCCCTATGTCCTACTTTTAAACTCACCCCGATAATTTTCTTAAAGTAAAAACAGCAATTTTTCTTACAGAGTTGCCTCTTCTACCTAAATCTGGTTGCTATTATTCTTTGATGTTCCTTCAGAAAAGCCTAAACATTAGAGGGGAGGAGAAATTTCCAGTTTGTTTCATTTTCCATTGTTTTTCATGTTTTAAACTCAACGTTGCAAATAGGAGGAGATTCGAGGATGCAAAAATGAGTAAGAGGACATGGACTCAGACTTCAAGAAGCTTATATTTTAGCATAGAAGATAACAAAAGCATATATATATATGTATAACTACAGTTCAAGGTAGAAAAATATAAACAATATAAAAGGCACTGAGGAGGAACTCATAATTTTCTTATGGAGCCTTCAATTCTGGGGAAGAGGTAACATTTGAGCCTAGCTTTGAAGAATTAATAATATATGAACATTAAGCCATCATAGAGCAATCATTTCGGGAAAAGACATTATTGCAGCTTCTTGTTAGCTTTCACCGTTATAAAACTCATTTTTAGAAGTCTGAAGCTCCATCTTCTTCACAATTTTTCCACCAAATGTTCTTGCATCTAAACCTTGGCACCAGCCTAAATCATTCTCTGTAAAGAACATACTCATGTAGGATTCCAGTTTATCACCACAAAATACCCATGTGAATTATAGGGAGAACATATTCGTGGCCTTTGGTGAAATAATGATACTGTTATAGAACATCATCTGGCATATAGAAAAACTCAATCCAGGATATTACTGACTTCTGACTATGGCCAGGCCCTGCTCTAAGGGCTTGGAATCTATGAGCTCCTTAACCTCCCCAATAATAGTGGAGATAACTTCAAGGTAGGTTTCTACTTTTAGTCTCATTTTACGAATGAGAGAACTAAGACACAGAGATGTTAAGTAACTTGGCCAAAGTCAGTCATTAAGTGTTTGAGCTAGGATTTGAACCCAGGAATTCTTATGGGAGGGTTTAGGAACTTAAACACTATTTCAGACAGATTCTTGTCAGTAAAAACAATTGCTTATTGAATGAAATTATTTTGTTTATAAAATTTTTATTGAGCAACTATTATTATATCTTCTAGGCACTATGTTATGAGTTGAGAATATAAACAAGACTAAGAAGTGATATCTCACCTTAAACAGTCTATCTAAAGCCTTGAAAAGGGAAGGCATTATTTAAAATGAGGCCAGTTGCTAGTAAGGAGAGGACTAAAACCAAAGTCTTCCAATCGTTAGCTTTTAAGTCATGTATTAGAAAAGAACAATGCAAGGAACCACGAAAGAGGCACCTACAAATCTCAGTGGTTCAGCATAATAAAAGTTATTTCTCACTTAATAATCCAAATAATCCAAAAGGATGTTCTTGTTTGGGTAGCTCTTTAAGCAGGGATTCAGGGACTCAGGCTCTTTCCATCTGTGTTTCTGCCATTGCTCCAAGCTCATACCAGGAGGCTCACCCTTTCTAGTCATCAGAAGATGTAAAAGCGTGGAGAATCATGCATGGGATGATTTTATGGGCCAGCTTAGGAAATGGTGCATATCACATACGCTCAAATTCCATTGACCAGAACCCAATCATATGGGGCCACACCTGGATGTAAGAAAGACCTGGAAATGTCTTACTGAGGGTCCAGGAAGAAGAGGAGATGGGTTTGATGATTAGCTGGAGGTCGGTGTGACATATCCCTACATGATCAATTTTACACTTAATTGAATTTCCAAATGATACCATTATGTTGTTTAAAAATAGATGTCAATTTGAAATCCAGAAAGATTAGGTAAATAGTCCATTACATATGGAGACAGAATAACACGAGTGGAGGGAGAATCCTGCTTTTGCCTTTCTTTCCTGTTGTTCAATGGAGAACTGGAGGTATATAAAAGACAGAAAGAACATTGACTTAACAGAGCTCCAATTCTTCATTCTTTTCAGCCTAGTATCTGGATATTGACTATTGTGCAAAAGAGATGAATAGAAATTCAATTATTTATGCACAATTTTATATACTTTCAACTATTCTAAAACATTATGCTAAATATATATTATCAAAGATATGGAGGAGGATGCAGAAAGGATTAACATTTATTGAGTGTTTATTATGTGGTAGTCACTATTTCAAGTCCTTTGAATGTTGTTACTTTTAATTCTTTTAAGCTATCGTGATTATTCCTCTTTAACAGCTGGGATTTACAGGGTTTAAGTAAGAAGTCTGATGTCACATACTCATAAATGTCAGAGCCAGGATTCAAACCTGTTATGTCTAAGCCCCAAACTTTTATTCACCCTTCAAGTGATTGAATTTACTCAGCCTAAGTGGGCAATAAAGGTAATTCGATGGAGAAAATAACTCAACAGATTTTTAGTTTATAAAACTGAAAGGTCCAGGTAATTTGTACTAGTCTCTGGTTAACTCTATCTAGAAAGACAATAAATGTTTGTGATGAAATGTCATCTGGAAGTAAAGAGATCATAGTAACTATCTCAGGAGGCATTTCATAGCAGAACGTTCTCATTAATTCTATCAACATTTATTGAGTATGTACTATATGATAGTCATTACCAGGCTGTACAGTGATGGATAAGCCATGATTTCACCCTTAAAGAGGTCCCCTCCACAAAGGCAGGCTTGGGTGTTCCTCCCAAGAGCATATCTATACTTACCCAATTGTTATACTTATGTGCTTTTATAATTGTCATTTCATTTGACTATATCCTACTTCCTATGAGTTCATGGATTATGTGCCTTGCTCATGACCATGCCAGTAGCCTTGTTCCTGACATATAGATGTTTAGAAAATGCACTCTATAATAAACGAATAAATGAATGGGAAGACGGATATATTTAAAGAGAAAATAATCAGTAAGATGAAGGCATTAAGGCATGAACTACTACAGTGAAAGCAAGGAAGTAGCAGAAATTTAGTAAGTGAGGTGGGGGTAGGGGAATTAGGTAGGACAAGACGAGAGCCATTTCAGGGCTAAGAATTGAGGACTTCGTTCAAAAAATACGCTACTGGAATAAGAGTTTTTTATGTGCCTGATTTGATTGAGGTAATGAATGAGGTACCAACTTGGTCAAAAGAAATGATTGTTAAGAAGAGAAATTTTTTTTCCCCAATTATTTAAGCATAAAAACACTCCAGTCTCCAGATTTATTTTATGGGCCTTAGATAAAGGATTATCTGAAAATTTAAAATCCTTCCAGTAAAGAAGTTTAGTGAATTTCCTAACCATTTGGGAGAGGATTAGGACTCTGTCATAAAGTAAATACTCATAGACAATACATATAATATATGATTATTTAGCTCTTCATTATTGGTGTTACCTGGAGCACTGCTGGGTAAACACTTGAGGAATATATTTGGAGTGTGTTTCCTGGTAAGATACAAATCAGAGTTTACATATCATGGTGAGTGAGGGAGGAGTTGGGAGGAAAATCAAGTTAATGATGATAAGTTAGGAGAATAAGTGCTGGGCTGGAATTTCAGGGTTAAGTAAATTGGGCTATCCTCAGAATTTTGGGGAAAACAAGTAGAAGGTTTTCTAAAATTTTACTTGTATAATAGGATCAAATTCAGATTGAGTGAAGGTCAGAAAAGTGCATGGTGTCCAGAATCAGAAAGCTCATTCTAGATTTGGCTCTGCCTCTGACTAGAGGTGAGACCTTTGTCAAGTCATTTAACCTTTCAGAGCCTCAGTTTCTCTGTTTCCTCATCAAAAAGACAAGGATTTGAAATGAGACTATTATACCAGATAATCCAGGAAATTCTTTCCAGACTTAAAAGCTATGAAGATTTCAAAGAATGTAATTCAGTTTTTATTTCGCTTGACGCACAATAATTCTTAAAATGATGTGGCAGTGAATGCTTATGAGTCCTGCCATTAGTGTCCAGTTGTCCAGCATTAGAGACTCAGAACTGGAACCTAAAAGAAGAGGAGGTCCTAGGATTTCCAAGCTAGGATTCTCAGTGCCGTCCATTGGAGTAATTCAAGAGAGACGATCTTCAATGTTCTGCTGACTTCCAGGCTCAGGGGCTGATGTTCGTAGGAAGCCAGATTAGAAGATGAAGCTGTGCATTGGGTACAAAGCTGTCAGAGATGGACAAAGGAGGGGGCGCAATATACACCAGCAGTATTAGCTTTCTATGGCTGCCGTAACAAATTCCCACAAATGTAGTGGCTTAAACAATGTGAATTCATTATCTTACAGTTCTGGAAGACAAAACAGGTCTCAAAGGGCTAAAATCAAGATGTTGGCAGGGTGCATTTCTTTTCTGGAGTTCTGGGAGAAAAGCCATTTCCTTACCTTCTTCAGCTTCTAAGGGCCACTCACACTTCCTGGCTCATTGCCCACTTCCTGTATCTTCACAACCAGCCCCACCGCATCTCGTTGACATCCTTTGTAGTCACATCTCCCTCTTCCATTTTTAAGAACATTGGTGATTACATTGAGTCCAATCAGATAATCCACAAAAATCTCTCTATTTTAAAGTCAGCTGACAAGCAACCTTAATTCCATCTTCAACCTTCATTCACCATAGTTACAAAACCTAACACATTCACAGGTTCTGGGAGATTAGGGCATGGATGTCTCTGGAGGTCTTTGTTGCCTACTCTACTTGTTCAATATGAATCTAGTGGAACATAAATATCAGATTGTCATATCCTTGCTTGATATGCTCCAGGGCCATGAAACATTTGTATGAAAAAAATAAAATAAAATAAAAACTAGACTTTGGGGTCAGAACTAATTAGTTTGAATTCTTAGGCAAATGATTTAACATTTTATATCTGAAAATGTGGATAATGGTACATATATTACAGGGTTGTCATGAGGATTAAAATGTTTGATAAACCAAATCTCATTTTCTCATATTTTTTCTATCTATAACAATTATTAAAATATAAACAGTGATTATTGATGTTTTTCCTGCCTTGTTTCTATTTATTTTGTTGATTTGTTTTTATAATCCAATACTAACACTAGTAAAATATGCTTCAAGTCTTAATAATTCGTATGCCGACTGTTAGGAAGCCACATCTCGGTTTGTTCTTTGGTGCACAGGGGAGAAAAGCAAGCTTTTAATTATCTTTCTGAGGAATACCCCCCACCTCTCAGCATACAACTCCAAATCTAAGCTGACTTCCATGACTGGCGCTAATGCTAGAGCTGGAAGAGGGATGGTGACTATCTTGGCAGCTTTTGACTATTCAACATGGCCGTCCAGAAGATTTGAGAACTCTTGTGATGCTGTTCACCTGTCTTATAATGTAGAGAATCATTATTTACAGAACTTAACACAATGGAGAAATAAATATCAAGAACTTTTTCAACTCCCACCCTGAGCCTTCTTGACACTATTGTAGCATGAACTGCTCTTGATTGGTGAATCAGCCAGTTGTTTTATCTTTATATATTTTTTTAAAGCAGTCAATTTTCTTCATTCCTTCAATGACAAAACTGGCTGTTATTGTGTTATATCTACCAGCACAGAGTGTCTCAGGTTGGCTGTGGTACAATGTCCTGTTGTGGCTGTCAGGTCACGACTACTGAATCAAAAGACACCAGGACAGTGTCAGGTTAAAGTCTAGGACAGGTCGTATGGCAAGTGGGAACATGAGCCAAGTTGCGCATCTCTGAAAGATGTTTTGGCTGTGGCTGCCTGTGTTGAATCTTCTATGCCTCACTCCTTTGACTGCCTTGAAGCTGCCTTGCTTGCAAGTTGCTGTCTGTTAGTTATAGCATTATGTTGACACATCCTTTCGCACCTTCAAAAGGTAATGAACACTAATCATTCACTTTCCTGCTAATGCTTGACTTAGTGCCCTTCATCTGTTTCACTGGATGACATTAACTAACCTGAAGAAAAATGAGATTATTTCAGTCAGAACCACAAAGAAGTTTTTCTACCTAAATAATACATTATTATTATTATTATGCTAATTACTTATATTAAATCCACAAATAAATAAATGCAGTAAAAACCTACTATGTGCAATGCTTGGTAAAAGGGACCGTGTAAAGTTATAAAGAAATCTAAGACAGAGCTTTATCTGTAGGGAAACAAAACTCTTTTAGACAGGTGCAGTGGCTCACGCCTATAATCTCAGCATTTTGCGAGGCTGAGGTGGCAGGATCACTTGAGCCCAGGAGTTTGAGGTCTCAGTGAGCTATGGTGATGTCACTGCACTCTAGCCTGGGCAACATAGCAAGACTCTCTCTCAAAACAAAAACAAAAACAAAAACTTATTTTAACATATTAATATGGAACATATTTTTAGAAACTAGTGAAGGGCTTTAGAAAGGTACATGGTTAGGGACTTCAGATTTGAGAGTAAGATCAAGCTAGACCAAAGTGAATGCTATTCTAGTTTGAAGAAAAAGAAATATTTCATTTTTAAATTTAATTCTAAATGTCTCATATACTTAATGTATGTAGAGCATATTTGGATAGAACATTATCAACATGCAATGAGAACTGAATCCTATTGCTTTAAAGAACCCATTTGGATATATGTTTAAGGATTTGGTTATGGCTTCTCTAAATGGAAAGATACGATGATTTCGATCTGTTTGTCAAAGTGATCTGGATAGTTGAGGAGTTGTCATAAAGGAAATCTTTAATTCATTGCTCCAGAAAAATGAGTTACACATATGAAAATATTTTTAGGCAAATCAAGTGCCAGAACAGTCCTTTGGGGACATTCTTCCCAAATCCTTGTTGACAACCAAAGGATCTGGCAGAAACTGTAGGCAAAAATAGTGGTTAAAGGCTATGTTATTAGACTTTCTTATCCCTGCCTCTCAGTCATCTTTTGACCTCTACTCATTTGAGAATGAATTCCTACAAAACCAGTGATTTTATCCTAATTTTTTCTAACTTGGAAAGAAAAAAGATGAACAACTATTTCAAATAGCACTAAGGAAAGGAGAGCAATGATTCTCAGGAATCTTTTCACCAGAATTGTCCCAGAGAGGGGACATGAGCTTGGGGTACCCAACACCCTTGAAGAAGATGTTTCAGTGAAGAAACTCCATTAGGCACCCCACAATAAAGACCATCCTCTTCTTACACATTCATCTGGCTGGTCTGAGACCCCGAAACACCAGCTCAAGTGATTTATGAGATAAGATGGGTAAGACACCACACTAGAATCATTTTCCCTCTATATTATATTGTGGTATAATAGCTCTTAATACTAGTGAAAAATGCTTTGTTGGTGGTTAAAGTATTAATTAAATCACAGAATCTTACTGTGGAAAAGAATGAAGAGGTCATTTAGTTGTTCACTAAAAACTACTAGGAGCCTGTGGTCCTCTGTTTTTCTCTTTGGCTAAATCTTTAGGTATATGGTCAAGTTGTAGTCCACCATGGTAAGTTATAGCTCAGTGTGGACTGCTTTTAAATCTGCCAGTTCAGAAGTTATTTCAATAAAAACTGAGAATTTCTTCAACTGATGATTCATTTTTAGGTCATTTCATTTAGTTTTAAGGACCACATATATATGTAAATATTTTCTTCCTAGATGTCCCATTTTCTCTGAAATTTGATCTCACTGTACTGATTCTAAATTCTGTGATTCTCTCAAACATATAAAAAAGAAAAATAAGGAAAAAAGAAAAAAATTCCAAATCAGGATTTAAGTAGATATTGGATGCCATCTCTTATTCTTTTAGTAATTCCGGCATTGCTTATGTGTATGCCTTGACATGACCTTTGTCTCATTGGACCTTGTGTTATTTTAACAAAATATGCCACTTCTGTTTGCTTTAATTTGATTCATATATTTACCTTCTTGGACTGCTCTGCATCAGGATGTATTTTTATGTACATATCTGGAATTATGATCAAATATGGCAATAAAAATCTATATTCAAGCCAAACTGGGTTTCTCAATCTGTTTCACATGCACTAAACTTTGAGCTCACGTCGATATGAGTGGGTAAGTCACTCACCACTCCAGAGAAAATTAGGAAATATTATCTCTATTAGTGTACTTTTACTCAGCCCCTACATTTACCTATCCTTGGAAATTTTGGAAGCTTTAGTTTAGCTTGTTCTCTCAGTTTACCAGATGATGCAAACAGCAATATGATCTGGCAAGAACAGATGGAGATATGCAAGTCCTGTTTGTTGAGAAATAATAATCATTTTGCTTCTTATAGTAACTAGCCTGCATAATCCCTTTACCTCCCACTTCCCCAATTTTGTAATAAAATACTTTTAGTTTAATTTACCGCTGGAGATATGGTGGAAAAATGGAAATTGAGAGGAAACCCTTATCTGTGGCCCCCCAAACCTTTAATTTTGGAAATTTCAAACTGCCCAATATTTTCACTATAAACACCTTGACTGATGCAATCTCATACCTGTTTCAAAACTTATTTGTGCCTATGCAAGGCAGTATGGCTGGACCAGATCCAGCTGGGCTAAAGTCAAATGCTCTCTTCATTTGCATCAGTTTACACAAAGTATATGTTTTCTTTTGCTTAGTTTTATTGTTCTGTATTTCTCCACAAGAAACACGTTGTCATGCGAGAGGCTCTCTTAGCTAATGACTCAAAGTATTCCAAACTAAATTTTTACCTCCTGCAAGACTTTAGTAGACTTCATTTTTAAGTGTGGAATCTTTGCTTTGTGTGTTGCCAATACCAATTTGTCTTTCTTTTTCTTTCTTTCTTTCTTTTTTTCTCTACTGAACAATAAAGGGAACAGTTAGAGCTTTAACAACCGAGACATAAATAAGAAAAACAGCTAGAAAGCAGAATACTGTGTGGCTGTTAAACGATCAGCTCCTTTCAGACCCTCCATAAGGATTAAGAACTAAATGAATCTTTTCACATATTGTTACTTGGACACAAGGCACAGAATCAACTTCATTCTTCTCCTTTGAACCAAAACGACAATCATACTGGGAAGCCCCCCCACCATCCCCTGAGTCAATTAAAGATCCTGTTACTGGAGTTATTTTAAATGGGTGTGTATAAAGCGCTAGGGGACAGATTGTAGGATATAATCCTCAACTGACAGAGGGGAATGTACTAAAAGTCCCCCAGGAGATCACCCATCTTGATTTTTGTGAGACACATGGTAGGAGAGATGGACAAACCAATTTGAATGAGATAAGAAAAGCCAAGCTTTTTCTACCCTTCCTCCAAATCCTCAGCCACCTCACAAGCTGAACCTTTCAAATACACTTAGTGCTGAGGCAATTTGACATGGGTGGTAGATTAACACACCCACACAATGCAAACAGGGGTAGCACCTCCCTTACTGATGCCGATTTCGCAGAATCAGCTGCTGCATGGTAGGCCAAAAGCCAGCTTGGAAAGACCAGAATCGTACCCTTGACTCTGTCTTTATTTTAAGGTTCAACTGGGACTCCAGGAGAAGAAAGTTCCATAGCTTTGCAAATGTTCTCTAAAAGCCCCCAGACTGACTATTTTATGTATGTGTTTTGTGGAGTTTTGTTGTTATTAAATAAGGGGTAAAAACATCATCTTCAAAGTGTTAATATGATTGTTTTTTTTTTTTTTTTTTTTTTGAGACAAAGTCTCACTGTGTTGCCCGGGCTAGAGTGCCGTGGCATCAAATGATTGCTTTTTGATTAGCTAAATTGTGGTGGTATTCAGGGGTCATTGGTGAGGAGGGGAAAAAAGAGAGATTGTAAGAGATCAGAATTCACTCAAATCGAGATATTAAAATAAAAGCAGAAACCTTGCAGATTTTTCTAATTTCTATATATCCTCTTTATAATATCATTTATAGCCCTCCTCATTCAGTACTTCTACTCTGCTAGTTCTATCATAAAACAGGAAGAAACAGAGAAACTGATCCACGCAGGCACACAATCATGGTGTTTGGGTTCAGTTTGTGTAGCACTGTGCATCTGCTGGGGGGTGGGAAGATTCTCCACAGTTTTTGCCTACAAGGAGACAGCCTAGATAAGGGCAGAGGAGTACAAAGCATTCATATGATCTAGGCTTTCTTGCTCATTTATTAACCCTCGCTTAAGACCCATGGCTTTAGAAAATATTTTGAAGGTTAGTTGCTTAGAGACCAAGTTTCTCTTAGACTAATAGATGAACATGTGCATTTGTTTTCAAAGATTTCAAGTACTCTAAGCCCAAACACCAAAACTCAACTGCCCACTCTGACACTGACTAACCCAAGGAAGCTCTGTCTTCTTTATCTGATAGCCCTTATTTCTTACATATCCCCTTCATGGTGTAATACCAAAATGAATCAATGGAAAAAAGTTCAATAGCATTTATTTGGGTCATCACTGTAGGATGTGGAAAATAAAAAGTGCAGATATTTTGTCTTTTTTTTCTCCTCCCAGGTTTTATCTTTTACATTGGTTAATTTTAGTCCTATGCATTTTTTTCAAAACTGTGGTGTTAAATTTTGTGTTGTATGACATTTAATTTGCTCAGATTTGCCACAATATATGTTGTGTTTTTTCATGATATTGTCAAGCTTCTCATTAAAAAAGGGAATACTTGTGATCCTCTGAGACAAAAGATATAATATAGTTGAAGGGAATAAAAACATATGACACTGTCAAAATAGTAAATGTCAAATGTGAATATTCAGTGTCTCATTTCAAGTGCAATTAGAAAAAGATAATTAAAAATAGTCTCTACCCAGGAAGCATCATTTGAAAACACAGAGATTAAGTTTTGTTCAGGGCATTGGTATATCCACTTTATGGAAAACCCAGATTTCATGAGAGCAGGGATTTTCCCAGGAATTCATGAGCATTTTTTAGAGATGACACAACTCAAATCCAGAAACAGAGCTGCTAATCTGGAATCAGTATACACACTAAAGTCACATAAGTTTTTTCAAAACCCAGTGCAAAGCTACCGTAAAAATTTTTTCGGCTTTTGGTGTATGTGTGGGGATATGGGGTCGTTTAAGCAATTCTCTTATGGAACTATTTTGTTCTGGTCATCTGTGTTAATTCATGCCATTGGAGCATACTTCTCAAAATGCTCAAGTACTGCCTGATATCTCCTTCTACCATTTATTGATTTCTTGGAAGAACCTTTAATGTCTCAGAATACTACTTTTTTCAGCACCTTCTCTACCTTTTCCTTTTTTTGTATTGCTTATAACAAACGCACACAAGAACATCTTCTTGGCAATAATCATGTGTTTTTCCATGGCTCCCAGTCAATTATAAATTACTTTTGAGATATGGAAAAAGGGACAAAGAGATCATTATTTTGAAATTTACTTATAAACTGTATATTAGCTTTTAAATTTAGTAGCAGTAACATTAGAATTCTCAGTGGAAAATACGCTCAGAGATGATCTTGACCATCTATTTATCTCTGAACAAATGAGCTGTAAGGAACTTACAAGTCATGCATACCTGTGGATTTATTTACCAAAGTGATATCTCTAAATGTATTAATATACTCCAACTATTTATAGATCCATTTATATAGCTCTGTAGAAAAATATTCTTGTACCTTTGGGGTAATTATTCTGATAGTATTACATGTTGAATACAGTGTGGCTCAAGAAAAGGTAAAATTTTCTGTAAAGCACTTATTCCTTTCCTGTCCTTTCTATGAGCTTATTAATTAATGATTATAATCTCCCCTTATAGATTTATAAGATTTTTGGCTGTTTTTACACTGCATGCCATTAAGTTACCTGATTTGCCAATGTGTCTAGCTCAACGCCTTCAGCAGAATTGTTAAATCAGGTTTGCTTAATTATGCCTCATTTTCTCCCCTTTTTTGTTTACTCCTAAAATCTGATGGAGAATTGGGCAGCTGAATGAACCACCCTCTGTCTGCACTTAAGGGCTCTCCTTTCCGTATTTGAAAGCTTTAGGTAAAGGAATCTCTGTTATCCCTCAGTACAAAGTATGACAGCACACCTTTCTGATTGTGGTCTTCATCTTGTGCCTATTATCGAAAGAGATGGTGGGGAACAACCTTTCTGAAAACAGCAGTCAAGTTTTTGAAATGGCTTTCTGCTTGGTGAATGGAATAGCACCTAAACTTTTTCTTTTCTTTTTTGTCTTTTTTTTGACTACGGAAAAAAAAATAATACCTCCCAAAGAAAACAAAGCATGAAAAATAAAAACTGCTTAAGTTCTGCTTGTTTTATGTTTTCTTCAATTTCTAATTCCATTGACTTAACTTCAGTGCATAGAACAACCCTCCCACCTTGGGCAGTCAATCATGCCACATGGAGCAGGAGCCCTCAAGCTGGGGATATTGGATACAGTGAAGAAAATACCATAAACTGTAAATCAAAGATGATGCCTAGTTTATGAGAATTTTGCCTCAAGATACGTTTTTATTCCCAAAAGCCTCTTTGCTAAAGCATTTATTATGGATCCTAATTCCTCCTGCAAACTTAGTTAATACTCATGGATATCTTTTGCATACAGAGCAGGGCACCTGCCGTCAAAACTGATGTGTCTGTCTGGCAAGTGCAGAGCGGAGGGGAGCTGATGACAGAGAGGAAGGCGGACAGCTGGATGGTATGTGCTGCGTAAACAAAGTGCAACAGAATTGTCCATTCTGTGAGCCTCTCCTGATACCCGGTGTCTTAGGACCATCACCTTATAACTACCAGCTGGAAAGTTTACAGTTCAAGGTAAGGTATTCCTCTGTGTTCTCTCCAAGGCAACTTCATGGCCAGTTTTGAAATAATTAGAAAATATTTGCTTTCTTCATATCGAGTTCTTCAAGCCAGTGTTTATTTAATTCATATTTCTGAAGTTTTTTGGCTTGGTTTCACTTGCAAGTCAACATCGTTGCCTTTGTCCTCTTGTGTCAGCATGTTTAATTGAGACGGTGCTCTTTCTTGCTTCCTTAAAAGTTCTCGCCAAGTCACTGGGCATGTGTCTTTTGTTCATCTTCTGGAAGTCCCCAATAAATACATGTCCCGATCCTCCCAATTAGTCAAAAATAAAAAGCTCACTTTCTTTATATGTGAACTGCATTATTTTCATTTACAAAGGTATCTTATCTAGGTACCTTTTCAATGATTGGAAAAATCTGTCTACTTATACTCCTAAAAATGTCTTCAATTTTTTTTTATCCCCAGCTCCATATTAAAACCTGGCTCACACATCCTAAATCCACTGGCCAAGTTCTCCCACCTCTATGTGAATACTTGTTATATCCTGTTACACCAGAATTCTTTATATAGATATTTCCACATCCTGGATTTTGGCCCACTGATTTTAAGCAAAACGTTGTATGAATTTTGAGGCATATGGATAGATAGCTCCCTGAGAGTTTCTTAAAGTAAATCTTGACCTGGATGGGAAAAAATGTGTTCTCCTTTGTAATATGTGATATTTTTCCAACTTTCAGAAATATACATTTTTATCCAAATGAACCCATTAAGAAAACAGTTCTGGAACCCAAACTATCAAGCCCCACTTCCATTCACCTCCTCTCACTATAGGTAACGTTTGCTTTATTCATTTGGTAGTCACTATATGCTGCCATTTTGTTGTTAATTTGTTTCTTTTCCTTTTTGAATCATGTCCTCATTAAATCCAAGCCCTTTGAGAATGCCAGGAATTGTCTCTCTTGTATTAGCTCTTTGAATTCCCAGTGCAGGTTTGATACCCCGAGCCTACTTGGCGCTCAGTATCACCTATCTGCATGGGATGTACAGCTGATACACAGACCTGACCTGACATGAGGTTCTGGCCTAAGGTGATGGAAGTCAGTGAGAAAAAACTGTCCACTCACTTGTTGTAAACAGTCCCTCGGGAATTTTAGGTTGGAGGTGATTCATCCAGGAGGGAAAACCATTCACAGATTCAGGCAGTGCCTTATGCTGCCTTTCTACAGCCTGGACTTCTTGAGCTGAGATACCAGAAAGGGCCCAAGACTCTGTGTTCAGGACACTCTAAAATTTTTGACATAAGCCACTGAAAAAGTGATGAGCTATATGCTTGGACTATTTTAGAGTATTAAAATGGAAAACTCAAAGTCATAGGCTGGGGGATACCTAGTGTTTGAAGAGTCAATTTAGTTTCTTCAGTGTACCAATGTGTCTTTGGCTTTCACTTCACTGCAGGGGAAATGCTGGGTCTCAGAATTTTGACTTTTCACTTCTCCATTCTGCACTTTTCCTCCTTTCAGTGGTGCTCCTCTCAGGTTCTCTGTGTCCATACGCTTTCTCTCACCCTCTCTTCTTTTTTTTTTCTCCTTTCAAGTCCAAAAATTTTCATTTTTAAGTGTTAGCTATTAATTCATAGTAAAGAATGAATGACAACAGTTATGTGTAAAGAATGAAAATTGCATATATGATATTTTAAAATATGAAAAAAGATTGAAATTGTTATTGTGAATTCCAGAAATTAATGGAGGGAAATACCGTTAGGGAGAGAGAGGCTTTAACCAAGACCTTTAACATGGGACAAGCTGAGCAATAATCTTCCCACATATACAGTCTCTGCCTTAGACTACTATAACTTTATGGCACTTCCCCATGAAGACCACCTCCTCCCAAGTCCTAACCTTAAAATCATGACAAATTTGGAAAAATAGATAATTAACTATCTGAGAATCACAGACATTCCACCAGAATGGTATAATCCAAAGAGAGAGCTATTTTGTGTTTCAATAATCCTATAGCAAACTAGTGGTGTCATCCTCCAAATTCCCTCATTTTAACAGAAAATTCAGATTTGGTGATTTACTAACCACATAAGATCCTATATCTTGCCTGTAATAAACACTTATTTATCAATTTTATGAAGAAATTGAAGGCTTTTCACTTGGTAGGCACTCTGAGAGGCCATGGGGCAGTGTTTATCAACCATAGTGTCCTACTACACTGCAGTGTTTATTCAAATATTCATTAAATATCTAGTAAGCAGTCCCTTTACTCCAGGCACTGTTCTAACCACTGCGAATACAGTGCTCAAGATGGCAAATTTCCTGCTTGCATGTAGCGGGGCTTTATTATTATTATTTTTTTTTTTTGCAAAGAATTTCCGAAAATTTTTTGTCTCAAAGAATTTTCAAAAAAAACTCCCAACAAAAAAAGCACCCTCGCTTATCTGCATTCCAATATATTTTTCTGAGAAAAAAAGGTTTGAGTTATTTCCTTATGTTCTTCCATTCAAATATGTCACACAGGAGAGTTACCACCTGTCATTAGTTAGTGGCAAAAAACAGCCTGAGAATCCTTGCAACAGTGGCACTAAGATGAAGGCAATATGGTTGCCACCCTCCAGAAGCTTACTCTTTAGGAAGGCGGGGGTCAAACAAGCAATTTTAGGTATAGCATGTCAGCTATCAACAGAGATATGATCAAGGCTTAATGAGATGCCAGAAAAGAAATGCGTCAGCTTTACCCACATCTTGCTTGTCCAGATCTACATATCTACATAGTACCCACTGACCATTTCCTCAAAGATGCAAGGTCAAGCTGTTCAAAGTCAATTTTGCAATTTCCCTCAAATCTGACCTTTCCTTGTTTTGGTGAATTCTTTCAGTCTGGTTAAGTCAGGAATCTGTGGTTGCCCTCAACTCCTCTCTTTCCCTCCAAAACATCCTATCATTCTGTCATATATCTCTTATATTCACATAATCTTCATGACTCTTACTTTAATTGTTATTTTTAGCACTACTGTCATTCACAGGTCCTTACTTCAAACTCACATAATTTCTCCCCTGAATTAGTTAAATGGTCCATTAGCCTGTTCCCACATCTCCATAGCACCACACCTACCCTTGATATTGCTACCATTCTAGAGTGGAGAGTCAATCATGTCACTGCACTGATAAATTTATTAACAATATCTTTCCTTCATAATAACACAGCCAGGCCCTTCCTGCACTGGACCCCGCCTATCTGTCTAGTTTCTTCTTCCGTCGTTTCCTTTCCAATCATCCTAAATCATTGTTCATTGATAGATCTCTCACTTTGCTGAATTTTTACCTGCTTCTCCTTCTACAAGAAATGTCCTTCCTCATTTCTTGAGTTGGCTAGATCCTCTTCTTCCTTTAAGGATGTGTTTAGGAAAACTCTCTCGATAAACTTATTTGTCTCCAGCCTGGGTGGAGATGCCCATCTACATGTTCCCATAGTGCTCTGAGTTCACCTGGGTTGCAGATTTTCCTACCCTGTGCCACATATGACCAACTACTTGTTTGTGCCCCAGATTAAATTGTGATGACTCTCTCAAGGCAAAAAACAGGTATCTTTCATCTTTGTATATTCAGGGTTATGAAGAGTAACTGGCACCTAGTAGATTCTCAATATGTATTTATTGAATAATCATGTAGATAGATGGATTGCCGATACAGGATACGATAGTTATTATCTAGCACTCTATTCTAGAATAGTAAATTCTTACTGGAGAAAAAGCCGTAATAGTAAATATAATACAAAATACATTGAGAAAGAGAATTTGATTCAAAATTAGCATTTGGTACATGAAACAGTTTTTGGCAGTTTTTTTTTTTTTTTTTTTAATGAAACTGAGTAGCTTTTAGAATTAACAACCCAAGTCCCATTTAATTTCTCATACCAAATTCAGAAAATAGTCCTTTGGAATGATAGCAACCCCCATTATCACAAGACTCAAAGCAATGATTTCAGTACTTGGTTGGATTGATAACATGCCCTCCTCATTGGCTTCCATTTTGGCATCAGAAGCGGCTTAAAGTTTTGAGTGTATGAACCAGTATCCGATGGCCTTGAGCATGTCTCACTTTGGGAAAACCAGTATCATTATCATCACTGTTACATTCCACCCTCAAGGAATATACTTCTGTCCACTCTCCTTGGAAGCCCTTTCCTACAGATGACCACAGATCTCATGCCATCATTAGCCTCAAGTCTTTCCTGAAATGTCACCTTCTCAGTGGGAGGGTCACCTCTGACACTTCCTAACATACTCCCTTAATTTATTTATTCATCCCAGTGCTTATCTTGTGCTAACATAGTAATACTATATATTTACTTGTATTTCTGCTTTATCATTCATGTCCTTCACAAGAATATAAACTCCATGGGGACAAGGTTTTTGTTTTGTTACATGCTGTATCCCCAGTTCTTAGGCTAGTTACCAGCATCTGACAGGATCTCAGTAATTATTTCTTGAATGAATGAGTGAATAATCCAGAATCTGAACTGAGATCTCTCTAAATCTTGTATGCCAGGTTTTGCTTGACCCTGGTTGAGAAGGAAAGGGTTGATGATTGTATTATTGTAATTTCTTCTTTCATTTCCTAATGCATGTTACTTTTTTTCCATATCTTGGGCACATTCCTTCCATCCATGTCTGTAATCATTTGATCCCTCTTTGATGAAAGTTGATCACTAAATGCTAGAAATTTGGTAAACTTCCTAGCAGACTCGGACATCTGGAATTACAGTATTTGAAAAAAATTAGAACGAATAACCTTATCAGCCTTTGCTGGATCTTGTTTTACTGTCAAGATCTTCCTTTTCAAAACCAATGTCTCCTATCATCCCTAATTTACCTTAGGACCTGCCAGGTGCTAAGTGACAGGCCTAGACAGTGATATAATCTCATTGAGTGCCTTTCTTTCATCCAACATCCTGCTTTCTTCCTGAGCAGCCTTTCTCTTCCTGAGCCTCCACCTTTCCTCTTACCTTTTCGTTTCTATTGCCTCGGTGCAGTCTGTCTCCAATGTGTGTCAAAACAATTGCTTTATTCCGTCAGTAGACATTTCAGAAATGTATTAGTTAAATGTTTGGTATACATGTAAAAAACAGCCAACTGGCATAATTTTAAAAATTTCAACTAGCAGTGCAGGTTTTCATATTAACGGAGAGGTAAAAGCTGTATGTTAAGAATTACATGCACAGGAGTAGTAGGCAAAAGGGCCTCATTCCAAAGCACTTACTTTTAACTTTCAGAATCTCACACAGTTGCAAATGCTGTACTTTAGGGAAAATTTACCATGAGTCTAAGTTATGGGAAGAGAACGGGAAATGCTGAATAGACCAACACTTCCTACTTGGGAAGTTACGCAGCACTTGGCTAATTAGGGCCATATTTTATTAGCAAAAAGTGGAAATCAGCAGAGCAAGGGCATTTTTTTTATCAGTGTCTTTGTACTGGGAAGCTCACTGCTCAGTTAATATCTGTTGCACTGCACTGATAACTTCGAAGACCTCTGCAAACCAAGTAGTGATTAAGAAGGGGAAAGTGAGAGCTGGAACAATATCAGAGTTTTAACATACTATCTGTGGGTGCCTTTGTGAATCTCTGATAAAACACAAGTTTCTCAATATTTCCAGGAATTCAATACCTTCTTCAGCATAAATTGTGGGAATTTGGTGTAGTAGCAACAAAGGGAATTTAATGCATTTTAAAAGAGCATACACCGTCTGAAATTATCAGGTTTAAAAGGAGTGAATTGGAGATCTCCAAATATATAGACATTAAATTGCCTTTTTCAAGAAACTTACCCTCACGTAGCCACTTCCTATGATTTTTAACTTGCTGTATTCCTGACTTTAGTGCAAAGAATCCCATATGATTCTGCCCTTGCTTGTGAATGCGTGTCCCTGGTTAGCTGTGTTTATGTCTCATTTCCTTTACTATGTTACGAACTAAGCACCAGCATGTTCCCTCCTCACCCTGTGCCTCTCATCCCATCGAGGGCTGCGTGGTGTGCAGTCAGAAATGCCTATTGAATGAACTTCTTGTCTATGTTGATCCTATTAACCAGATAATTGCCTGATCTCCACTTGGCTTTGTGTTCTATAGGCACAACATAACAGGTGAAGTGAATAAAAGCTCTCTTCAAGCAAATACTCTCATGAATGGGGTCTTTTTTTTGAGAAGGCATAGTCGCCTGGACCTCTGGAAGACAATATTCATCTCACACCAATGAGCAGATTAGATCCAGAGCAAAGTTGACCCAAAAGATCAGATTTAGTATCCATACAAACAAACCTTTATAGAGGGGAAGTCGGGGGGAAGGCCGCATACCCAACAGGATTTTCTCTTTCCACCACCACTTTTCTCCAGGCAAACATCCGAACCACAGACATTCCAAGCAGCATCGACACTGTTTATTTGGGCTGAGGCAAAACTCAATAAGATTGATTCCAAGTTACACAACCAGATATACAGAGGAGGAGAACTATGGTATGAATGCAAACAAACAAAAAAAAAAGAAGAAAAGAAAAAAGGACGTATGGTAGCACATATGCAGAAAATATTCAAGTTGCTAAATAATTGGGTTAAGTAATGAGTTTGTGGGAAATAATCTACTTCTCAACAGATAGATCTTTGGCAGTTGTGGCTCTGAGTTAATCAGATACAGTTTACCAGCATTTCACTGGGTGTTCTGCTATTACAGAGGGTCAAGAATGTTCACTTGAAGAAAGTTATTTTCAAGCAGCTACCTGTGTGTCTTATATCCCAACACTTGATAAATAAAAACATAGATATGTGACATATCATAATATTTTCATATTGGGTAACTACAGAGAATATTTTGGCAAGGGTGCTTAATCTAAAATGTTCAATTTTAATCAGTTTGAACTATGGTCTGTCTTTCTGTGAACTGAAAGCCACCAATCAATTTTCCTTTATCTTTTTTTCTGTTTTTCTTACCCAAGGCAATGCCTTTTGTAAAAGGGTATTTATTTTTAATGGATTTTTTAATGAATTTTTCAGTCAAGCTATTAATAATGCCATTAATTATAGGCAGCTTGTATTAAAGTGCACGCTGGCCTCTTAATCCTGACCCCCAGCTATTGGCTTGCAGCTAATCCAGCCTGGTGCTTGGCAGAGAAGGGCAGGCCTCAGCCAGCGGCTGCTAGGAAACAGGACGGGGAAGGCAGAACTGAGGGATAAGAGGGAGGAGGGGAGGATAGAATGTTTCGTCTCTTCTTTGCCAGAGGGCCTAAAGTTTAAAGCCAGATGATGTGTGAGTGGGGTGGGATAATCCCGTGGATGCCATGCAAGCACTTAGGAAGAACTTCCCACTGGAAGGGCTTTGCTCTGCCTTCAAGGCCTGGCCGGTTTGATAACCCCACAGGAACACTGCGCTCTCTTACCTGAGGCGGTTATGTGCGACTGCCTCGGCTTCAATCTGCTTAAATCGACCAGACAGAAGCCGCAGCCACATAATGGATTCCAATCCCTGGCTTTCTTTCCTTCACCAACCCGGCTTCCCAGCGTTAGGAAAAAAATGTTTAATTACCATTCGCTTTCAAGATAATTAAATGTTCCAGGATTTCATCCTTTAGTGAAAATACTGCTGTGGGTTTATGCGGATGAGTGGGTTGTGTATTTTTGAGAATGTTCGCAGGTAGCACAAGTAAACTGTTAGGTTTTGGTGAGTCACACGCAAGCTTTTGGGTGTTGGGGTGTCCTTTGTTGATTGTTCCGTTTGCTGTGGTGAGTTCCATTTGAAAGAAGGAAGCCAGTGCAATCTGAAGTTGATGGGGAAAAAGGGCTTCAGAGGACAATAGCAGCCCAAACTGGAGAAAAGAAATATGAACAATAACAACTAGAAAATAGTGAAACTGGACATACAAGGCTGGATACATTTTATGTCATGACCATGAGGCAAAAAGTCAGAAAAACAGGAACTCATGGGTCATCCTGACACCAACTTAATTTGTCTCTCGAAAGGGAGTGATTGCTTGTAATTGGTATGAGGGAACATATTGTTTCTAATAACAAATCCTTTCTAATCAAAATAAATAATAATCCTAGTGACATTAGTCTATGAAGGACAATGTCCTAGCTATTTTCTGGTATAATGATTTTGACATAAACCAAGGTGAACACTCGCTTTTTATTATACTCAAAATAAGTCTGGGTTCAATTCTCCAATGAAAGGAAGAAATTTTAAGGGATTTATTTCATATTGGATTATGATAAATATTTACATTACAAATAGAAATGGAAGGATTTTGAGGAGAGTGGATTTCAGACCCAATTGATTTATTAATGACACTTTACTTTTAGTTTTTCAACTATAAACATTATCAGTATCTCACCTGCCTTAAAAGATTTCCACCATTAAAAATAGAACAGTATATTAATGGGTTGTTTTTATTAGTACAATTTGGGAAAGAATCATCACATTTGATTAAAGCACTTCTTTATTTAACCAATGTATGGTATATGTCTGGCAAGGGTGTGGGACTGTGTCAAATTTTGAGGATACAGTGACGAACAAAAACAGAATAGTCCTACCCTTACAGAGCTTAAAGTTAACCAAGGTGCCTTTGGAAATATCAACATCTATCCACACTTCCCTAAAATAGTCTGCCCCATCCATATAGAAAACAACAAATAATCAAGGTCTTGATGGTATGCATGCCAAAGCCCACTACTAAGGCAATTATCAAAGTGTTCCTAAAGACGTATTGGAGAGTCTAATATCGTAGATGTAAAAACTAACTTCTTTCCTCCATTCCTTCTATCTTTGATTAATCTAGAATATTTTTGATGTGGCTAAGAGTATGCATCTTTGTTAATCTAAAATAACCCTCTCTGACAATATCTATATGGAGTTATCGTATGGAAGAGTTTTATGAGAAGTTAATTTACTTACCCTGGGAGCTGGGCTCTAAGAGCTGTCTGTCGCATCAGTTTTAGAGGTCACCCTTGCCAGGGAATATGAAGAAATTCCCTCTCCATTTCATGATCGTTTTGCCTCTGTCGTGCTCCTTTCAGCTCTTAACGGTCAAATCATATCCTAGACAGAATAAGGAAAAATGTTTTTCATATGCTCCAAATAGTATCCCAATTTTTATTATTTTCTTAGTATATGGGAGAATTTGGCTTATAATTTCAGAAGACAAGCAGGATTCTTGTCTTCATTACCAATAGTTCATATGTTTGACTCCCCACCAAACTCTAAGTTCTTAGGAGCAAAAACTGTGTCTTTCTTCTCAGTCAACTGTAGTGAGAGACAGAGTTGGCACTCAGGGCATTTGCTGAGGGAATGAGAGAATGAAAGGTGGAGAAAAATATATAAAATGAATGTTAAGTTAGATGTGAAGTAATTTTAATTTTAGTATCAAGAAAGCTTATTCCCATTGAATTATCATGGTACATTTGATCCTTTTATTCCTTATTTTAACTCTAAATAATCATTAGATCCACAAACTGATTAAACTTGAACCTTTTATTTAACTTCAATTAAATTTTTGTTTCCTTATATTTAAAATGGGAGTAAAAATCCCTATTTCTTAGTGTAATGAAACTTAATCAGTGCAAAGTTCCCATAAAAGAGCAAGCGTGGAAGCTCAATATATGGCAATAAGCTTATTGCACTTGTTGCTTCCTGACACTGCATGAATTAAAACCATATCACAATGGCATTCTTTTTTGAGGTGTCCCTTCCAGTAAAATCATCATGCCCATTCTTTCATTTAACTCCTATACCTCTTACTGCATGTGCTTGGTTTAGTTGAAGATGAGGTCTCATTGACCATTGTCTTACTACAATAGATTATAAACCTTGAAGCCAATTTCATACAGTTCAAAGATGCAAAGGCAAGCAGAATTCTTACCTAAGCATTACTTGAAGCTTTCTGAGTTCCTTTGTGAATGTCCATATACTTAAAAACATATGGGCTTGATTTCAGATATAAGGGGCTTAATGTTATGCATAGCTTATCAGGGTTCAGATTCAAAATCAGCCTCAGTTACTACCTGACTACTACATGACTAGAGATTACAGGAAGAATCTATATAATTTTAATTTTGTGAGCACCTGATCTGAAACTCACTAATGGAATAATCTGTATTTATATTTGATAGCTATCACTTCTTCCCATTATATTTATGAATTTGTAACTTGTATCATAAAATAAGTGGGAGAGTGGTGGAGTAGAGTGAAATTAGACTGGTGATGACCGATTCAAGATGTTATAGTGACCCAGACTGTGTGGATGTGGCAGTGGTCACTTTTTAGAAGACATCGCAATCGAAGTGTTATTATTAGCTTTGTTGTCCCAAGGTGTTTGTTTTCTTTATTTTCATGTTCCGTATTGACTACAAATTTCAAAAATTCTCAGAACAAAGAAATCAAAAATTACCTTGCACAATTTCCCTAGCTGGTTTCAAGTGTTTTAGTGTTTTTTTCACATCTCCAAAGGTTCTATCCGTTTTTCTCTTAGATTTTCCCTGGAAAGCTGAGCTTACTGTTGTATTCATGGGGGAAAATTCACAGTTACCTCAAAGTTCAAGATTTGATGTAGCTTCATTATCAAGCCAGACTCAGAGCCCTGGAAGGTTATTTATTCATTTAATCATTTGCAGCACAGATTAGGGCTGTGAAACAGGGAAAGAGTGGGTTTTTCATCCAACATTTATTTAGGGATAAATAGAAAACTCAGAAATCCAATCTTTCTGATTACAAAAGCTACTTTTAGTTCATTGGCCAAAAGGTCTCAATGAATATACAGTCAGCCCTCCTTATACATGGGTTCCCTATTCATAGATTCAACCAACCATAGATTGAAAATATTTAAAAAACAATACAGTAATAAAAAATAATCCAAATTTAAAAATATAGTGTAATAACTATTTACATAGCATTTGCATTGTACTAGATATTATTAGCAGAACTGGGAGGGAAAGGCAGCCTTATAGCATTTAAAAGAGAAGTTCAAAGGCACGGTTGCTACCCTGCTGTTGAAGGTTTGCCCTCAATGTTTTGACCCTAGCTCCATCTCTTTTACCATTTAATGCATGGGAATGTCAAGTTTTACTTCCATATGAAAGGTTATGAAGTTGAGATCCCATCCAGAAGGCCATTTTTTGAGACCAGCAAATTATTTGAGTATTGCAAATAATTGCTTTGGAAAATGAGATAAAGAAAAAATTAAGCCAGAAATAATTTCAACTGAGAAATTATTGAAAGTATTATAACTCTAGTATGTAAGTATTAAGTGTTAGAAGTAATAAACAGATGATTTAAAGTATACAGGAGGATGTGTGTGGGTTATATGCAAATACTATGCATTTTTATATAGGAGACTTGAGCATCTGCAGATTTTGGAATCCAAGGATATACTGGAATCAATGATCCACAGATGCAGAGGAAAAACTGTATATTTTATGTCTCTGTTTATCCCAGATCTTCAATGTTCTTTCAATTTTATGTTTAGCCTTTATGATTTTTATATTTTTATTCATTACATATAAAGTCAATTCCAATTTCCAGGAATTGAATTTAAATTTTTAAAGAAATGTTTTGTGAAAAGAGTGGCATAATCTCTAAATTCAGCTTAGTTTATATGCCCGTATTACTGACTATATTCATAGCCCTTCTCCTATGTTGGAGATATTGCAATTGTATACATTGCGGAAGCTATTGCAGAATACACACTCTACATTTAAATATATTTAAGTCAGGTATGAGATAAGATAAATTCTTCTAACATAAGACTGAGAAAGATGTAATTGTTTTCCTGATGGATGCAAAATAAAACAGAATTATTCGGTACATCAAGGTTGAAATTATCAGCAAAAGGTTTAAGGAGCTTAATTTCATAATTCTTCTGATCCTCTTCCCCTCCTACACTGATCTCTTAGTAAATATCGCAAAAAAAAATCTTAGCTTCTATCTGAAGAAGAAAGCTGATTGTTTATAGATGGTATCCTGCATGAAAGTCACAGCACCACTTATAGCCATGACTCTGTCCCCACTTCCTTGTTCAGTATGCCATGCCACTTTATAAGATAGGGCAGAATAATCCTTTGCTTTCATATAGAACCTCACCTAAACCTTTCTAAACCTATAGTTTACATAGTGCCTTTATATTCACTTTTTCTTACTATCCATGTCATAACCTCATGCAATATAAAGAAAAGGGATTGTTATCCCCATTTTATAGATTAGGAAATTAAGGCTTAGAAAATTCAAGTGATGCCTACCACTTTAAGTGGTAGAGTTAGGATTCGATCTCACATCCCCAACCAGTGCCACTTTCCATCATGCCAAACTACACTGTGGTATTTAATGTTGATGGAAGTTAACTTGACTTCCCACAGCATGGGAACAAAGCTGTGAGAGAAACTATGTTGAAAATGGAATTCTATGAAGTGAAAGTTTCCTTTCAACTCACAGCATTCTGTGTTCCTGGAACACTTTCGGAGCATGTTTAGTCTGTGCTGTGAGGAATAGGAAGAGCCCAGCGAGGGCCATCTTTCTCACCCCTTATAAACATCAGAGATATTTCTCACAGGGCTTCTGGTTCCAGAAGTGAAAGCTCTAATTGCTTTCAATTGCTAAGAAAGGAAGGAGACATAAAGCATCTGCACTGGAAGATTGTAGAAATGAGAACGAACTCTTTGAACAAATATAGCTCATTAACAACATAAATTAGTCAATTAGGGAAGGATAGGAAATTTCCCCAAGATGTTTTAGGAAAACAAATAGTTACCTAAGGATGCTGAAGGAAAGTTGATGGACTAAAATGATTACTTAATGTACCTGTAGGATTGTTGTATTCTCTAAATCCTTGAATTCAGTTTTCTTCAACTCAATCTCTCACCCAAATGGTGGCGGGCAGTGAAGGAGAGGAGAGGCATAGATGAAGATGTAAGCAGTCATATGGTCTCCAATCCCATGTAACAAAAACATTCGTACTCCCTTAATATTTCGAAATAAAATAAATACATCATCAAATAAAAGCAAAAAAAAAAAAAAACCCTCACAATCAGATAAAGGGAATTAGACTTTCTGGACTCCTCTTCCTTCCATCTTTCAATTAATTTATTGGCAGGGCAAACTGTTGTGTTGCCAGCCTCTTTGCACATTGGTCAATCAGGCCTCTCTCTCTCTCTCTCTCTCTCTCTGTCTTTTAGTTCTTCAGAGAAAACATACATGATAGTAGGGCGGTGTTGCCAAAATTAGTATTCAATTGGTAAATCTATAACTATTTCAAATCCTTGATCTCTTTGCTTGTTTTTCTTGTTCATTCTTGCCCTTTCTGTTCCATCCTGGTGACTTACCTTTAAAAAGAACATTTTTCAAGGGTCTCTGAAAAATAATTTGATATCCTTCCCAACCCCACTACTTTGCTTTTCCTCGGGAAGTTTCATATGGCTGATGCTTTATTGTTTCACGACACTTGCTAATTATTTGACTTTGACAGAGCTGGGTTATGGATTCAAGGGAAGGAAAGAGTAAAAGAACAAAAGAAGTCTAATTCATGCTTGAGAATCTCTGTCTTCCCAGTGGGACTATGTTTTTGTTTGCTCTTCACAGAAATGATGAATACTGATCAGACTAAATTTAAGACCCACAGGGAAGTTGTATGTACTATAAAATTCTTTGGGTCCCGAACAGGGTAACATACTTCATGATTTCAAAAAGTGCTGATGAATCCCAGTAAAGACCAGGGGAATTTTTTTTTTCTTTTAAAAGAAAAGTAAATAGAAAGCCCCGGGGACTGGAGTTCTCTCTCATTTCTTACTTTCTGTTTTCTCCTAACTCTTTGTAGCCCCTACCCTGCCAACATTTCTCTAGGGAGGTATACAATCCCCAAGGTAATAGCAAAAACAAAAATGACACTGAATGAGCTTTCAGAGTAAACAAAGGCTGTGCTTGTGTACAGAACTTCTTTTAGTGGCCCAATTTAACAAACTCCTTTCACATAGCCCTGTGACGAGCAGGAATCAGGACATTGATCCTGGAGCCCAAGACTGTCTAATGGAATCCTGGCAAGGAAAGCAATTAGAGCTTTCACTTCTGTCTGATTTCGTCACATGCATGTGGACATGTGGTATCATAAAATTGTAGAATAGTTGGTATAAAGGGACATAGATGTAAATACATACATAAGGTGATTTGTGGATTCCAAGTAATCATTCTATGCCTGTTCCTTATAGAGAAAACTGGAATCTATCAATACATTTTAATACATGCCTATGTACATATATAGATTTTATTTTAAAGCCACCTTTAAAGAGCAAATCGATAAGCATTAATCTTAACCATTTCAATGGGCCACAAGAAAATAAAAAGCTAAAGCGTGACTTCTTCACTTTTGTTTTGTTATATTCTTTTCCTACTTGGCAGCAAGGAACTCTAGTCTAGTCTAGTATAGAGTCTATATCCAGGATTAGCAAAGTGTTTTAGGAAAGGGCCAGATAGTCAATATCTGAGGCTTTGCAGGCCACATGGTCTCTATCTGAACTACTCAACTCTGCCATTATAATGCAAAAGAAGCCATAGACAATGCATAAATAAATGGACGTGGCTGTGTTCCAATAAAATTTTATTTGTAAAAGACAGAGGGCTGCCCACACATGGGTCACAATTTGTCAACCCCTGTCTGTGCATGGTCTATGGTCTTCAGCATGGAGAAAAATTTCCTCATTAGTTTTTGGTAAGTCTACATAGTATTGTAGTTGATAAAGTATGAAGTAGAACCATTCAGTTAATTCTCCGACTGTAACATTACTACCTAAAAGGGTTAGTAGCCTGAATCTCTTTCCATTCATTGGCAAGTAAATTAAGACTGTATTGAACATGTATATTAGTAAGGCATTGTGTTTTATCCTATGATGAAACAAGTGTACAGGAGATGAAATTCTAGATCCCTCAAGAATTTACAAATTGGTTAGAATTTTAAGGGACTAACCTTTAACTGCAACACAAGATAGATTATGAAAAGTGTCATATGTGTAAAAGTATTGATAATGCATTATATGGAAACCCAGAGAAAGTAGAAGTGATTGCTAAGGTAGGAAGGAAACTACAGTATTCCTAGGTGCCAGCCAATGTGCCAGGAGATTACAAACTGATGAAAATTATTGCAAGATGATACTTCTGGAAACCCTCTGCAAAGCTAAACTAAGGCAGAATGAATCTCTGTGATGCCATGGGGACAATTATAACAATTATGTTCCAGTCTTTAGATCTTAAAGCCATTATAAATGTCATTAGCTCATTAGCTGATGAGTCATTTCAACTTCTGGGCCCCAGTTTTCTCATCTGGTAAAATAAAAAGCTGCATCAATTTTGATCACTAAGGCCACCTTCAGCCTGCAAAAACCGAACGTATCTGTGATTCTCTAACTCCCAGCTATCTAAATCTATGAGTTACATACATACGTCCTTTAGGTATTAACGTGCCCCTCAGAGTTTGGAATTAAGCTCTAAACCAGAAAACAAGTGACCTAACACATATGCTAATGACTGCTAATGCATCTTTTAAAGTGAAGCACTGCCCCTCAATTATTCCTTTTTGTTTTATTAAATTAGGGATGCATTTTTAGTATTACATGGCTTTGGCATTATTATGAATTATCTAAAGTCAGAGTTATCAGGGTGTTAGATCTTACAACAAGGCTTTGAGAGGAGAAAGTTCAGGTGTGTGTGTCTTCTGAGTACCGCTGAGTAAATCTGAGGCCCAAGAGCCCTCTCTCTGGGACAGATAATCAGGGGCTAGTGGTTTCCCACCTTAGATGGGATTAAGAAAATGTCCAGATTGTCCTTTATCCGTTTTTTAAAAAAATTTTTTGTGTTATTGACATTATGTATGACAGGAAAACCCTGTCTCCACTGACCAGACATATTTCTGGGCATCTCTGTACTTAGCACAGGGAGTGTGATCAATTAGTCCATTTAGCAGGAGCTCCCCAGCCAGCCTCCCTCTGGAAAATAGATGAGAAATTCTTATATTCCTCTCAATATGTTAATCAGACAACTGGTATCACAGTTCTCTAACTGTGTAATACCAGTCCCCCTTGGCAGATATATTTTATTTGGATAATGATGTGAAATTTAAGATCTACGTTTCAATTGTGCAGAGCCATAGGCAGTTGTCAATTTTAGTGACAGACATAGACCTCGAGCTAAATTCCTGTGCACAAGCAAAAATTCCAACAAGCGTAGCACAATTCTGGTCCCTTAATGAAAATACATTTTCTCCCATCGAGGGGCAGTATTTTTAAACTGTTCATCGTATCTCTTGGTACCAGCAAATCATTAATGCTCTCGAATATTTCCTTGAACATGGGCATTGGTGACTTGAGCCATCAATCAGGCTGACAGGAAATCAGATGCTTATATCCTGATATCCTACTTCTTCTGTAGGAGCTCAGTGCTGAATATACGCCATCCTTTATCCCTCTGCAGTTTCTCCAGCAAGGTTGCTAGTTAACAGGTCCAAACTCCAAGGCAAAGGCAAAAAGAGGCATTCTCAAATACTGAATTTCTAAGACTTCAAGATCCACGTATTGGGGAGAATTCCCACTGCTGAGCTTGCTGTTGGCAATTACATTAAAGAAACAGCCAACAAGTGAACCCTGTGGCCAGGGGCATTGGTAATGTGATGTGCGGCCTCTCACCTTGAGGTCACTGGTTCAAATCCAGCCGTGGCTAATGGGGCCTGAACAGTGTCTGCTATTCTAGGTAAAATTATTTGTTAGATTGTGAAAACATACTTTAGATCCCCAGGCAAATGTACCAAAATAAACACCACAATTAATCCTAAACCACTGGTATTATGATTTAGCACTTAGTGAGTTTTAACCAGCCAAGTTGAGAAGAAGGAAAGGGAAAAAAAAAAGCATCTGCAGAGTGTGTGCTCCTAATAGAAAGCTGATTGCTTTGTCCTGTGGCCTAAAGGTAAATAAACTGGGGCTTTGTCTAAGCAGAGAGCAAGGGAATTCCAGAAAAAAGGCTCCACTTCCCTGAAATGCAAATAAGGGACATCAGCAAAAGTCGCTGGCTGATTTCTTCCTGCTCCATTGGTGAACAAGAAGGAACACCTTGGCACCAACTTGTTTACATGCTTCCAGGCACTAATAGGTGGTATGATAATCAGTGGTACAAGTAGAAAGACAAAGAATCTGGGAGTGGAGTGTAATACCTATCATACCTCCTCTTTCCTTATCTGCAATATAAAAGGTTTTGGGGAAAAAAAAAATCTCTAGCCAGTTGCGGTGGCTCACACCTGTAATCCTAGCACTCTGGGAGGCCCAGGCGGATGGATTGTTTGAGCTCAGGAGTTCGAGACCAGCCTGAGCAAGAGCGAGACCCTGTCTCTACTAAAAATAGAAAGAAAATAAGTGCACATATAAGAATAGCATCTAGGCCGGGCGCGGTGGCTCACGCCTGTAATCCTAGCTCTCTGGGAGGCCCAGGTGGATGGATTGTTTGAGCTCAGGAGTTCGAAACCAGCCTGAGCAAGAGCGAGAGCTGATGCCACGGCACTCTAGTCCGGGCAACACAGTAAGACTCGGTCTCAAAAAAAAAAAAAAAAAAAAATCTCTAAGGCCCTTATAAACTCCGTGAGTCTGTGATTCTTACACTGCAAGCTCTGAACTCTACTAGCTGAACAGCTTTTCACTGCCCTGATTGCACAAGCATCGCCACTTCTTCATGCCCAAGCATGTTCTCTGACATGAGACCCACACAGAGGGTTGAGGGTCATCCGGACTGGAGTTGAAATCTTGACTCCTCGCCTCCCAACTGTGTGTCCTTCTGCAGGGGACTTCCCCTTCCTGAGCCCCTGGGTCCTTGCCCTTAATGGGGGAAATAATATCTACCTCAAAGCATAGTACAGATTATAGAAGATAAATGACAAACCCCGTACAGTGCCTGATATGTAGTAGATAGGCAATGCATGGTAGATGTTTTATTAGTAATTGTTTCTTATACCTCCATCATCTCCAAATCATTGTAGGATTGGTTATTGCTTACTCACACCCTCCAGGGTTCTTGAAATTTGGACATGACTTTTTTTTTTTCACATCCGTATAATCAGTGTGAGCTGTTTATCATCACAGCCTCACTTCTGAATAAAGGGAGGATGCTCGCTCAGAGCCAAGATGGTGGACGAGAAAAGCCACCAGTCAGAGTGTCTCTGAAAAAAAGACGAATTTTAGAAGAAAGGAAAAAAATAAGCTAGCAGAGAAACATAGATCGGGTGAGGGTTAGAAGGAAGGGTTCCTGAAACTACAGGAGACTCCACGGGAAGATGTTGTGGAGGAGAACTGGAAGGAGAAAGGTCCCGAGAGGCTTGGAGGCCAGCGACAAGGGTAGGTGGAGCGGTTAACTTCCCCCTCCCTTGCATCTTGGACTGCTGGTGGGCTCCTGAGCGGCTGGAGAGACCTGCCAACACCAGCCCAGGGACAGCTGCCGCCAGTGAGCAGTGGCCTCTTGTGGACTCAGCGCTGGGCTCCCAGCCTCCTCGGGGCACCTCCCCGGGTGCAGATATGAGCCTATCAGTGGACACCATAGTGCTCCATTCTCTCCTTCCCCCTCCCTACCCGTGCGTGCCCAGAAAGACAATTTAGCCGTCACATGGAGGCATCTCCAAGGAACGGGACCTTTCCTTTTGGGACCCTACAGCAGACTGAGGGGTACTCAGATGCGAGTTCCCTACCCACCAGCCCTCCCAGGTGCTACTTGCCTGGGGACTCCAGGAGAGTGGGGCAAATCCCGAGGTGGAGTGAAATTGATCCAGCTTGGGCACCCTGTAGGTGATTCAAGACCAGCACCCCTCCCCCTGGCAGGGTCAGGGATTGATCTCCAGGGTCCAGGGAACAGGCCTGCAGACCAGACCCCGTACACCCAGGTCAGGATCACACTGCCCAGGGACACAGAAGGAATATCTGTGAAAGAGCCTTCTGAGGAGTGTGTGCCTTCAGGGGCAGATCAGCGTGCTGGAGTGGCAACCCTCCTCCCAAAAGAGGGCTGTGCACCTAGCTCAGGCTACGATCCTGGGTAGGGAACATCCCGGCCCACGTCACAGCCAGGGGAGATCCATAGGCTTGAAGTCCTGCTTGCTGGCAGAGGCCTGGGAGAGGCCACGGAGAGGGGGAGAGTGGAGGGGAGCGAGCCTGCTCCAGAGTGCGGATCTTGGACAGTCCCAGTCCCCAGGCCCAGACTTTCAGCTGAGGGGAAACATTTCAGCCCCTCCTGGCAGCTTTACACAGAAGCAAAGAGTAGACCTTTGACCCTGCTAACAGCAGTTGTGGAGCCTGAGGGCAGGCTTACCCAACCCAGCCCCACCCAGACTCACTCCTCCCACTGAGGTGGAGAATAAGGACACACCCGGAAATCCCAGGGCCCCACCCACCACCTGAGGCACAAGAGGGCCTCTCTAGAGGAATAAGAGCTAGCTACAGGACCCAAAAACAACACTGCAGCTCTCTCCTCCCTGCAAGTGCCACCTACTGACAGGGAGGTCATCCTGCACACCCTTTTACTGCATCTGCTGATTCATCATAAAGGGTGTGGTCAAATCTCACCCACAAACACCACCTACTGGCTTAGAGACCAAACAGGGCATGTCATTATCCAAATGAAAATTTAAAGGCAAGAAGGAACAACTGATCGAGATGGGAAGGAACCAGCGAAAGAACTCTGGAA
>NW_012148507.1:3077114-3129396 GCF_000956105.1 Propithecus coquereli
TGCATACACCAAGAGTGCAATGCTCACCACCCAAATGATGGACATATTTGAAACTTGGACTTGGGGTGGGGGCAAGGGCAACATATGTAACCTAAACATCTGTACCCCCATAATATGCTGAAATAAAAAAAAAAGGGAGGATGCTCACGCTACTTAATTTCAGGGACTGCAAAGCAAAGTGCTTTGAATATGTAAATTTGCTTCAGCAAAACTGTAGTTAGTATGAAGAAAGAAATCGAAGGTATTTCCAAAATTGGATTTTATTTTTTTTAAACAAGAGATTATTGGGGGAAGAAAATCAACTTTGAGCAGATGATTGGAGATGGTTTTACAACTCATGTTCACTACATTTCTGGACTCTTTTTGTCTAACTCTATCCCATCTTCTCATATTTCCCTAGACTACATACACTTAAAGTGCTGACTGCAATCGCTTAATTGACAATTCATGAATAAAAGAGAAAATCTCACGGAAGATAAAGGAAGCTTTCTCTTGATAAATTATTATTTTCATATTTATATATCTGGTGCAGAGTTTCTCAATGTCAGCACTATTGACATTTTGCGATGGATAATTCTTTGTTTTGGGGGATGTTCTGTGTTTAGCAGAGTCTCTGGTCTCTACACACTAGATGCCAATGGCACACTCCTAGTGGTGACAACCAAAATGTCTCTGGATGTTGTGAAATGTCCCTTGGGGTAGCAAAATCAGCTCAATTGAGCACTACTGATTTAGAGGCTCCAGCCGCCTCCCCAGGCTGTCTGAGAAAATAACAATAGTGGAAGGTAAATAACTGACGTTTTTCCAGAGAACAAAGGCACTGAAGTTTGTGCTGTTTACCCAACTTTCAAGTTACCTACAGCCCTGGCTTGCCACTGTGGTCTCTTCGAATCCTGTGTAGGGCTGTAGATATACATGTTGGCCTTTAGTAATACCTTGGGATTTGGAAAAAAGAACTGCAGGACTGGTGGTGTTTTTACTTGACAGCTTTTCAGGTTCTGTGTCTGTTGATCTTTGATATCTTTCAGGTGGAACACACAACAACACACAGCCCAGGTGTTGATCTAATATATAGATACACATACACACACACACATATACACACACACACATATATATATACACATATATACACACACATATATATGTGTGTGTGTGTGTATAGTAGTTACCAAGAAAAGTCCAGAAATTCAGCCACAAAAGAACACCACTACAATGGGAACTAATAACTCAGAGATGTAGCATAACAGAGCTAGAACTGTTGAGGAGGAAATCAGAGACATAAAGGATGTCTACTTCACAACCAAAGCCATATGCCTTTCAGAACTCTAAGACAATAAATAGATTCAGTATTCTCCTAGGATTGACTGGCACTTAAACTTTATTATGAGTGAGCATGTCAAGATAATAACAGAAAAGCACCGTAAATGCGCAAAGAGAATTATTACGCAACACCCTCCATAATTCCGGGGGTTAAAAAAAAAGGATGACAGGTTTCCCAGTGACACAATCCGTGCAAATGTGTGAAACTGGTTAAACTGGACTCAAGAGTTGCCTGGCACTCTGCACTTTCCAAATGCGGCACTGTTCTGGACCATACGTAAGGGTATAAATGTAACTGATGTCGTGCAAAGATCCTTGATTGCCAGGCAACTTTGTCAGGTACTTTGGCAGTTTGCCCAAACTTCCTCAGGTGTGTGTTGTTACATGTTAGCTACAGAAATATGCTACTGACTTTTTTTTTTTTTTTTTTGCTTATGTGCTATGCAGTGAAATAGTGTACTTATAGGTGTCCATTTTTCTTAAGAATCAAACTCAGAAAAGACTGAGGGGTAATATATTTTAGGAATGTACACCTTCGGATTCCCCCACTTTGCCTGTGCTACTGCTGGGAAAGAGCAAATAGAATTAGGATAAAGGTGACGAGAAAGATGGGCTACATTCAAATATTTTCTACCCATTTGTTGAAACGTCATTATAAATTTCCCTTCCTCCTCCTCACTTGTCAGTAACTTATTTCTTGCAAGAAAATAAGAATGCTCACCATTTCAGCATTAACTAAAGAGTAACCTGCTGGTCCCCACGGTTAAGTCTCTCCTTGTGTAGGAGCTTTTCTCAGATTCAGAGCTAACGGATCCACTGTTCCTTTCCAATGCCATTTCCTTGCTCCCTATCAGGAATCTAGAAATACCCATTTTTCCAACACCCTCCCCACTATAAACAACACCAGTGGTAGTATATCAACTTAATAAAAAATAGTACAAGCTTCTTGTCTGAAGCAAAGGCAATCATGCTGATCCTAAAAAGACACCCTCAAAGGATGACTGGAACTCTGCTTGTGCAGAGAGGACAAGACACTTGTTGATTTTAGCCACACACGGGGTACAGTCAGCAAGACTCATCTCCTTCAAAAATAAAAGAGCAGCAAAACATACACTGTAAACACCTCAAAGATTTTTGAAATGCTTTTCACCTCTAACAATAGTTTTTACAACAACTATAAGAGAAGGTTGCACTTGGGATTTAAACAAGGCGATACATTAATCCCAAACTTCCTTTCAGTAATATGGGTAGATGGAGATGAGCAATTTGCCCTGAGCTGATATAGCAGGCTAGAGAAATTGTGGAAGTTGCTTTGAGTGATCAGAAACGTGAAGTTGTATCAATTACCTTACAGAGTTATTTTGAGAATAAAATGAAATGGTCTATGAAAACACTTGGAAAACATAAATTGGCATTTAAGTATAAGACATTGTTAACAAGAATTGTTATCTGTTTAAACAGCAGCTCAGCGTGTAGTGCATTATTTTGGCAGACTACAGATGCGGAATGAGGGTAAGTTGGGTGAAGGTCCATCTCAGCTGGGAACATTTTCATGTTGGAGGCCACATTAAGTTAGCTGTAATCAAATAAGGCTGCATTCAAGAAACTTCAATTAGGCATCCTTAAAAATGTACATTATTTTGTAAAAATCTAACTACTGTGTACTTAATAATTTCAAAGAACAAAAACTATCTGTTCATTTTAAAGTTAGCTTTTTAATAATTTTGTTGTGTCTGCTTTTTATTTGAATATTTGGTTGCAGCATGGAGGTCTGCAGTTTCAATTGATCCTCTCCATGGGTATCAGTCATTTGTGGCCTTAAAGGCATCTTGATTTGGGTTAGGGAGGAGAATGTACATTCACAGCAATAAGTGGTTGAAAAGCAAGAAAGCATTTTTTGGGTATGTTGCCAAAGGCATTGGTATTCTACTACAATATTCCGTATTTCAATTGGATCTTTCTTAGCATCAATGATTTTAAAATGCCATCTACTGAGAGCTCAATCAATTCCATCTGTAATTCTTTAGGTGCCTTGGTGATATCAACTAGGTGAGGCTGTAATGTTAATTTGAGAATGATGTCATGATTCTCAAGTCAGTGAATCTTTCATTGTATTCTCCAATTAATAAGTCTATAACAGCTGTGAATTCTTCAAATGATTCTCATATATCATTCTGCTCATCAATGACCTTTGCTAACTTGAGAAAATGTGTATTTGAAATGTCCTTTTGAAGAAGAAGTGTTTTGAAAAAAGATAGCTTTTTTAGAAATGCTTGGATTTTTTGCAACATATTGTATATAGACTTAGTTTTATCTTGCAAAGAAATATTCAAGTCATTTTGATTTGACATGATTGACACAGAAATGCTGCATTCCTACAGAAATCTTCTTTCAACAATTCACGTCACTGATTCTGTTCTTTATAAAATTTAACTACCTGTTCTTGCAGAGATAAAATTTTGGGTAACACCTGTCCCTGTGATAGCCAATGCACTTTAGAATGATACAGCAAATCCATACTGAATACTCATCATTCAACTCATCAAAACTGATGATGCCATGTTGTATTTGCAGGATTACAGTTTACAATACTTATAACTGTTGAAAAGTGTCACTTAAAATAGTAGCTTTAGCACAGAGATTTTGCTGATGCAAGATAAAATGAAAAGAAATGAGAGCATCTGGATCTATTAATACTTTTTTATCTGTGCAATAAACCCTTCGTGTTTTCCTGTCATGGAAGGTGCACCATCTGTACATACACTCACTAAACTTACCAAATTCAGTCCAACTTCATGACATTTATCTTGAAAGTTGTTGAAGATTTCTATTCCCTCTGTTCTGTTCACAAAAACGCCCAAAGCCAATAACTCTTCCTAGCAAAGAAAATCTTCAGTTATGACCCAAATGGTATAAAACCTGCACTGAGTCAGTAATATCAGTTGATTCACCTCAAGCGATTGAATAATATATATTTTCCTTTTGAAGTATTACATGAAGTTGTTCTGTTAAGTTGAAGGCTAATTCATGTTGCTAGTCAGCTATGGTTCTCCTTGAAAGAGGCAGTTGTTTGTACTTTGAAATGTTATTGGAGTCCAAGCATCCTATAACTTCAACAATGCATTCTTTCACAATTTCTACATCACTGAATGGCTTCCCTTTTTTCCCAAGTATATAAGCTATTTTATAAGTTGCTTCAGTGGCATTATTTCCAGTTCTTACTGCTGCTTGAAGGACTTGTCTTTGCTTTTGCTTTTCATCTTTTAATTTCTGCAATACAACCTTCTGTGCCTCTCCCTCTAATTTAAAATATTTGTGGTCCTTGTGGATGGTATAATGCTGATGAGCATTGAATTTCTTTAATATTGATACTGCAGTATCACAAAGCAAGCAAATCATCTCATCTTTAGCAGAAACAAGATGATATTGCAATTCCCAATCCTCATTAAAAAATCTATTTTCTTCCTTCAGTGTTCTCTTAGTCTTCTTTGACACCATGGGCTGTTAAGCATACAGAATTCAAAAATAATGTTGAGCTGTGCAACTATTCACAAATACCACTTCAAACAGAAACACGTGCACGGTTGTCAAAAGCTGATAACAGACTGGCGTTCTTGACCCCCAGAAACTCTCACCAACCAGCCTCGTGCAGTAGGGGCACCAATCAGTTGGGGGAAGTTAGAACTAAATCATGAGTGTAGCAGCCATTGATTTACCCTTGTGGCTTATTAACGTTCTAATTGGACTGGTCAATCTGAGAGGATTATTTCTTTTGAATTTTAAATACATTCATTTGAAAAATAAAATAAAAATATAAAAGATGAACAAAAATGTATCTAAAAAAATAAAAGGATTTGTTCTGTAAAATTTGGATTCAGTCAAAAGGCCACCCTTAAGGACCTAGAAGGCCACATGTGATCTTAAGGCCACAGGTTCCCCACCCCTGGTTTATCCATTAGCATCTGTCAATCTTGTTGAACTGTGTGGTGATATGTTATTTACATTCTGCATCTTAGGAGCCTTCTCCACCATTCTCACTATTAAATATTTGAGGTCACTGTGGTTCTGGTCTTGTTCTTGTCACATGGGCAAAGGAAACTAGTGCATGGTATGTGGAATGATTACAAAACACTACCTGCATTCACATCTTAGTTGTCACTTTCACTTGCTTTGTGGCATTTTCCAGTTGAAGTGTTTTATGAACACCATTGCAGTCCCTAAAGGACTTAATATCAAAGATAGATAATAATTATATGGACATGAGCAGTCCAAGTGCAAATACCAAAGAAACAGATAAAGAGTCAATTTTTTGACAGACAGGTCACATGCTTAAAATAACAGGAATGAGAGCAAGACTCGTGTGTGGAATAAATGGGAAGAATTGCTCTTTATTTAACTTCCCAAAGATTTCTCTTTGAAACATTCTCAGTTTGAAATATTTCTTTCTTTGGTGGCAAGGATAAACTCTACATTTCTCTGACAATATCTCTTCTTGAGGAGAAAATTTTCAACTTTTGGATAAAAAATACATAATTTCCATATGTAAGAGAGGGAGAAAATAAGTTAGTCCTTTCTGATTATACTATTTTACTTTATTACTCTGGGCAAGAAAATCTTTATAGGGAATAAATACCTAAACTACTTACTTAACTAATGAATATATTTGAGCTAATACTTGTCCCAGGCGTGATTATTAATGTGCTTTAATTTCTTCCTTTTTAATAGTTGTTTGTATATAGAAGATTACTAAAACAAATATTTTAATATAGATCCTTTAAAAGAGAGGGGACAGTGTTTTACATGAAATCTTCATTAAATGACACTTGAGACAATCCCCATTCTAAGGGATTTTCTGTATATTTTAATAATTTGGCAAACCAGAAAGTGCAAAAGAATGGCTTTTTTTGAATACCAATTACCTTGTCTTCAATTCTGTTTCTTTTATTTTATAGCAGAATGGTGCTTTTCCTGTCTCCATGAGTAATAATTTATAAAAAAAGGAAACAAAACGCTTTGCAAATTTAAAAAAAGATTACCAATACTAAATTATAGCTAATAAATGCAAATTCTACATAATAGCAGGGAGGAAATGTGTTAATTTATAGCCAATACGTTAAAATGCTAAATATTAATACGTTTCAGTTCTGCCTTCACTTAGAACTGGTTGAATCATGAGCCTCATCAAGGAACCATTAAGTGCCTGAGTTAGGCCCCATAGGAAGAGAACAACACAGACCTGTTTCCTGCTCCCTTGGGGCTCAGAAACCAATTTATAAAATAATAATGTGGGCAATAATTTTACAGACAACAGAAAAAAAAATAAAGTAATCGTATGTGCTTATTTCATGTGTAAAGGGTTTTAGGGATAGGGAAGAAATACCCTACATATAGTAGACATTCAGTGAATGTTTCTGGATTATAATTAAGAATTGCTTATGATTTTTATGGCCAAAAGTTATAATCCTGAAGCCCTAAAATAGATGTACTGCTTGCCGGAAAACCTTACGAGGAATCTGCAAGTGGTCAAAAGCCAAAAACCCCACAGTCAGTCTTCTACGCCTCCTGAAAAAGACTTCACGTACTGGCAGGGAAAGTTGTGTGCCTATAATTGCTCCCCTCATAGAAATGCAGAGAACGGCATCACTGTTCTAGGAGAAAAAGGAAAATGACAATAAGATTAAAAGCAGGGGGTGTTGATCATTACAGCCCGAGAAAAACTTCAGTTCTCCCCAAACTATCCCTCCCTCCAAACCTAACAAATATCAGAAACCGATGGTACCTCTTTTGCTATTTGTTCTTGGATGCAGAATTCTTCATTAAAGTTGAGGGATTAAATATAGCACTTTAGCTAATTAATTATAGTTTGATCGTTTTGACACCTCCAAATGACTCAGCCACATACCTTGAAGCTTTGTCAACTCAATTGCATCTTTATTTTTGTTGCCTTTAACCAACAATGAAGACTAATGCCACTCTTTCTAGTTTTCAATCACCTCTACAGAAGTGCTCCCCTGGCAATGTGCAAGGACAGACCTAATTAATCCCTCATCTGCCCTCCGTGGTGTCTATACATCACCCTGGCAGTTGGAACTGCTGCTTGTTTTAAGGCTATTGCTGGAATGAAAAGCTCATCTGTTTTTCAATAATTTTACCACAGGTGGTGATTTGTAATTAGAAAGGGCAGAATCCAAATTTTGGTGTGTGTGTGTGTGTGTGCGCGCGTGTGCGTGTGCGTGTGTGTGTGTGTGTGTGTGTGTGCATGCTTGCATGTGCTCTGTAATTTACAATGGGCGCTTATTGTAAAAGAGAGGAAAGGAATGATAGCACAGAAGGAGAAAAGCATTAACTTTGGGCATCAAACCAAATAGGATTTTTAAAAAAATGAATATTTAGGGGTTTGATTTTTGTTTTCTCCTTTTTGTTTTAATTGATAGAATCACATAACAGGTTAGAGATCAAGCACCCTGTAAAAGTGAAAAGACTGTAATATCCAGGAAACCTTAGGACTCACTGGTGTTCCCCGGAGGTGGGGTGTAAGCTTGCGGTGAATGGAGGCAGATCAAGGAGAGTCAAAGTGAAAACCTCCTCTTCTGACTTCGGTCCCTCTTGGCTATCTGTTCTTACTCTGAAGGGAGGCACTAGCGTGCTCATCTTCATCCTAAGTGGAACTTGCTGTAACTGAGAGGATAGTTTAGGTTAAAGGAAGCAGTCTGTCTAGCTTTAGCAAAACAGCAGGAGAAGAAACTTGTTTTCCAGCGGATGGAAATGCTGTGATAAAGGCAACTTAATACTAGCCCCTATATTACCATCCCCTGACTCTCACCTTGGTCACTCTCTTTGCTCCTCTTGGCCTAATTGGATTTGACTCTGTACTCTTCCAGGTACTGCTCTTCCATGAGGCCTTCCTCAACCAGTCCAGACTGCCATTCATCCTCGACACACCATGTGGCCTAAGGTGCTCTCTCTGGCCCGAAATGTTCTGTCAACTATCAGGCTGGGCATAAATATCTTGTCTTCCCAACTAGACTGCAAGTCTCTGGAGGCCACGAGTGCTCTTTGGGGTTTCCTCTTGCCCCCAGAACCACTGTGCAGAGCTGGTTTGTCGATACATATATGTTGAATTGAATTAGTCTTTATGATTGCCAATGTTACTATAAAATAAAGACTGAGACAGTAGCTTTACTCACATGCAGGAGGAAAAAAGGTCATATGTAACTGTAACAGAAAAGTCAGAAGTAAAATGCCTTAGAAGAATTTTAGTCTAAACACTAACAGAATCTTCCAGGCTGCAAGTATTATGAATCACTGGAAACAAATTTTCATACAGTCTTATCCAGATAGTTTCTTTTTTGTTTCGTTTTGTTTTTTGAAGAACAGTCACTTTCCCAAATGTAGGTTGCTTTGGAAAAGGTGGAAAAAGGATAACCTTGGTGTAGGTTCCTTCCAGTCGTAGGCTTCTGTAATTGTGGAGGCTAGTGTCGATAGAGGGGGGTGGGGTAAGACATGGAAAAATTGAACACTGACTCAAGAATGGTTTCTTCTAAATTGTGTTCATTTGCACTGAAAGGCTATTTTATACTCCTTGGCATCATGAAAGGATAATGGCACATGATGCTGCAGAAACATGAAATCTATGTCAGAAATCAGGATGCTCTTTCATACCAAGAGATTTCCCCATTGAGAGGCAACCCTTGTCTTGTTCTCTAGGGCTTTCTCTTTATAATAGCAAGTTATGGAAAAGCAGTTGAGCTGATCAATACTCTACTTCCCATTCCATCATATCATCCCCTGACACCCAGTGATTGTGGGAAAGAGTTAATTCACACAACTTGAAGACATCTGAATCTTATAATGTGTTATCCTCTCATTTAAATAGTTATCTGGATTCTGAGTGTACCAATATCCTCACATTCTTCATTTAATATAAATGAAGAATATTATCTGCTGTGTTCACGCAATTGAAAAAGGGATCATAGTACTGTAAATGCAAAAAATAGCTTGGATCAATTTTTTAAAAGGCAACAGTTTCATTTTTTTTTTTTTTTTTTACATTTTTGTTTGGGTTTGATAGTTTAGATCTTGGATTTTTGTTGTTGTCATTGTATTATATTTGTTGTTGTTGTTGTTTTCCAAATCACCTTGTATCTCTTCATTGAACTGCTTGCCCAGGCTTAATGCCTCACACCATTCTGTATGCAATATGTATTTTCAGCTTCTGTCCTCATTTTTTTTCATACATGGATCTTCCTCCTTAATTAGACTTCTGTCCCCACACCCTTCAAACATGTGTTACATATCCCCATTTCTGGACCTTTATATATACCATTCCCTTCACCAGGGGCACCCTCTCCAAATCTTCTTATTATGTGAAAATCTTACCTTTTTCAACTGAGCTATTCCAGTTGATCCTGGTACCTCCTTTTTCTGACCTCAATACTGCTAGTGTGTATACCATGCCATAAAGCTCTGCTCCCAGTACCAGAGCAATAAATAATATTTTGCTGTAAGACATCTCTGTACTTTTACATTTATTGTTATTTTATGCTGGTAGCATCATTTTATATGTTATAAGCATTTCTTTTCTTTGCCTTTCAGAGTGCTTAATACACAGCAAACACTCAATAAATGACTGATAAATGCTTTTAAACAACACATGTGGTATTATCATTTCATTTCCTGAATCTATACTTCAATTAAATATGAGGAAGAATATAAGATATCAAACATCCCTATAAAAGGATCATGAACCCAATCTCTATGCTGTAGAACCGAGGTTGATGGAAAAACTTGTGCTTTTGCAGAATTGAGAAAATATTTCAGACCTAAGACCTGTAATGAGCTGGAAGAGATCTTAGAGCTAAGCTCCTGTAACTCCCTCTTTCAAGAAATGAGACAAGTGAGACTCACTAGTGAGTAACTTGATTTTGTATCACTTCACACTGTAGTCCATGTTACTCTTGTCTGTTGCCACAATGTACCAGTTTCCTATCTGATCTTGGTAGTTCTACTCTGTCCACCCACTTCAGTCCGTTCTTCCTTACTACACCAGGATAATCTTTCTTTTTTGTTGTTGTTTTATTTCAGCGTATTATGGGGGTACAAATGTTTTGGTGACATAAATTGCTTTTGTGCCATTTGAGTCAAAGTTATAAGTGTGCACATCACCAAGGACAATCTTTTAAAAATATGTAAATTTGATCATTTTACCAACTGTAAAAACCCTGCAATGACTTTCTATAGTTCTAAGCATTAAGACTAAAATCTTTAATTAATTTTAGAACAATGTCTCTCAAATTTTAATGTGTATACCAATTAGGTAAAGATATTTTTAAAATGCAGATTCTAATTTGTTGGGTCAGTCTAGGGCCTAAGATTCTACATTTATGACAAGCTCCCTGGTGATGCCACTGCTCACGGTCTGCACATGGCACTGTGAATAGTCAGTGAAGATGCTTAGTAGTCTGGTCTACCACCTTCAGGCGTCCCTCTGCCGTTGTTCCCTATACTCCTGTCAGAGTGGCCTTCTTTCCATTCTTGGAGTTGTCGTGCTCCCTCTCACTTCAAGCCTTTGAAAATATTTTTTCCTTCGCCCAGAGTGTTTCTTAGCTATCCTCATTTTTGCCCCAACTCCAACTCCCAGGTATCTGTTTTACTCATATTCATCCCTTAGAGCTTATCTTCAGACCAGAAGCTGACTATACTTTTTCTTCACGGTATTTAGCGGTTTGTAGTCACATTTTTACATCATGTGATTATTGGATTAATATGACTCCTATCACTGGTCTGTTTTGCTTACCATTTAATCCATATCTTGTCCAATGCCTGGCACATAATAGAAGTTTAATAAATATTCTTTAAATAAGTAAACACATATAAATAACTTAAATGCGTGGCTCCTGATCTGGTGGCCTCTCTAAGCCAGCACTATGCAATAGAAGTACAATGTGAGTCAGAAATGTGAGCTACATATGCAATTTTAAATTTTCTTCAAGCCACATTAAAAAAGTGTAAAAAGAAAGAGTAATAACAGTAAGATGGCAGAATAGTAAGTCCCCTTCTATATCCCCCACAGCAATAATAATCTCACAGTTATCCGTGGACAAAAGTGCCTTTGAGGGAGCCTTGGGATTTAGGTAGTAGTCTGTAAAACCCCAGTGGAGCCCAAGACCTGGGAGGGTCATTTTGAGAGGACAGACACACACCTAGGGGGCAGACTCACAGATCACAGACCTTGCTCCAGACCCAGAAACAGCCCCTTCCCCCTGAGGGCTTTCTACAGCCTTGTTTGGCCTTGATTCTGCTACCAAAACCATCTATCTACCTAGAGGCCCAGGAGGAATCACACACACACTAGCCCCTTTGGAGATAGCTCTGCTGACATTGGTCCCAGTTGTAATCCTGAAACTACCCTGTAACTTGGCTCCAACCCCCTTAGCTGTGGTTTAAGATCAGTCCTACTCACACAGAGAACAGAGAGAGACATACCTTTCGGAGTCCAAGAGCAGACCTGCGAGGATTGGTTCCACTGAAAATCCTGAAGGGGCCTTAAATCTTGGCTTCAGCCCCACTTGGCTGTGGTTTGGGAGCAGTTCTGCCCAGCCAGGGACCTGCCAGGAGACACACCCATCTGAGTCCTCAGGACAGGCTTGCCAAACTTTGTTTCACAACACATCCTGAAACAGCCTTGGATCTTGGCCCCAGCCCCTCTCAGCTGTGCTCTGGGAGCAGTTCTGCCTGCTCTGGGACCTGGAGAAGGGCATGTCTGTCAGTGCCCCTGTAGGCTGACCTGCTGAAATCAGTCCCACTGTTGATTTGAAAATGACTCTGTAAATCAATTCCATCCCCTCTCAACTTTGGACTGATAACAGGCTTGAAAACCCAGGAACTCACCAAGAGACATGCCCATCTGTGACCCCAGAGACAGGTCTAAGACATAAGTCTTGGCTCTGAGCCATGAAGCAGCCTGTGACTTGGTTCCAGTCCTTCTCAGTTATAGACTGGGACAATACTGCCTGTCTAGAGACTTAGTCAGTGATCCAGAAGGTGACTTCCCAGTGAATTGAAGAAAGCCACATCTGTCCACACACCTGGTAATAGGCCCACTATCTGCAGACCCTCATCTTATTGTCAGCCCAATGGACCAACATCCTGGAGATGGTCCAGTCCACTCAGGGACCAGACAAAATCCACACTCATTCGGGTTCTTGATAACAGGTCTACCATTGCAGGTCCTACTGTAGACCCAGAAGCAGCCATGTGACCTGGCTTTGACCCCACTCAACCATTATCCCAGAAGCAATCCCATCAGCTGGGGACTTAACAGAAGAAGCCTTGCCAAAACTAGTCTGTAAAAACTAGAAGAGGTGTTTCTTCCTTCAAATGCACAGACCAATGAAAGACTACACAGATAACAAAGAATTAGGCAAATTTAATACCACAAAAGAAAACTAATGAAGCTCCAGTAACCAATTCCAGATAAATAGAGATCTATGAATTGCCTGAAAAAAATTCAAAATAATCATCTTAAAGAAACTCAATGAGATGCAAAAAAACCAACTAAGTAAAGTTAGGAAAACAATGCATAAACAAAACTAGAAGTTTAATGAAGAAATAAAAAACATAAAGAGAAACCAAACAGAAATTTTGTAGCTGAAAAATACAATGACAAAATGAAAAAATTCAATAGAGAGCCTCAATAGCAGACCTAATTATGAAGAAAATATAATTAGCAAACTTGAAGAGAGGTAATTTTAAATTAGCTAATTAAAGAACAAAAAGAAAAAAAAGATTGGAAAAGAATGAAGAAAAATAAGGAACCTATGGAACACTATCAATGCACAAATATCAAATTATGAAAGTCTCAGAAGGAGAGGCAAGAGAGAAGGGGCAGAAAGCTTATTTAAAGAAATGTTGGTCGAAAATTTCACAAATCTGAGGATGGATCTGGACATTTATGAAGCTCAAAGGACCTCAAGGAAGATTAATCCAAAGAAGAATACTCTAAGACAAATTATGATCAACTTGTCAAAAATCGAAGACAAAAACAGAACCTTGAAAATAGCAAGAGATACGAGATTCATCAGATACAAGAGAAACCGCATAAGGCTATCAGCAGACTTCTCATCAGAAACTTCGCAAGCCAGAAGGGAGTCAGATGAAATAGTCAAAGTGCTGAAAGAAAACAACCACAACCAAGAATACAATACCCAAAAAATCTGACCTTCAGAAATGAAGGAGAAGTAAAAACATTCCAACACAAATAAAAGCCAACGGAGTTCACCAGTATGAGATCTACCTTCTTGCCATACAAGAAATACTAAGAGAGTTTTCCAAATTAAAACAAAATGATGCTAAGTAACAACATGAAAACATATGAAAGTATAAAACTCACTGACAAAGGTAAATATAGTTAAATTCAGATTACTGTGTACTGTAGTGTTGGTGTGTAAATTACTTTTAACTTTAGTATAAATGTTGAAAAAATATTAAAATAACTATAGAGACAGTAATTTATTAATGGATACACAATACAAAGAGATGTAAAATGTGACACGAATAGCATAAAATATGGGGGTGGTGGAATAAAAGTGCAGAGTTTTTATTTGCAGTTGAAGTTAATTTGTTATCAGCTTAAATTAGAATAATATAACTACAAGACATTCTATGTAAGCCCTATGATAATCACTGACACAGACACACACACATGCACACCCTCCAGTAGATACACAAAAGATAAAGAGAAATGTATCAAAGGACACCACCACAAAAATTCACCAAATCATGAAGGACGACAGGAAAATTGGAAGAAAGAAACAAAGCAACTACAAGACAGATAGTAAACAATGAACAAAATGGCAATAGTAAGTTGATATCAATTGATAATCACTTTAAGTCTAAACAAAGTAAATCAACTAATTAAATGACACAGAGTGACTGAATGGATGAAAAAAAAAATGAAACTGTATGTTGCCTGTAAGAGAATCACTTTAGTCTTAAGCACATTTATAGATTGAAAGTGAAGGAATGGAAAGAAATATTCCTTGCAAATGGTAACCAAAAGAGAGCAGGGTGGGTTGGGGGTATACTTATACAAAAGAAAAAATAGGCTTCACATTAAAAATTGTAAAAAGATAAAGAAGGCCATTATATAATGATAAAGGCAATTGCAAATATACATGTACTCAGCATCACAGCATCTAAATATATAAAGCAAATATTAACAGATCTGAAGAGAGAGATAGGCTACAATATAATAACAGCAGCAGACTTCAATACCCCACTATCAACAATGGACAGATCATCTAGACAGAAAAATCCATAATGAAACATTAGACTTAAACCACAGTTTAGACCAAATGGATCTAACAGACATATAGAGAACATTCCATCTAACTGTGGCAGAATAAACATTTTTCTCAAGTGCATATGGAACATTTTCCAGGATGTATCATATGTTAGGCCACAAAACAAGTCGACAAATTTAATAAGATTGAAATCGTATCAAGTATCTTTTTCAGCCACAATGGTATGAAACTAGAAATCAACAACATGCTCCTGAACAATCAAAGGGTCAAAGACATTAAAAAGAGGAATTTAAAAATATTTTGAAACAAACAAAAATGGAAATACACCATACCAAAGCTTATGGGACAAAGCAAAAGCATTTCTAAGAGGGAAGTTTACAGTGATAAATGTCTAAATAAAAAAAGATCTCAAATAAACAAGCTAACATCACACCTCAAGGAACTAGAAAAAGAAGAACAAACTAAGCCCAAAGCTAGTAGAAGGAAAGAAATGATAAAGATCAGGGCACAAATAAATATAGACTAGAAAAACAATAGAAAAGATCAATAAAATTAAAAGTTGGTTTTTTGAAAAGATAAGCAAAATCAACAAACCTTTACCTAAACTAAGAAAAAAAGAGCAAAGGCTCAAATTAATATAATCAGAATTGAAAAAGGTATAATTACAAATCACACCACGGAAATAAGAGACTACTATGAATAGTTATATGCCAACATATTGAAGAAAATGAATAAATTTCTAGAAATATAAAACCTACCAAGACCAAATCCTGCAGAAATAGAAAATCTGAACAGACCAATAACAAGTAAGGAGATTGAATCAGTAATATAAAAGTCTCTCATCAAACAAAAGCCTTTGACCTGATGACCTCATAGCTGAATTTTTCTAAATATTAAAAGAATTAGTACCAAGTCTTCTCAAACTCTTCCAAAAAATTGAAGGAGAAGGAATACTTTTAAACTTATTTTATGAGGCCACGATTACCCTGATACCAAACTCAGACAGAACACAACTAGAAAAGAAAATTACAGGTTAATATCCCCGACAAACATAGATGTGAAAATCCTCAACAAAATACTAGCAAACCAAATTCAAAACTACACTAAAAGGCATATTAATCATGATAAAGTTGGATCTATCCCTCAAATGCAAGGATGTTTCAACATACACAAATCAATAAACATGGCACACTGTATTTATAGAAGGAAGGACAAAAGCCATGTGATCTCATCACTAGATGAAGTAAAAGCATTTGACAAAATTCAACATCCTTTCTTGAGAAAAACTCTCAACAAATTACGTACAGAAGGAATGTACCTCAACACAATGAAGGATACATACAGCAAGCCCACAGCTAACATCATAATCGATAAAGTTGAAAACTTCCCCTTTAAGATCAGAAATAAGAAAGGATGCTCGCTTCTTGCCACTTCTATGCAACATAGTATTGAAAGTCCTAACCAGAGTAATTAGATTTTTTTTAAAAAGGTATCCAAATTGGAAAAGAAGTGAAATTGTCTCTGTTTTCAGATATAGGATACAGAATTATTAATAACATACAAAAAACAATGAATTACTCAAAAAAGAAATTAAGAAAACAATCACATTTATAATAACATGAAAATAAAATATTTGGAATAAATTTAACCCAGGAGGTGAAATTTACACTGAAAACTATAAAAAATGGATGAAAGAAATTGAAGACACAAATAAATGGAAAGATATCTAATGTTAATGAATTTGAAGAATGTTGTAAAAATGTTCTTAGTATCCAAAGCAATCTACAGATTCAATGCACTCTTTATTGAAATTCCAATGGGATTTTTCACAGAAATAGAGAAAACAATCTAAAAAATTCATATAGAACCACAAAAGATCCCAGGTAGCCAAAGCAATCTTGAGCAAAACTGGAGTTATCTCCTAGCACTCTGGGAGGCCGAGGCGGGCGGATTGTTTGAGCTCAGGAGTTCAAAACCAGCCTGAGCAAGAGCGAGTCCCTGTCTCTACTAAAAATAGAAAGAAATTAATCGGACAACTAAAAATATATAGAAAAAATTAGCCAGGCATGGTGGTGCATGCCTGTAGTCCCAGCTACTCGGGAGGCTGAGGCAGAAGGATTGCTTGAGCCCAGGAGTGTGAGGTTGCTGTGAGCTAGGCTGACGCCACGGCCCTCACTCTAGCCTGGGCAAAAGAGTGAGACTCTGTCTCAAAAAAAAAAAAAAAAACACTGGAGTTATCACACTATTTGAGCTCAAAATCTACCACAAAATTATAGTAACCAAAACAGCATAATACTGGCATAAAAACACATAGACCAGTAGAACAGAATAGAGAACCCAGAAATAAATTCACAAATTTATGATCAACTGATTTTTGAAAAAATTACCAAGATCACACAGTGGGGAAAGGACAGTCTCTTCAATAAATCATTTTGGGAAAACTGGATATTTCTATGCAGAAGAATGAAATTGGATCCTTATTTTACACTGTATATAAAGAGCAACTAAAAATGGATTAAAGACTTAAACATAAAATCTGAAACAGTAAAACTACTAGAAGAAAACATAGGGAAAAAACTTCTTGACATTGGTCTGGGAAAAACATTTTTGGATGTGACCCTAAAAACACAGGCAACAAAAGCAGAAAGAGACAAAAGGGATTGCGTCAAACTAGCAAACTTCTGCCCAGCCAGAGTCAACAGAGTGAAGAGAATGGGTGAAAATATTTGTAAACCATATACTTGATAAGGGGCTAATATGCAAAATATATAAGGACTCAAAACATTCAATAATGAGAAAACAGATAGCCCAATTAAAAAATGGACAAAGGACCTGAACAGACATTTCTCAAGAGGAAACAGACAAAAGGACAGCAGGTCCATGAAAAAGTGCTCAACATCACTAATCATCAGGGAAATGCAAATTAAAATTACAATGTGCTATCTCCTCACGCCTGTAAAAATGGTTTTTCTCAAAGGTCAAAACATAAGTGTTGGTGAGGATGTAGACAAAAGGGAATCCTTGTACACTGTTGGTGGAAATGTAAATTTGTACAGCCATTATGGAAAACAGTGCAGAGGTTCTAGCAATTCCACTTCTAGGTGTATATAGTCAAAGGAAAGGAAATCAGTAGGTAGAAGAAATATTGGCACTCTCATGTTCATTGCAGCATTATTTACAGTAGCCAAGATATGGAATCAATGTGTCTATCGACAGATGCATGAATAAAGAAAATGTAGAATACTATTCAGCCTTAGAGAAGAAGGAAATTCTGTCACTTGTGACATGGAAGAACCCGAAGGACATTTTGCTTAGTGAAATAAGCCAGGCACCAAATCATAAATACTGCATGATCTCAGTTATATACTGTATATTGACACATTACATTGTATACCATAGATTCACAAAAATCTTTCTTTTGTCAAAAATTATTTTAAAAGTAAAAAGAAACGCACTTAATTATAATATATTTTAATAATAATATTAATGATTAATAATTTTAATACATTTTATTTAAACTGAAATATCATTTTAGCATGTAACTAATATTTTGCATTCCTTTTTTTCAAAGTAAATCTTCAAATTCCAGTGTGTGTTTTATGCCTACAGTGCATATCCATTCGGATTAGCCACATTTCAACCTCAGTAGTTACATGTGGTTAATGGCTACCATTTTGGATAACATAGCTCTAAACCTCTTCTACGTTTCTCAAATGACTACATGACCTGGTACATATGGTGAAATGAACATCCAGAAAAGGGTGCAACTAACAGCTGCAAACCTGCTGCATCTCTCAATCCAGGTTCCTATAACAATGTCATCTTTTTCACACTAATGTGCAGTATATATATGCACAGGCTCCTCCTACTTGAGAACCTATGTTGTGAGCAACTTTCACTGTTGAGAATATTAAAACAGAACTGGAAGTAGAGATTAAGTGCTTTTATTTCTGTACCAATATGCTTGAAGGGTAGAAACAGTTTTTAAAAAATCTTGTATTGGATTTAGAATCTCAAAGGAAGTCGACTGAAGGATTTCTGGTTTTACACCATTTGCACACTTTAAGTGAGCCACTGACAATTCCAGTTAATGTACGTGGTATATATAGTCTATGTAATATATGCAATATATATTATATAATGTATGCTGTATGTATTTACATGCATTAGAATTGGCTGGTGATGAGGAACAACTCATTAGTAAATCATTGAAGACAAATTCTTTGTGACTACTGAAAAAGCCATGCATAAACAAGTGTGTATGCTGTATGTATTTACATGCATTAGAATTGGCTGGTGATGAGGAACAACTCATTAGTAAAGCATTGAAGACAAATTCTTTGTGACTACTGAAAAAGCCATGCATAAACAAGTGTGTAATTTTGAAATTTATCGAATGCACTTCTTAATCTGTGCTGCATATGGTGATTATATTGTACACACGCTAAATGTTATATATTTTCATTTGTAAGTCTATAGATCTTAATTTTACATACAAGCAGGTAGACTAAGTCATTCATTCATTCTTTTCATTTATTCATTCTTTCAACAAACATTTATTGAGCATATTTGTGTGCATGGTGTCATGCCCATGAAGGAGGACACAGTGACCAATGAGGCATGCTACCAGCATTTCACAGTTTATGTAGTCTAATCTGGGGACATAACTCTTGCCTATTATTAATTCGGAGAATTTGTACAAGTATTTTAGAGACACTGAAAAATAGGCTGCTAATCAAACATAATAAATGTTTTTGTTAGGCCTGTAGAAGTTTCCCATGCCAACAATTTAAACCAAATGTTCCCTAAACCCCACCCCCTAAATTCCAGGAGAAGGTCACTTTCACGGTTTGTCCACAGGTGTACTGATCAACATTTCCATGAACCACAGGGTAAAATTTCAGCAGTTTCCCCCAACATCACCTGTCCTCAATCTCTAGGATATTAAAGGGAAGGGGAATGGGAAGGGTGAGTTGTCTCCCCTGTCATCAGAGCTCCACTGAAGTTTCAATTGCAGGCCTTCACTGAGGCCATCTTGCTATGGATTTCTGAGGTTTAAATGCCCACTTTTTCTGCTCACCCAGTGAAATGGGCTCAAACTAGAACTCTGATACTCCGTAATCTGCTTGCCAGCATTGTTACTGTCTCTCATTTACCCTTTCTCTTACTCTCTCTGCTGGCTGTCACCATAGGGAGTTCCTCATAGTGTGCCTCCAGGTCTCCAAAGCCCACCTTCTCTTTGATCAAAAGGAAAATAATACCTTCTTATCTTACCTGACTCTTTCAGAAGGGACGCCACAGTAGAAGTTCTGGGGCCCCTAGTAATCAGTTCTTTCAGTCCGTTTCAATACACAAGTCTTCCCCCAAGCAGGGCACATTATTAGGGAAAGAGCTGGATATGGGAGGGTTAGAAGTAGTTTCTTGCCATATCCTGAATCTCTTCTATGTCCTTCCTTTCTAGTTCTGCCACTGAGACTATGCCCCCTTGCCAGACACATATTGCAAAAGAGTGCATATTTTTCTCTTAATTTATCTATTACCCAACTGCACTCTGGATTCAATCAAGCTCTACCTTCTCCCGTAGATGGGTTGACACATGAATATTTAGACTCCAAAGGTGGACAAGACTCAAGTATTTACTTATGGAGCTCTTTGGCCGTTAGTTAGACACTTAAGTATCTCTGAACATCGTTGTGTCTGCCCAAGGGAACATGAAGGACTGCCAGTTTTCTCTATGCTGAGAAACCCTGTTATTCTAGCATGGCATTCATATACACATTGGTTTTCATAAGATTTATATAATCAGCCTCTAAATTTCCAGCCTTTTATTATTATGGATATTCTAAAGAAGAAGAAAATGGAATTTGTGTATGTATCACTATAAGAGTAGTAATTTAAGTAAAAGTTTCTACGCACAGTGCATTAGAATAGATTCTACTACGCCTTCCTGAGTGGTTGCCTCACTGAGAAAGAAGTGAGCCTTAGAAAAATGAAAATTTTAATGTATGTGATCATTAAGCTAAGTAACAACACATTCTTTGAAAACCTACTTCTTTAGCAGCTAATAAGTATTTGTTGTGCACCTACTCTTTGAATCCAGGCTGGCTTCTCTTAGGTTAACCTCTTTGTGATGGTGAATAAATTATTATAGAGATCATGACATTCAGGGGATGGTTTTTTTCCAAAAAGATAAATGAATAAAGAGAAAATGTTATATATAAGGTCATATATTATATTTCCATTGACATTCATGATCATTTTAGGGAAGTTTTCTCATATGAAAATTAGTAAGGAAAAACACGGTTAAATTTCCAACTTTCCATTCTGAGTGTATTTTGGTTTATTAATATACTGAATTTATTGCTTTTGTTTTCCTAATAATTTTACCAGGAATTAGGTAGATGGATGGATAATCCACATGAACTCAAGATATTCTCTCAAGAGTATGTATGTACTACTATGTAGTGGGCATTCTTGTGGACTTCTGGGATTCGCCTATTGAATCAGTAGCTCTGACTATATTGAATTGAAAAAGTTGACTGAAAATTTTTATTCTTTAATATCTCAGATATTATAAACTGTTACTGTACCTCCCAATGTGGCTTTCTGCTTTCTATAAAAATTAGCAGATATCATCACTTACTTCATTAATAGCAGGGTATTGTTAAACTTTTGGATTTGATGTAAAGGATGCTCTTATGTTTGAATGATTCAGTAAGGACAGTTGAGTGACTCACTGCTGACTTCCTCCTCTGAGCTGTTGGGATGGATGATTTGGGGCGATATGCTTTGAGAGACAGCACTGGGCATCTTTCTTAAGGTGAAGCTCAATCTTACCCAAGTAATTTCATGCAAAATGGGATTGTCCCCAAATAGTCCAAGGCATTAAATGATACCCTTCTAATCTGTAAGGATCTATACTGTCTTCCTAATTTCCACTTTATATAACCTTGCAAAGGCATTGTGACAATATAGATGATTAAGCAGAAAAACAATGCACAGTCATTACTTACCTTCTTCCACACCGTAGACTCCTCCACCCTCAGCGGAGGGACAAAAGATGGAGAACAGGATGCCAGTGTGCCTACCTTTAGCCACTATTTCTCTTCCAACCCTTGCACTCATTCCCAAACTCCAGTTTTACCACTTACCTGAGAGAATAAACAGCCAAGTGATTTTCTGAACACTTCTGCAAGACTACCTTGAAGATTCCCTATCGGCCTTTGTGGTTTTATGCTTTATGCCTTGGAGGGGATTTGGCAGAGCCAAGAATTATAAATCACCTCTGGGTGACTTGGCCAAAATCCCAACAGTCTCTGTCATTCCCCCAGTGATTTACTTTGCCATTGATTTTCAGTTCTTGCATTGGATGGTGTGGTTGATAAGGTGAAATCCTAACAACCGACTGACTGTGGTCTGCAGTGGCAGCTGACTGGCGCTGATGTGTGCTGGGCCTGGTGACAGCCGCTATATGACAGAACTTGTCAGAAGTACAGGCAGGGCCTCTGGTTTTAAGTGTAGGCCTGACCCTCCCAGATGAATGGGAACTGACAGGAGTGATCTCTACAACATGGAATGGAGTGATGACATGAAAACAGTGACATGTTTGGGATTGAAACACCAGGCGCAGATATGTCACTGGTAATGGACAGAGAAAGGACAGGGCACTGGCACTAACTTTACTTGATTTCAGTTTAAAAATGTCCTTTGCACTAAGAGCCAGAGTTGGCTAGCAGAGTCAGTCATACATTGGGAAAACCACTCCCTCTCAACTATTGCCGCCCTGATTTGATCTGAGCTACAAAGCAACCAGCCTGTTGTCCCATTAGAACAGTGCTTCTCAACCCCAGCTGACATTAGAATCACCTGAGCATTCATGGCCTGCCTGGCCCCAGGAGGTTCTGATGTAATTGGCCTGGGATGGGACACATGAATTGGCATGCCTTACAAGCCCCCCAGGTAAGTCTGATCAGCAATGGCTGAGAACCATTGAATTAGGGGATTGAAAATGAAAAATAAATGCCCTGGAAAATGGGCACTTTTTTGCTTTTTCTGAGGTTTTCATATTTTATTTTACTTACTTTATTTTTTTATATTTTCTGGGCATCATTTTCTAATTATAATAGCATAACGAATCTGTATTGCCCAAGGAGCTCAAACCCTTTCCTATTTTATTACCTCATTATTATATTTTTAAACCTTGTTGGCACTTGAAGTTAAGCAAGGCTAAAAGAATCAGCTTTGTTCACCCAACAAGCCACTTGGCTCTGGGAACACGTTTCATCACCTTCCTCACCGATGTGCTTTCTCTGAGCTAGAAGTTAATGTTCGCTGTCAACCCCAAACAAACAACTGTTACCTTGACCCTAGCCCAAATTGAACTCGGAGTCTTAAAGTATCTGAGAGGAAAATGTGCACCAGAAACTGTTTATTCAACAATAAAAATGTGCTGCCCCTTTATGTGTGAAAGTGGTGCAGATGCACAGGTCATAGAAAAGGCAGGCACTTTCTCATTTTCATTTTAGCTGAGGTAGTAATTTTCACAATGTTTTGCATTCAACTCAGGCACAGGATGGGTGGGGGAGGGGCGCATCAAGATAATGACAAAGGCCAACCTGAATTGATCCTCTGCTACTCCCTGCTTCCCCTTGAGGCTGAATCTCCACATTGAACGAAATCTGACTCCCCAAAAGGATCCAAGAGCTGTCATTTTCTTAGCCTAGCTTTGTCACCATGTATCTGTTCCTAGGGTTATTTATATTTCAAACATTCTCTCTAATGTAGACTAAAAATAATGCAGAAAAAAAATGTTATATAAGGTTATTAAGTATGAAATGTCCAATTTCCTTAAGTGCTAAATTTGACAGTTGGTATCTCTGACATTTCACTTTGATACTCTTGTTTTATTTTTATTGTGAAAGTATGTCCTCAGCCTTTCAGACACATGATTTGGCTTGTGTTTATCTTTCACATTTTTTTAAGACTAATTTTTGTGAAATCATGGATAAGTCAAAACTCCTGTTATTTTCAAATATGAGTTCCATGGTGGAATCAATGCAGCACAGACAGCTTGAAATATCAATGAAGTGTTTGGGAAAGATGTGGCTAGTGAGTGCACAGTATGTCAATGGTTTGAGAAGTTCTGTTCTGGTGATTTTAATCTTGAAAATGAGGCACGTGGGTGACCTGAGACCAAGGTTGATAATGATGAGCTGAAAGATGTAGTGGAAGCGAATCCATCTCAACATACGTGTTAATTAGTAGCAAGATTTCAGTTACTATTCCAACAATATTGGACCATTTGAAACAAATTGGCAAGGTAAAGAAGCTGGATAGATGGGTTCCACATGAATTAAATGAGTGTACGAAGGGAAATCATCTGGAAGGTTGCCTTTCTTTGCTGTCACGACATAAAGGTGAACCATTTCTACGCTGTATTGTTAAATGTGATGAAAAATGGATTCTTTTTGACAATTGCAAGCATTTGGCACAATGGGTGGATAAAGATGAAGTGCTGAAACACAGTCCAAAAGCAAATTTTGGTCAAAAAAAGCTAATGGTGTCTGTATAGTGGTCCAGCGCTGGTATTATCCACTACGACTTCATGAAACCTGGTCAATCCATTACAGCAGATGTCTACTGCAACAAATTCGATCAAATGATGAGGCTGCTTGCGATTAAGCAGCTGAGATTGGTCACTAGAAATAGGCCAATCCTCTTGTAAGACAATGCTCAACCACATGTCACACAAACAATGCTGCTCAAACTACAGAGGCTGGACTTGGAAACTCTCTGTCATCCACTGTATTCACCAGATCTTGAACCAACTAACTATCACGTCTTCTAGGCTTTGAACCACTTCTCACAATGGAAAATAATCAATTCTCAAAAAGCAGTGGAAAATGCCTTTCGCTATTTCATGGCCAATCGCTCTCCAGGCTTCTTCACTGCTGGCATAAGTAAGCTATCTTTAAGATGGTAAAACTGCATCAATAGTTTAGGCACACACTTTGAATAATTGTACTACTTCTTATTTGAGATATAATAAACTAAACTTTTGATTTGAAATAGGACATTTCATATTTAATGACTGATATATTTAATATATGTAGATTAGATATGATAGATGGTAGATAGATTAATAACTTGCTACATGATAGATGAAATATGTTAGATAAAGTTTGCATTGTTTGAGGTACCCCATGGAATTCCACAATGTAGGTAACTACTTTTGAGTAGCTCTGAACATATTAGAATGCAAATATGAAAACTAATCCATACATCTTCCTTCCATGTGGCTTTACAGGCTAGGAGACAAAATTTATGTACACAGGGTAAAGGTGGATTAAGGGACTTCAAATCACATCACTATAACTGTCTCCTTAAATAACTTGCCACCTTATGTAACTTACCCAATAGTAATTGCTACAAGTAAATGAAAGTGAAATTAGATGTTAATGTGTTAGAAACTGAAAGAAAAATTATAACTAAAAATTATTTTCTTTACTAATTCATTAAACATTAACCCAACAAACTATAATTTCTGCTTTGTACTTTTCAATTAGAAAAGAAAGAAAACCACAAATAGTGAAACAAGCTATTTATCTTAGAAAAAATGGCCACATCATTTCTTGGTCATGGGTACCAATAATCTGCATTGAAAGTATAATCATCATTGAGATGTTATTTTCCAAAACATATGTGTCTTCATTTAAAACACATACAGGGCATGACGGCAGTTAGAAATATATGCCTGATTTACTTTCATCTACCCATAAGAACAAAAAACTATATAGTGTCTCAACAGACCTGAAAACTAAGACAATTGATGAAAAATGTGTCAATTTCCTGGAAGAATTACCATCAACAATAGCATGGGTAGGATGAATCTGTAAGTCTTAGTCACTAATTCATGTCAAAACCTATAAAACAAAGCAATTCAGTTAAACTATTAAGAAATGGTAAAACAAAACAAAACCCACTCAACAAATTCATAATCACTTGCTTCTATACTACCCCCACGTACCCAATTCTCTTGTATCAAAGAATTGGGCTGTACCATCAATAACTTAGCCTGGGGTTGATCCCAGTGATTCAGGTGCTCAGTTGTTTCTCTCTCTCCTGTTCTGTTTCCAGTCCTATCAGAACTTCTGTTATGGTCCCGTTTTGAAAGATGATGACTTCTATCATGCAGTGACCAGGAGTGAAAGGTGGTACCTACTCATATCCAGCATCCTAGAATGTACGCTCTGAATTAGATGGGTAGAGGCAGGAAGGACAACCTGCCTCTCTAGCAAAAGGAGAACTGAAGACTATATTTTAAATATCTATGAATAGATTAACCTCCCCAGAGTTATAATCTGCACATAAAATCACTGAGCATGTTCAAGAAAAGCAACAAGCAACAAACAAAAGAGACCGATACCTGGGTATAATTTAGGAAAACTTTTTTCTGGCATAAATTTTTAAAAATCCAAGTATCAGATAAGGGAGAAAATAAAACTAGTTTTAAAGAAATAAATTTAGGCTGATCTCAGGTTTTTCTTCTAGAATGGAAAAGTTCATAATTTGAAAATATGCTATGTTACTAGTAAACACAAACATAAAATTTATATTGAGTTATGTTGCCAATAGTGTTTTTATAAAACTTCATGCTCTATTTTGAGGTGGCAGTGAGAGAGGAGCTTGATATTGTTTGAGGGATGTAAATGGGTAGAATTATTTTGGAACATGATTTGGTTATATGTGTATATGTGTCAAGACTCTTAAAACTTTATATTCTTTGAAGATAATGATTCAACATTAACAGCATATATCCTGAGAATAGAATCAGACATGAAGACAAAGATTTGGGTATAAAGGCAATTTAGCTCATCATTATTGGTTAAAGAAATAAAAGTATAATAATGTAAATAACCAATAATAAATAGATATGATAAATTAACTATGGTACTGCTTCATAAGGTTATTGTACAGTTAAAATGTTTCCAAATACTGTTTCATAAAATTGTGACATATATAAAATATATATACCTAACAGAATCTTAAATTTTCAAAAACTGACATGGATATAATATATATAAATAACCTGAGACTGATCTATTTTGATTTTTGAACACGGAAAAATCTTGGAAAGAACTTAACCAATATCTCTCTATGGTGTTATCAAAGTTATCTCTGTAATAGAATTATAGGTAATCTTTCTATAGTGTTCTATATATTTATTTTTTTCTATTATAAGCCTATATTTTGTATCGAAAAAAAATGTAATTAAGAAAAAAATTTTATTGGCTAAATTCAATAGCTATTTTCCTTGCTCTGAGAAGTGAGATATCAAAAGACCTTTAAACAGAGCCATAAATGTCAAATGAATGGTACAGGAAGTGAGTCCTCAGGAAATTCAAAAGAGAGAGAGCTAGTTGCTCAGGGAAAATAAAATATCTCATGAAACATAGTTGAAGTTAGATTGAAAAAGCCTTGAATGCCAGACTAAGAAACATAGACCTTACTCTAATGCAAATATAAGTTCTGCAAGAGATTTTTGTAGCTCTAATTAATGAACATCCTTTGTTCTTCTCCATTAAAGCTGGTACATTGAAAATGTATATGCATATGTGTATTCATATCTGAACATATGTACACTAAATGTATTCACCCCTAGGCAGGAAATAATGTGTCTATAAAGAAGAAACAGGAAGAGCGATTAAGGCATTCGTTAATTAGGGTCCATCTACATTTCCAGAGTCAGCTAAAATCATCCACTTATTTAAACGGAAATCTCCTCAGTTTATTACAGTCATTATTACTTGGCAGTAAGAGATAACTAGTTTGAATTTCACAAGTAGAGAAAATTGCCTAGTCTGTTACTTCTCTCAGGGGTCACTATTAGTCAACTTTTGAGTAAAATTGTATCTCTTAGGAATGAAAATTAATATTTACTAAGTACCTACTATGTGCCGAACAGTTGCATAAATGCCTATGTAATCCCATTTACTTCACACAGCAACCCCACCAGACTGATACTTATAATCAGCATTTTATAGAAAGAGAATCTGATAAAAATGTTAGGAAAGCAAAGCAACTGGCCAATGTGAGCCTAGGTTTAAGCTCAGAGCTCTTTTATTCCCACCAATCAGTGTAAGCCAATGGATGATAACTTATGACAGTAGAGCACACCCAGTAACCCACGCATTTTCTCACACTATTGCCGAAGTATAGATTTTTTGAGAATGTGTGCGTAGATATGCAATATGGATATATGTGCCTATGTGGGTGTAGTATGCATATATAGCTATTATACACTGATGTGTTTATGTGCAATATATATATGTATTTTAATAATAAATTTATACATATAGTTATAGCAACTTATTGAGTACTTATTGTGCTATGTTTTTTATATGCATGTGTTGTACTACATACCTATATATATATAAAATAATCTCTAAATATAAATTATACATAAATATATCTGCATGAAAATTTATAAATAAAATTATATATGCAATATATTAAAACATAGTCGTTTTATGTACACATACAGAAAAAATTATGTTCCTACTATCTTTACCTAGAAAAGTAAACTGCTGTGCAATTGGAGAACTTATTTTACAGTTGAGGAAATGTTACCCTCACTGTAAAATGAGTTCTGACTCTACCTCCAGGATTACAGTCCCAAAGAAAGAAGCTGATGCCTGTCTCTCCCATCTAGAGGCTGTGCACACCTGAGAGTGACCTAGGACCCTCAGGTGTAAGTCTGGAGGGACCTCCTTTCCCCATTCTCCCATCCCCTGCCCCTCACTCCTCCAAGAGCCACCTCCCTCAACACACACACCGTGAAAGTCCATAGTTAGAGCAGGGGTAGCAGGGCTCCCTCAGCTCCGACTCTGACTCTATTCTATATACTTAAAAGATCTGCTCCGAATCTGGTCCCTGTAGTGAAAGGAAAATCACCTATTCGTTAAATTCATTCAGCTCTTTATTCAACAAAATGATGTAGCATTTTCATCAGTGAACCAACTGAATAATCAACCCTACAAAAAAAATAAAGCGTCAGTCAGGGCAGAAAAGAGGCCTTGGTGGGAGTCTGTGGCTCCACACAAAGGCTGGGGAGGCTGAGCTGTCACTGCTTTTCTTCATCCCAGTACCCCATGCATGGCACCAGCTCTAGCGTGAAGGGAGATTTAAAAGCAACTAAGTACATATAAACATTTCTCATTCATTATCTGGGGTTTCTGCTACTGGGTGACATATCATTAGTCCTAGTGTAAGGCAAGCTTTAAAAACGTAATTACTTAATCATGCAGTTAGCTTCCCATCAATCCTAGCAGCATTTGTTCTTAACTAGCTTTTAAGAACAAAATTAGGAGTAATTTGTAAACAAAAGTAATTGAAGAAAGGCAGATACTGCCAAGGTGTTGACAGCATTAACAGACATTATTGTTTCCCTTAATACCACCACAGCACTGCAGCGAACAATAGGTAGCTGGCAAAAGACAGTGGTAGGGAATTCGTAGGTGGCCACCTGAGGAAGTATAGGAGGAGGCAAAGTGGCCCTGCAAGCATTCACTGGCCCTACACGCATCCACTCCACTAGGTAGGTTGACTCTCTGCTACTAAACTGATTTGTATTATAACTCAATAATTTATAGGTTGCTGTGAATTAATGTTTTTAGCATGACCATGAAAATTATGTTATAATATTTTTCATACCCTCTTATTAGATATTGAACCAAATAATTTTTCCCGGAAAGGTGCTATCATATTCACATGAGCCACAGATGTACAGATTTCATCTGACAAGAACTACTCAGGCAAGCGTAGGTAGAGACAAGGGAGCTTTGCCTGTCCTTTCTGGTTACTTGTTATAGGTTCAGTGAACTTATAGTGAATGTCACCTCTGGGCCAGACATTATACTAAGCACTTGGGAAATAGCAGTGAACAAGAACTGGGCCCCATTTCCAAGGAGGTCATGGTTTTGTAGAGAGAGAAAAATGGAATGGAGAAATAATCAGACAGACTTAAACCAAATGTGTAATAGCCCCAACAGTGAGCTTCCAACTTTGCGTGCTGGGATTGGAGGGCCTCTGATAGAAATCATGAAGAAATAAGTCTTGGAGTACACACAGGAGTGTGTCAGGTTTGGAATGAGAATATCATTATTCTCATTTTATAGATGAAGTACCTGAGTCTGAAATGAATCAAATAACTTAACCGAAAATCATGCACATAATGAATGCCAAAGTTGGGATTCAGACCCAGGTATTTATGTTTATCATCTCTGTTTTGTTATGATGATAACAAATCCAGATATTTTTCCAGAATTCACTAGAATTTAACACCAGTCCTGAACCTGGAATCCAAACACCCAAGTTCAATTTTGCCTCTAAAGTCTTGTACTGTGTGACTTTGAGCAAGTCATGAAAACTCTCTGAGCTTCAGTGCACCCATCTGTAAAAATTAATATCTTGATACCTTTATTTCAATCTATTGCTGTAAGAATCTAATGGAATAATTAAAGTAAAATTGCATTGTAATTTTATGTCCAGAAGTAAGGTATTAATACCACACAACTCCATTTACATAAAGTTTAGGAAAAGGCAAAATGAGCTGTGGTAATAAAAATTAAAATATAGTTGCCTTGGAAGGGTTAAGAAATGGCTGGAAAAAGCCACAGGGAACTTTCTAGGCTAAAGGAAATGTTATATATCAATTGTCAATATTCACCAAGTTAAGCAGTTAAAATCTGGGCACTTTACTGCATGTAAATGATGCCTCAAAATTGCATTGAAAAATAAGATATGATTATTTCAATTAATTTTTTTCAGAACCTGAATATAACTCTTCATATCCATTACCTTAATATCTTAGCAGTGAATTGAGATCAAAAGTCGAAAATGAACACTCCGTGGGATTCACCTCATAAACCATTAGACCTCAGGAAAGAGAACACATATCCTTACACCTCTAATTTAATTCAAGATAGATATCACTTCTTTACATCTTTGAAAACTAAAGTTCAAGGAATCATCATGAATTTCCAGGTTATTGGCTCTGGCACATAAACAAAATATGAAAACTCACTGCTTTCTGTCTTTTACAATGGAGAAAAAAAAGGTCAAAACTTAAATTTAACAATCAGAGAACGATAATGTTAAGTGTAGTTTGGAGTTAGACATAGGAGAGAACTTTTGATTTATTGATTTGTGGGATAACAGAAATTGTTATCAAATCAAGTATCATGGCTTTTCCCACTGTTGTGGGCTGGGTAAATAAATGCTACCTTTTATTTTTGTGATGACTAGAGCAATTTTTACTCTCTACAGGGTTTTATGATTCTAACATAAGTAGCTGTAAATAAATACATTTTTTCTTGAGTGCTCAAGGCATTTGGCCTTCAGAATTAATGGGTAAAGTCTTCACAGTCAAAATCAGATCAATCAACAAGTTTCTACTGGGCATCTACTATGAGCCTAGAATAGCAGTGTTAAAAGGGTTAAGATAATTATCTAGGGCCCAAAATGACTTTCATTGGTTTACATAGATCATTTGGGCAGAAGGAGGCTTTTCTCTTTTAATTATATGTAAAACTAAATCACTATATTACCAGAGTGGCCTACTTTTTAAAAAGATTAAATAAAAATTACGTGCAATAAATGTAAACACTCTGGCAGTGAAATTCTTTTTATAAACCTTCAAAACTTGAAAAAGAAAAGCATCAACTTAGGTTTTAATGTCAGCTAGATAGGTGATGCTTGAAGAACCTGTAATCATGAGGACTGTTCAACACTTACAATAAAAAAATAGTTTATTGCCTTATCCTCAAGAGAAAAAAATTAATAAATAAGTTGACCTGCTGTGGACAAAGCATAACTATGTGCACCTGTGGACCAAGTTGAGTTTGGAGTGACGCAAACATTTATGGGTCACCTGTATGCCTCCCATGTGTTATGAGAAGCTCAGGGTAGCCCTTGTCAAAAATAAAAACCTTTCTCTATCTAGGTACTGCAGTAAATACCTCCTCCTCCACCTCCTCGTCCTCCATCATCATCATCCTCTTTACCTAAGGCTATGTCATTCTGTGACGCCTAGTGTTGTCTCTATCAATGTAATACTGCTAGCATGATTGGAAAGGGTGACCAGCTGAATTTACACTGAGGTCTTGGCCTCTAGCTCTGTCACTTTTCTCTCCTCCATGACAGGGAGCTTGTGATACTGACAGAGCCCAGTGTCCAGAATAAGAAGATGCACTGGGAGAGAAGAAAGACATGGTGGAAAAGTTGGTCTGCAGTGAAACCTACTGGATGTTCTGCATCCCAATTCACTTTTCTCCATGTTTTTGGCTGGAAATCTTCACCTCTACCTCAGAATCAGAGCCAGATGGAGCAAAATGCAAGTGATGGAAGCTAGTACTACCTGTACATTGCTCCATGGGAGGGGAGAGAACACAGGCTTTGGAGCCAGGGAGACCTGGGTATCGTTCAGAACTCTGCATCTGGGAAGATTATGTAATCAAAATAATAATAAGGGCTTTGCACATATTATTTAATCAATCCTAAGCTCAGGCCTAGAAACTCTTTCCTGGGCTGTTTTAATTGCTGGCTTCTCAGCTTACATGTTACCTTTGCCAGCTCTTCAGAGAAGACGTCTTCTTCCAAATCACTTTTCATTTTAGTTTTTCATTATATCACTTTTCCCCTTCTAAAATTCTTTCAAATCTGTTTTTATGTATTCATTGTCTGCCTCCTTCACAAAACGAAAGCTTAAGAGAGTTGAGGTCTCATCTCTCTTGTGGTTCCTGGAACAGTGCCATTGCTCAACAGTTATTCCACAAATAAATGGAAGAATATCTTTGTATGGGAGAAGGAACTATTATTATTTCCAGTTTTATGGGTGAGGAAAGTAAGACTAAGGGAAGATTCAAAACTTGCCCAAGGTTAGTCCCATAGCAAGTAAGAGTGCTGCTGGGATTCCTACTAATGCAGTCTGTTCCACACCCCACTCCATGTCACCTATACTTTTCCCCAACCCTGCTTTGTCACTCGCATAGATGTAGATACGATATGTATGTTGGGATTAGCATAGGACTAAAGTTAATGTATGTAAAGCTCCTGAACATGCTATTCAGTCAATAAACAGTAAAAATTATCTCCTTTGGGGCCTCATAAATAGAGTGTAAACCTATGTACGTTGTTAGGATGGCATCTGTGACCATTGGTCATACTCTTCCTCCAAACTGGGATATTCACTTATTTTTGTAGGTTAGGCCTAATTTAACCTGAAATTAAGACGGAAGGAAAAGAATTGAGCATTATTATCTAACTGTGTGTCTGTCAGACACACATTAGCATATTTAATTTTCAAAATAGTTCTGAGATATAATCACATTTAATAGTTAAGGAAATTCAGGTTCAGAGGGTTAAAGTGAAACATACATGGAAATATAGAAAATAATATAAGTAGGTCCTGGAGTCCAATCAGAGACATACAGAGAATACATACCTTTACATACGTATATATATCTTTAGTAAATTTTGGCCAAATGAATGAAGAAAGTAATGAAGTTCAATTCTCTTTCTAATATGTCCTGAAACCTAACTGAGCTCCAGGACAAAGTCTTAGCATTATGAGTTTGAGATACAATGCAAAATCTGAGAAATGCATGGAGAGGGCTGCATCAGGATTAAAGATGGATGTATTATATACGTCTTTTGTTCCTGTCCAGGGAATACAACTCTTTGAGTTGGAACTTACTCTCCTTGTTACAGGAGAAGATACTGAGGTTCAAAAGCTGTTTAGCTTTCACTAGATTGCACAGTTGGTTAGAAGCAGGCTGTGGACTTGAACTCATTTTTAAGTTCCAAACTTATACTCAGTCATCCTCATAGCTGAGAAAAGAGGCTTAAGACACAAACGCTGAATTCTAAGAGTCTGTGACCTAGTCGTAATGACGTCACAATGCTTAAATAACAGAGACTACAAGGGAAAGAATGATGAAAGGATTATAAAAGGAGACAGACTGAAGGCAACAGACACTGAGAGATGAATACAATCTTCCAGAAAGAATGTGCTTAGACTGTGCTATTTGCCAGAACTTGGAAACTGGGAAGATAATGAAGCCAAAGTCTTATTTTTTGTGTGTCTGTGATAATTACTAATATAGAGAATAACTCTAATAAAAAGCAAACACTTCTATGGTGCTTTGTTGTTATAGAATATATTATTAATATAATAATTTCCTTTAGTCAAGAACAAAAGCTGGTCTCAGCAAAAATAATAAACTTACATTTGAATGGATTGAGTTTAAGTCAACATTAGAACTTCCAAATAAAAATTGTTAGTTGGGCCTCAACTTTGGGTGAAAAATCAGAGCTTCTAATTTGTATTAATAGCTACAATGCTATGATCATCTTTTTTGAGGACAGAAACCATTTTTTAAGATCCAGCTTATTCTCTTATATAGATCTTTTATCTTGGGCTTCTATCCATTTGCCTGGCACATATTGGGACTAAATAAATATGTGTAAGTTGTTTCAATGAATAAATAATTGATTTAATGATTGTATCTGTTAACTTACGTGCAGTAGCAACAACAAAAGTAGTTGAAGCCAAGATAGATGATTCCAAACCCTAAAAAGAAATAATATACAATCCATGGTTCACCCATTCTCTTCGTGTTCTGTTTACATGGAAAACTGTTTATTCAGGCACCTATTTGCTGCAAGTCAGATCTTCTGATCTTTTGTGGGGAGATGAGAGAAGCAGAAAGAAGCGCTAACATTATTCAATGCAGCTAAAGACAATGTAGACAAAATATAATTCATGTGTAATAGTTTTGGTTTGCTTGTTGTTTTTGTGTTTGCTCCTTGAAAAATATCTGCAAGACCCTTCCATTCATTCAGGACTTCAAAATGCCTTGCAACTTGCAGATCCCCCTAATCTTGGAGGATGGCTCTTGTTTAAAAACTGCACAATGTAAATGGTATCTGGTATTTAATGAAGAGCATTGAAATTGCTATATTGTGCCACAGATTCACTGCTGAACATGTCATGAGGCAACATTTTATAGGCATTGTAAAATCTTTTTACCGCACACAGCTGCGTTACCCAAAATTACTCAAATCTGCAGGGCATCTAAAACTCACTCTGTAACAGTAATAGGCTTTGCTACTTAAAAAGTGATTATGACTAATGTACAAAAACAATTATCACTAGACTCAATTGCCAAGAATTAAGATATATGTATATATATTCATTCTCACTGAAATTTGAGCAATCACCAGAAAAAACTAAATGATTTTCAAATTTATAGAATCATGAAGCATAACTAGGAAAAAAATAGTTTAATCTTTCAGTCTATACAAGGAAGATTTTAGTGTCAATATTTTTATAAACTCCAAAACTTTACTGATTTTAATACATACTTTGGGTTAATTAGAGAAATTTTGGAAACTATTAATGAATAAATTTGCCACATAGGGCTTGCCCTACACCAAGAGGAGACAACATGTGGTATTGGAAAGACACTAGGAATGAAATCCAATAGACTTGGTCTCCAGTCATGGTTTGACCCAGGCAACTCCTTTATCTCTCTGGGCCTTACCTTGTTCTTCTGTGTACAAAGACAAAACAGAACATAACAGAAACTTTGGGTTAAGCATTGTTGGGGCCTCTTCCTGTCCTAACCTGCTAGGATTTGACCTTAAATGATCTAAGGTAGAAAAAGTTGGCTGTCCACTTTTGTCCTCCTCCTTCTGAAAGTCAGCCTGAGAGAAAGCTTCGTGCTTTGCCTTAAAGGGTTTTATGTGGAAGAAATTGATCTGGATCATTTAATATAGTATAAACAGTCTTATAAAAGTAGCATGGTGGGAAAATATAGAGGTGGTTCAAGAAAGGGCTGGAAAGGTACACTGAGATCTGATACTGAAGAAATTTAAAGTTACTAAAAATTTTGAATTTTTCTATAAGTATGGCAAAGAGTTTCTAGGTGCACAGACAATTCCACATTCTCCTCATTGACCTGGCCTCACAGCTAGTCCATATGTTCTGATAATGGAATGTGAGTGGCGGTGATGTCTGCCGCTTTGGTGTCTGGTCCATAGAGCCCTCCCCTGGCACTCCTCCGTGCCCTTTTCTCTTGGCTGAATAGATGAAGGTGTACCCAAGTGAAAGCCCCAAGGGATGAAAGAATGCCCCATCAGTTTAGGTTTCTGAATGAATGTGAGGAACAAAGACACTCAGCAATGTGAGGTGAGAAAGATATAAACTCAAACAGTTTGAACAGAGCAAATTAGTAGAGTAGTTGATGATATATGAACTGTCGGCTTAGTCAACTGTCATTGTTCACCATATATAGAATAATTGCTATGGTGTGGTGGTGACAGAAGGCAGAGTCAACTGGAGCAGGATGAAAAAGTGGTTTACCATGAAAAGCAATGAGGATAGCCTACCTTTTTGTAAGTTTTATCCGTGAAAGGACAGAGAATGAAGGGGTACAAGAGCTAAGAAAGGGAGATATCTAAGCGAGTTGAGCATGTTGTTGGGAATCTGAGGGCTGTGAGTTCAGGCTCTGGAATCTGAAGAACTGAATGTGTTTTGTGGACCCAGCTGTATTAGACACGTGACCTTGCCCAGGAATGCTTGATACAAATTGTGTCACTTAATCCTTATAGTGACCCTATGAGGTTAATACCCTTATTTATTTTACTTGACAGATGAGAAAACTAAGGCTTAGAGAGCTCATGCATATTATCCAAACTTGTTTATGACGAATGGTGAAGCTGCAATTTAAACTGAGATCTATCTGGTCACAAAGCATAGAGCATGTGCTTGGATAGGAATGAAGTTGGTCAGTCCCTAGAGCAATTAACAAGACATCTTCAAGATCAGGCATGTGCTGAAAGCTCAGAAGACTGAATTGTTCTAAAGTTGAGTTGGTCTGTGCTATCTGGGAACATTGACAGGAAGTAATGATAGTCAGAGGCCTCTGAGCACAAAGTATCACTGTCGCTTTGATCGTTGGGGCCCATCACTGTCCCATATCACATGAGGTGAAACTAATGTCCTTTGCCACAAAGAAATCCAGAAATAACTACTGGAGACCAAAAGAACAAGTCGTCCCTAATTCATATCTCTGCTCTAGAAGTTAACTCAAATAAGTCACTGTTTCATTTTACTGCATTTTACTAATTTTAGCTTAATGTATAAATCAAAAGTCTCTCTACAGCCCATCTAGGCTATAACTGGGTAGTCTTAATGGACTCTGGTTAGATGGTTCAATTAGGTCCTTTTTTTGGCTTCTACTGCTCTTGCAATCCTGGCTAAGGTCAAAGTCATATGATTTTATTAAAGGATTTATCTACATGTGTTAATTGAATATCTACTGTGGACTAAGCAGTTTCCTAGGAAATTGGAATCCTGGGGAACCTAAGACTGGGCTCCTGTGTTTAAGGAATTCTTAATCTAGTGGAGAAGCGTGCAAGTGAAAGAACATTTAGTTATGGGGTAAACTAAAGGTTTAGACTTGGCAGGAGACAAACTATATCTATTTTAATCCTAACTCTGCCAGTTACTAGTTGTGTAGACTTGGGCAAGTTACCTCACTTCTCAGTATATCAGTTCTCTCATCTGTAAAATGAAATAATGCCTCAGAGGATTGTTAAAATAATTAAATGAGCTAATATACTTGAGGTTAGCTAGTGTTAGCAGTTTTTATGACAGCCTGATGAGCATATGAAAATTGAGGAATTAAACACATCAGAATAATTTGCTTCGTCATTGCCGGGTTCCCATTGGAGGTGATAACAGAGTTGAGCATTAAAGACTGGGTAGGCACTAACCAGGAAGGCAAAGTTGCAAAAAAGCCTTTTAGGCAGGAGGTGGCATGGACATGGAAACTGTGAAAGCACCTATTACAATATTAGGGAAACTCCAAGAAGTCACAAGTGGCCAGAGAATCGTGTATCTAAGGCAGGTAAAATAGATGAAATTGGAGAGGAAGGCAGGAGCCCTGCACAAGAAGCCTACCAGGCACAATCAAGGTTCAGACCCTTCCTGGAGTCAGGTGGAGATGCTGACAGCTTTAAGCAGAGCAGTGATGGATGGATGCCAGTAGATTAATATTGGATCAATAGCTCTGGTGCTGTCTGAGGCAGGGATGCTTTATGAAGATGGGCACAAGTGTGTGTGGACTCACAAGTACTTTCTTTCGTGTGCTCTTTTATAATAAACCAGAAATATTCATATGAGACCAGAGAAAAGTGAAGCCCTCTGTGTCCTGTTAGCCTACTTCAGATTCCATCCTTTTTCCCAGGCTCATATAAACTAAGAGCAGAAATGAGCTTCCATCCATGCCTGCACTGATGGTACCATGAGGGCAGAGCATGGAATTCAGTGCGATGGCATTAATAAGAAAGTAAACTCCTGGTCTTTGTCCTGGTGATGTTATATTCTAAGTTGAGAAGAGAAAGAAAATCATACAGATGTACAAAGAAACATACATGAAAACTGGTTTTTAAGCAAGTCAGCTCTTCATTTACACCAGTGTCTCTTGGAAATGTGGTCTGCTGGCACCAGCATCAGACTTACCTGGAATGCTTGTTTAAAATGCAGGTGCCTGAGCCCCACCTAAGACCTGATGAGTACACATTTTAACAAGCATTTCAGCCAACATGCAACACACTAAAGTTAAAATGCAACGTATCTACACCATTCCTTACTTCAAATAATCATGCATAGTTTACATGTATCAATAATCAACAAACTAGAAGTACTATATATCTGTTTGGGAATATTCTGTTCCCTTAACTTTAGGAAGGGATGATTCTTAGAGAAAGCTCTCTTGGCTTTTATAGGGCATTTAAACCTCTTAACTTTATGGACCAAGGTTAACCACCACAGATGAAAGAGTCATACCAATTATTGGTTTGAGTGGTAACAAACTTCAACATTTTCCCAGCGTGGCCATGTTTGAAAGAGGACCCTGCTTATGAAATTGCTTCCATTTGGGGACAGCCCTTTTGCTTGTCATCAGCTGATATTATGGAGTATCTACAAATGCCAGGCACTAGTACTAAATCCATGGAATATAAAGAGAAAAAGAGAAATAAGATATGATCTCTGCCTTAGAAACTCATAGTTTTTTTTTTTTTTCCCCCTTCTTTTTTGGTCAGAGCAAGCGGATGGCATTGTGGGAAAGATACGTAAACATTACGAGATGAACCTAATGTTAGAGATGTGCTACAGGGATTCTGGGAGTTTAGTAGTATAAAACATCAACATATTAGGAAAGGTCTCATAGAGGAAATTACATCTGAGCAGATGCTGACAGAGAGGGAGGATGCTCTTCCCTAAGGTGTCAAATGGAGGCAGGGAATTGCAAACAGGGACTCCCATGGGTCAAGGCAGAGCAGCCTGCCTTGGGGAAACACTAATCCCTGCATTTCCTTTGAGGGCTCCTACAACACAGCCTTCTTCATAAAACTTAGATGGGCTGACCAAAACAGTTTCATAGATAAAAGACTTGCACCATTTATGTGTGAATAGGAATACTTCTTCAAATATCAAAAAAATGAGAATTAACTCAAATAATTTCATTTGAAATCAATTAGCATTCTCATTTACTTTATCCTGATTTTAAAAAAAGCCTACATTTTCTTTATAAAAAGACATTTCAAGACATCCTGTATAAATTACAAAAAAAAAAAAAAAAACAAACCCAAAACATTAGAGTGTAATTAGGTTAACTCTATTTCCTCACTCCTCCCTCTGGCCACCTCCTTCCCAAATAGATCACTTTGTAAAAAGTAGCAGTTCTTCAAAACAAAATGTGTTGGTATATCTTGCAGCCAAATAAAATGAACTGACAAGGCACAGTGATATGAACCAACCTCATATTGATACATTTGTCCAATAAAACATGTAGCTTGAGCAGCTTCGTTGATCATTTTCAATGTTAATGGTAATATACTTCTTTACTATTGAGATATTTATGACTAATGGTGTGATGCTATTTAAATTCACATTCATTAATTTCAGCTGTTTTTTAATCATTAGGAAAAATAATTCAAAAGACACTTTAGTATTTTTTTAAAAGCAACGTAGGAAACAACATCAGAGTACTACCAAGCACAGATGGCCCCTTCCTCAGACTTGGTTCTGCCAAAACCAACCCCTCCAAAGAAGACTTCCTCTGGGTAACTTCTGGGTTGCATCCAGACTTCTAAGAGACTTAAAATAAAAAGAGCCCTTCTAATTCCTCAATTTAACTTGGTATCAGAATATGATTAGCAATATATAAAGGCTACATTTATGCCCCATTTAAAGGAGGTCATATGACTAAAGTGGTTTTTTTCCCTTGAGTCCATGGGTGACTCAAGATTATTGTAATGTTCACATTTTATAACGGGAAATAGAAAGTTAATTGATAGCTATTTAGAGCCATCTTAATCCTTTAAAAAAAACCTAGTCAGGCAATGAAGAATTACTTTGTGCTGGATTAGAAAGATCATAGAAAATAATTTATTAGGACTGATTTCCATACTGGCTGCTGAGCCAACAGACGACTGGCGCTAATTGTTTACTTAAACTCAGTCACTGAAACTCCAAGTCAAAATGTTTTCTATGGATTGAGGTTGGCTTTAGCCTTTTACCTCCCAGAATTGATGGGCATGAAGGTTCCACAGGATATCTGCTCTATTTTTTCCCCTTTTTCTAAAAAGATCTTAATGTCGTATGAAGTCATGGGTTTTATTTTGTTTTATTTTTTCTGTTCTACATAATCCTGTCTTTATTCATGTTTATGGATGTGGAAAGAGTTACATTTATAGCCTTGCTTATCTATAAGCTCATTGACTTGTTCACTCAGAATAAGATTAAAGAACCACAGTTTTTGTTACCAGATACTTAAGCAGTAAGTAACATACTAATACTAATTATACACTATTATCGAATTAATATGTGATAGCAAATGACATATTCAGGGTTGGGTCATCTTGGTATGTTAAGAGGAAGTGATCTCATTTTGCAGTGATCAATTAATCAATGAACTCTCCTATGTTTTACAGTCATGAGTATCTACCTAATATAGATATAATATACATTATCTACAGAATCATGGTGACCAAAAAAATAGTCACCATGCGCCTGCCAATAAGATGAACCTCATTGGCTTGATTAACAATAACTATAAAATACTTAAATGAAAATGCCTGAAACTGCAAGAATTAAGAGACGGGAGCATTGGCAGAGTGAGCTGTGGAAGAGAATATGTGATCAAATATTCTTCATGGCTCTTACGAGAGATCATTGAGCTCAGCTCTGGAACATCAAGGGCTGTACGGATGACTTATTCTTGAATTTGAGCCAAGTACATGTGAGGAAACTGCACCTGCTTGTATTTTGCAAGAAAACCTCTGAAATTTAGGAAAGAGCAAAGAAATAAAAAACAGGGATTGAGGAACCCGTGATGCCTGGATTACCAGATTTGGCATCAGGAGAATGGCTGGAATAGATTGTGAGCTCTTAGGGTTGAAAAAATAACAATCCGGTCAACCACTGCTACACTGTAAATCACCCCAAGGTTAAAATAACTATTTGGTAATATACCTCACATTTCATAAGTTGATGGGCTCACATGGAAGGTTCTTGCTTGGGGACTCTTGTGAAGTTGTAGTCGGATGTTGGCTGGGACTACAGTGATCTCAAGTCTTGACTAGACTAAACAGCCGGTCCAGTCATAGCTGGCAGTTGATGCTGGCTTTCAGCTGGGAGCTCAGCTGGAGATTTCAACCAGGGTGCCCTACACATGAGCCCTCCCTGTAGCTAAGGTTTCACATTGTGTGGTGGCTGTAATTTTAGAGGGAGCGTTCCAACTAGGACCTTCCCAAGAGACCCAGGTGAAAACTAAGAAATCTTATGACCTAGTATCTGAAGATCTAGACTGTCACTTCTGCCACACAAATGACATGAATAAAGACAGGATATATTGGTCAAGCAAGTCACTAAATCCAGCCTGTATTCAAGGGGAGGGAAATAGGGCTCTATCTCTTGACATTAGGAGCAGCACATGTGTATAGAAAGGAAAGGAATTAATAGTAGTCATCTCTAGAGACTCCACAGAAATAGTTTCTGTCTTGAATATGCTAAATACAGTCTGTAGATCCTTCATAATGGGTGTGAATTCTATGCACTTAATGTGGCCACAAACACTGGAACAAAGCAAAGGGAACATACGAATAAGATCATATGACCTCCCCTCCAATTAAAAGTAACGAATGTTTCCGTTATATTGAGAATAAAATTCAAATTCCTCACCATAGCCTGCCAAGCCCTGTACAGTTTGCTCCAGGACAACTTCTCTGACCTCATTTCCTTCTGCTCTTTCTTGTGCTTACTTTGCTCTAGCCATGCTTACTTTCTTGCTTTCTCTCCAACAATCCAAGCTCATTTCCTTGTCAACTTCTGCTGTCTCTTTTTGGAAAATTCTGCTCCCAGATCTTCATACATCTCCTTCCTTCACTTTATTCAAGTTTCTGTGAAAACATCTCTTCAGGGAGGGCATCCCTTTAGCACCCTCTCCAAATGACCACCTGCCTTGCCCCACTTACTTATTCCCCTGTCTTCACTGTCTAAAAGTATCTTGTGCATCTGTCTGTTCAGTTTTAATGTCAGTCTCCCCTCAACAGACTATAAGCCCCACTGGAGCAGGGATCTTAACTCGTCTTACTCACTTCCATATCCCCAGGGCCAGGAACAGTGTTAGAACATAGTGATACTCAGTGCGTGTTTGTTGAATAGATGAATGGCCATGGCTGATTCATCTATTCATTATTTTTATTAATAATTGGGTATTATTAGAAATTACCTAAATACTCCCCCAAATTGTGTGATCCTTGTGTGTAATTCATTCAACATTCACTTCTACCTATGACTATCCACACCTTTCAAGAAAATTTTTTATATATATTTTCAGGATTCCATACTCTTTCCCCTGCTCATCATTTGGTGTTCGTTATGTTAAAATCTACATTACAGCCTCATTGCATTATTTATTAATACATTTCCTTTAGAAACTGAGATTCTTTCCCTACTTCATCCCTCTCTGGAATACTATTTCCTCCTTTATTTCTCCAGCTAAGATCCCTATATCCCTGAGAAATTATTTTATATATCTGTTCATTTGGAAAGACTTACCCTAATAGTTATCTTACTTCCCATTTCCCAGCGCTTTCCAGACTAGGTCTTCTGTTATAAACTACAGTCCAGTGAAATAAATGCTATTCCCCTCGTCCGCTACAGGTTATTTGGATGCATTTCTAGAGTCCCTTGTTCCAAGTCCAGTGCCTGGCATTTAGCACATACTCTATAAGTACTTGTCAAATTGGATAAAATTAAACTGAAGCAAAGGGAAAGGAAGAAAACAGAAGGGGATTAAACAGTGGTAGATAATGTGAAGAGAACAAGAATACATTGGCCTCTTTCACAAACACTATTTTTTTTTTATTCTGGCTCAATTATATGTGCTTTTTTGGAAATGTCACCGTTGTCTAATATGTTATGAAAAAAATCAACGTTTTAGAGTTATTTAGAGGACAGGCATGCAACCAAGCATTTTTCTACACTTCTCTGCCATAGTTAAGACTCCTTCTGTTCATTTGCATTTTTCTTGCTCAGTCTGTGGGGTACAGGTGCAGAAAGCAGGTACCAGGTACATTCTATAGAATTCTATGCTCTCTCTGACAAAAGAGGCTTTCTGTCTGTGTATTTCTATAATTATAAATTTCTCTCCTTTTCATATTTACTTCGGTGCATATAATTTCATAAATATCTTTTTTTGTGTGAATTTTTGGGTGTCCTCCATAGGCATGTAGAAATTGGATATGATATCCATCCCCAATACATGTAGCTAAGTTATCAGCAAGAAAATTTTTTACTGTATAGGGGGACTGATCGATACTACATTTTATAAAAATTAAGTTTATAAATAAAACACTAGTGCTAACTTGGTGCTTTTCCACTTTGTAAAAGAGAATGAAAATAAAGGCAGTCTTCCAGCAAGCTATAATAAGTCTTATTTTGGTCACTGCATACAGAGAACCATTTAAAGTTGCACCTAAGCAACCTTCAGTTGTGCAAAGTCATTCAGCACTCTGTTAACTGCCCTGTTACCCGCCCCCTTTGAAATGCTCCGGTAATTGAAGATTTCCAGGTGGGAAAGACAGCACAAATCAAAATGACAGGTTTAGCACTGGCACGATGCTTGCAACACTTGCAAGGATTATCAGATATTTTACAATGTGGATTGATCAATACTATAGAATAAGTTTTTCTGCAAAATCTGAAAATTTTGGAACAGCTGATAGTGAGGGGTGGTGGATGATTTAAGTTCATAGAAAGAAGAACAAAACTAATTAAAAGCATAAATAATGACTTTGTGATACCTTGAGGAATCAGGAACTGTGCTTTCTGGTCCAAGATTTCCCATGAAGTGTAAGTGGCTGTTTAAGAAATACATTTCAGTTCTTTGCAGGTATGTTTCTTCATTGAAAGGATGAAACTAGTGTCACGTTTTTAAAATACCACAGTGATAGAAGTTTGAATGTGTACTACAGACGTGTCAGGCTGAATCTGGCACTAATTCTTTCTTTTCCAGAAACAGCATGGATACTTCCTTCCAAATGCCCAGCACTTCCATCAGTGCATGTCTATTAGAGGCCAAGACAGATGGACCATATTTAACTGCTCCTCAGCTGTACGGCTTACTCTGTAATCTAATGCCAACTCCCATAAAATTCAAGCTGTAGCAAGTAACCTTGCACAATAGGTCATTCACATAGTTTTGTCCCTTTGAGTTTATGAGAAACAACAGGAAAGTCAGTAGAACATGTCCAGGTTTGGTGTAGGCTATCAAATCACTCTCCTTGGATAATGGGAGGCTCTTGATCATCATTTGTGAAAGCCAATTCTTAGGTCAGCCAGATAAAAAGAGCTTCTAATAGATTTCCTCATGTTTAATTTATGTATATGGATATGTGTGTGTGTGTGTGTGTGTGTGTGTATTTAACACCAATAGGAAACATTTTCTTTTATACTACACTTCCAAACATTTCATTTGTGCTTCAATGTTATCATTTATTACATCCTGCCTCATATTTTTTAAGTACTCATATATCTTCCCTTATTTTCCATACCAGACTGAAAGCTCCCAGATGGCAAGGTCTTTGTCTAATTCAGCTTTTTATTTACCTAGGACATGAGAAGATACAATGCATAGTAGAGGGATCCCATGTTCATTTCATTTCATTTAATGAATATATAAATGAGTAGATAATTTTGAGAGGCTGTATGGCATGGATTCACTTTTGAATGTAAGAAACCAAAATACAATCAGCTCGGACCTGAAGTTATACTGAGAAGATCATCCAATTTCAGCTGCCCGATTTTGTGACTGGAGGCCAATCTAAAATACATAAGAAGCCAGGAGTTGGCACTAAGTATTTTAATATGCTCATTTAAGAGAAACTCAGAAATTATGTGATAGAGATGCCAGCTATTACTAGTTGTCACACTACATTTCAAAGGATTTTCAGACCAAATCTGTGCTCAGCAACAAAGAAGAGTAAAATGTTGGAGTAGAGGCATGCCTTTGAAATTTATGATCAGGTTCAGATACCTTACTTTAAAAATAATGAGGTGGAAACCACAGAGGCAGAGTTAACTTCTAGTCATGTAGCAGCTGCCAGTTGTTATCAGGGTTCCAATCAAGAGCTCAGTTCTCAAGACCCTAGGAAGGGCCCTAGTGAAGAAGAGTCTGATAAAAAAAGATCCTGCTGAAATAAGCAAAAATCCTTATCCAACTCAGAAGTAACCAAACTCTGACCCTGAGCCCCCATCCTGCCCAGAGGTTCAAGGACTGTCATCCCCCATGGTTACCAGAGCTATAGGAGATGAAGGGTGAGACAAAGTGCTGCAGTCGAGGAGCAGGATCTACCCTAACAAGCCCAAGCCTCCTGGCACTAATGAAGACTGAATTCAAAGGTACAGGAGTCAACAGGGGAGACCTCAGTGGCTCCTCCAAATACCTGCATGTCTCCAAGGCCAGCTGCTAGAGAAGGACCAACAGCTGTGGCGAGCACTCCCTGGTGCTGCTGTAGCACACACTCAGCCTCCAAATTCAATATATTCTGCTGTTCTAGCTCTCACTTCTACTTATAGGCCTAGTTGCTCAGAAACAAAACAAAACTTCTTTTTAAATATGTTTTATTATGGAAAATTTCACATATATCAAAGGTAAGGGGAATAGGTGATGGAGTTTCTTGTGCCCATCCTTCAGTAAAAGACTTTTCTCAATGCCTATATTCGATCATACCTCCCTGTGCCTCCCCAGCCCATCTTAACACTTTGCCATGTGTGACCGATCCACCTGCCTCAGCCCAGCCTAGCCAGCAATGCAGTCTGATTTACCTTCCCAAGACTTGTAGCTCACCCCAGCCCAACAGGTTATGGCCTCTGAGTTTGTGCATCCATTTATTTATTTTTTCCTCTTTTATTCATCAAACTTTTATTTAGCATTTATTAGGTACTCAGGGACTGTGCTTATTATTAGAGAAGTAATAATGGATAGCTGTCAGCTGCCATCCTGATGGAGATCATGTATGATCTAGTAGAGGCATCCTCTAAGTGCTACAAGGTCTTTGGCAGGAGACTGTGGGTGTTTTCTACTATGGCTAAGGCTGTGAAATAGTAGCAAAGGAAGGACTAAAGCATAAATTCTAAGGTATTGTATTTCCATAACATCAGTTATCTACTGGGAAGCACGTGATAACTTTTGATTAGGTACATGTTATTTACTAGCCTAATATACAATTGAGCCAGTATTTTGGATAAAATAATTACCATACCATCCATACTATTCATGTGACACTGCACCTGAATGTATAGCTCCTTCCAAAGGAGATTAGATAAGGAGCCCTAAGATGGAATTGAAGGGTAGTGCTAGGGAGTGGGGTCTACACACTACTTCTTAGCAGTGAGAGTGATATTGCAGGGGAAACCACACGATGAACCATTGAGAGACCTGAGCTCTACTATTACCACTGCCTATAATTAGATGGTGACATTGGGCAAGTTACTATTAATACTATTCCCTGGTTGTCAGCTTTTCCGTTGTAAAATATGGGAGTTGGACTTACTAATCTCTAAGATTTCCAATATGTTGTATGACTATGCTTTTCCCTGGCTTGATCTTAAGGCAGAGTAAATGGCTGCCAGCACCTCACAGCTAGGATTGCCGATGTGTTGTGTTTACTCCACTGGACTCCACTTTCTGGGAGCTGACACTAGCACACGTTATAGAGGCTTTCCCCAAAGCACGGCCACGTAATTCCTCATGACTATATCATGCATTGTGGCTGTTAAAATGCTCTCTCCTGCATCATCTCCTTCCACTTACAAAACTAACTGAATCAGGTATTTGCATTCTCATGTTTTTTGAAGAAAAAACTAAGGCTGAGGATATGACACTCACTCAGCATCATTTGAAAGGCAATTTTCTACTGCTTCTGAAATGCCTATGTATAAACTACCTTTCTGAAATACAGTAGATGCCCCCACCACCTTTACTTTCTTTTCTTTTTCTTTTTCGAAACTGTTAGATCTGATGTTGGAACAGGGTTAGTCAGAGGCATGGACACGTATAGATGCATCTCACGCTCTAGTAAAGACACATTCTTGAACAACTGTCTATGAATAATTGCTTAAATCAAAATTTCAATATGTTAGGGTCTATACAATGGACAAAACTTTTATACAGTTAATAATTACACCTCATGGCACCCAAACCCCAGTGATTTGCTCTGGAAACTTAAATTTTCCATGATAATGTATACTGAAATAGAAGCATAGCTGCAATCCTAATGGAGTTCACGTTGACTTCCTCATGAGAACATCTTTTCTTCAACAACATCCTGCTGAATTGGGGGCTTCAAAACCTGAAGCCACCTTGCTTTGTTTAACGCATCCTTTCTGCTGTAGCACCTATTTGGAGACCCCATACTTCTTGACAGCTGTACTATTTTTCCATAATTTTAAGTCAATTAAACTTATTAGTGTAGTTTTAATAGCCAGTGCTCCCCGAGGCCAAGTAACAAACGGTGCAATTTGAAGAAAATTGAATAAATAAAATAAGAAGGTGACAAATGAAATAATAGCATAGGAAAGGAATGACAAAAAATTAGCCTATTAGCAAAGCTGCCTATATTAAAATAATAGTAATACTTAAAAAGCTAGCCAGGACACAAGACAGAACCAGACTTAAAATTAGACAAAAGTGGTTATGGCTGATAAAACTTGATATCAAGGACACCTAGTGACCCCCAGAGCACTGCCCCATCTTCACCAACATCACTGGCATTTGAGAGGATGTGATTCCTTTGTCCTCCACTAAACTTGCCTCTTGGGAGGGGCAAAGCTTTATGCTTTATTTTTGCCTTATACCATTGCAGGAAGGATGTTTTTATTTCTAAGTTGACCACTTCCATTTCACTTGTAAATAAGCAGTTGTAACAACCTATTTGTACAGCCTCAGGAGGTCATAATATCATGATCTGTGCTTTCAGAAAGGAGTCAGCATGAATATGAAGACGTATATATTTTTAGGACATGAAAATTGGGAAAAGAAAAAATTGGAGCAAATATTCTGCTTATGCATACTGAAGCAGAATTCAGTAGTGGGAGTATAATGGGGGTCCTAGGATAAGGGATTTTTCCCAAATATCATCTGAGCCACTTGCTGGATTTTGGACCTTAGATAAGTTGCTTAGCTTCTCAAAGCATCAAGCTCTTTATCTGAAAAATAGGGTTAATAGAAAAACCTATTTCAGAAAGTTGTTGGGATGATTAAACAATATCATTATATGCAAAAGTATTTAACACAGAGTGTGACATATGATAAAAGAAAAATAAAAGTCAGTGATTATTATCATCATCAGTGTTTTATTCAACAATGGAAAGAATTTAGGAGATTAAAGAAAAATACACAGTAAGGTGAGGCTGGCAATCGTAGAGGCTACACCAGCTATTTTCTATTAATATTTTTGCTAAGGTCTAGGCTACTTTAGCACTCTGCTATTTATAAATAGTAATAACCAGCATTTAATGAGAGCTTTTTTGTGGCGGGCACTACTCTACATCCTTTCTATGAATTTTCTTACTTAATCATCACAGTGACCTCTAAGTTAGATTCTATTATTGCAGAACCATTTCACCGATAAGGAAACCAAGGCATGGGACCCGTAAATAACTTGCCCAAGATAGTAGACCTGCATGATTTACAAATGGTAAACCCAAGATTCAAACCCCAGACACAATCTGGCTGTGGGTCCCATGGCCCCTGCCAGGGCACCATGTTGCTGCTAACATCAGCGGAAGCTCAAATAGCTGGTAGAAACATCCTGTCCTCATGTCCTACTTGAGCTGCCCCATGCAGTCCTGCATTTGTGTAAAGTGAGTGTGGACCTCAGTGTGGGGCTGAAAGGGCTGTGTCCATTGAGAGGAGGCAACTTTTCCTAAGCCACTGGCCCAGAGGGGATAGAGTTTCCAACTTCTCACAAGGGCTCTGCCTGGGCTGGGTCTAACTAAGCTACCCTTTCTTCACATGTTTAGCGCACACTCTGCCTCTGGAGCCGGACTTGGCTGCTTCCTCCACAGCCAGCGTTCTGTTCTCCATTCGGGTGTGCCTGGGAAAAGGCTAATCATCTGAAAACGTTGCCCATGAGAACGGATGCCCTGGTGTCACTTGATCAAAGAAGACAGAGCTGTTAATGTACTGGAGAACTCTTGCTGCGGAAATGAGTCACACCGCACAGCCCGGCTGGTGTGGCATCACATGGAAACTGTAACAAAACTCAAGGGCCCCTCTCAAGTGGAGGAGAACTTGGCAGATGGCCAGGGGAAGGTGCGGAGGGTGCCAGGCTCCTAATAAAAGAGGCCTCACACTCAGGGCCTCTTGCTATAACTGTCTCTCCTGCTTTCTCTTTTTAGAGCTATTTTTCCTATTGTAAATAATCCCATTAAATGAGGACTATTGTCTCTCTTTTTCACACAAGAGGCTCATTCAGAGCCTTTAGCAGTAATGAAAGGGAACAGCACACACAATCAAAAAGACAAGGGGCGTGGTGTGTTCCACCCAGAGGAAAGCAGGAGGTGTAGGAGGGGAGGGGCTGGGATGCATAAGGAAGGGGCCAGTGTGTCAACCCTGTCGGCCACGTGGAAAATCTCATGCAGAATCTTCCCATGAATAATGCTGGTTACAAGGGAAGGGCAGGCATGAAAAGGGAAGATAGATATAGGGAGCTGTGCATGTGGTTCTTAATACCCTTGGCAGCCAGAAAAATAGGTAGGATGCTGACCCATGCACACAAGAGCAGATCCGTTGACTGAAAGAACATACTTTCCTTTCTGTACCCTTTAGCAGGAAGATTTAACTCCAATTAGCCTTTGTTCTCTTGGGTAGCATTAGAATGAGTTTCTCTGCCATTATACAAGGCAGAGAATGGGCAATCAGCTGGTCTTACAACAACAACAACAACAACAACAACAACAACAACAACAACACTACTTTCTTTAAGGCTATTCAGAAAGTTTAAAGTTCTTTTAGGGAGAGATTCTTTTCTTTTCTTTTCAAGGAACTGCCAAGTCCTTATATAAGAATAGAATCTTGACAATGCTTATAGTTATCTTTTCACAATCAGGCATCAAGACTAGATTGGGCAATTGCCAAATTTTTCTCTTTAATTCTTAAAACACAGATGATACATTTCTTTTGCAGGAGAGTAAAGAATGAGTCAGAGAGACAGCAGGGCATATTGGTTAAAAGAAAAGGCTCTGGAAACAGGCTATATGGATTCAAATCACCTGTATTATTTACTAATACTACTTTGCGCAAGTTACTCAAGCTCCTTATACCTCTGTTTTTCATCTGCAACTTGGAGGAATAAAAAAATACCGCAGAAAATTGTTGTGAGGACAAATGGGTTAGTATTAGTGAAGTACTTAAAAGAGTGCCTGGCAAAGTATAAATGCTGAATAAATGTTCATTGTTATTATTAAAGAATCACTGACAAATAGAAAGAAGACAGAATCTCCCCATACATGGTCACATAAGACTAATCCATGAGGGGATAAAACATGCAATGGTTCTTACTGTGAGTTTATCCCCTTTGATGTATGAAATGTGAATGCTTGAGATTTCATTCAGAAAACAATGCAAATCATACCTGTGTTTTCTCTATGACCTTGAAGCATTCATATATAGTTTGTCACCTTAGTTGGATATAGGAATTCCAGCCACAAAATCTTTATTTACTCTTTCTGTTGTTTAGCAAGAGTTATACAGATATATTGAATAAGGTGGTCACCCCAAACCCCATATTTTGGAGGTTTTGGTAATGTTTGGGCAATGATGCTGAAAGAGACAGCAAATGAGTCCTGAGAAAGGGTCTTTGAATTACACTCATGCTGTTATTTTCTGTTGCCCCCAAATCATCAAGCAAGACTCAAAGACTGTTCCTTCCTGACATCCCTGAGATTATGAATTATGTTTTGGTGAATTTTCACTTAAAAATTATCCTTTTGTATGTTTTTAATATAATTTTCCTATATACAAACATTCACTAGGCCATGTGTAGACCTCATTAGTTACAAGACTGGGTACTACAAGAATGTTAATTATTGAGGCTGCTTTTTGTGAAAGAAAATCTATAGATATCACTGGGGCGGTATATTCATCGCTCAAGCTATCTCGTGGATGGTGGAACTAATATGTCGTACCACCCATAGATTTTTAGACTTTCCTAAGTGGACTAAATGTACCAAGTGTTTCAGACCTATCTACATCATTACATGTATGAGATGACGGCTAAGAGTCCTCAGCATATGGAAACCGTGTAAAATTGCTTTTGGACAGGAAAGAATTATGAATGTCAAAGAAACCAGTTTTAAATGTACAATATTGCCATTCAGATCCATTAATGGAAGATTAAAGATCTGGATAAAAGCAATATTTAGTCCGTTTCCCATAACTGTGGCTCTCAATGAGAGAGACCTAGCCCCTGAGTGTTCTTTTGAAATTTGCAGGGATAATTTTGGTTATCCCAATGATTGGGTGTGCTGTTAGGATTTAGTGGGTGAGATCCAGGGATGTTAATATCTTGCAGTGTGTGTACAGTTTGACACAATAAAGAGTTGTCCTACATCAATCTTGGCTATTTTTGTATCTCACTGGACATTCATATATGCACAATTCTGGTAAGGTGCTTGGCATGATATCCTTACTTCACTTAGGGTTATTTCTCACTTCCTCTCATAATATGCTAATAAATCTGGTCTGTTATTATATAGCCTAATGCTAGTTTTTAGTCTAGTATTTGCTTCTACCTCTGTTCTTTCATTTCCTGTTTAGCTTGACTGGAATTGCCTCTGATCTTTTTATAGCTCTTAATCCAAAGTTAGTCATTTTAAGTGGGTAAAGAAAAAAATCTAATTAATCATCATGACTTCTAATGTAGTCATGTCCAAGATTTTGTAAACTTAAATACAGATTATTTTATTATAATTGCTTTCTTTCTACTTCTCCTTTATAAAGTGTATCTTATTAAAT
>NW_012148507.1:3130560-3133183 GCF_000956105.1 Propithecus coquereli
CAGTCAGTTTACAGACACCATGTGAATCTTTTGCCCCTTTATTTGGCATATAGTCACTTCATCATCATGCACAAGGAACTAAGGCTTGGTGCTAAGTATGACTCAAATATTAGACCATCCGGTGGACCAGGAATTCTCTTCCACGCAGTTAGCCTTGTAGTTGAAAATAAATTGTTCTCCCAGGTTTCATCTGGCAAATGTTGGAAAATGGGATTTCTTAGCAGATTACCAAGGCTGACAAAGTCTTTGACTGAGTCTAGTTGTAGCATAGTCAAGGCTATAAGATATATTCAGACCAACATGTATTGCTTTGGCCTTAACTAAGTTGGAAGTTTTGCTTTCCAAAAGCATAGAGAAGGCTTGTAAGATGGATTTTTGTCCTCCATTTGCCCTGGTTCTCAAGGGTAGCCTTGCCTAAAGGTTATCACAGCAAGGACCCTGAGGAGAAAGCCACACTGTTAAGAGGTATTGAGGCCAGATTAACCAATAACCTGGAATGGTCAAACCTTTAGAAGGTGTCAAACTTTTAGGAGATCACCCATATTTAGGCTGCAAGACAATCAGCTAGGTAACTATGGGCTCAGTGGGCACAGATACAGTAAGAGGTAAGGTAGTAATAAGTTCTTTGGTATTCCTCCTGGGAGACTGAAATCCTACCTGTACAGCACATCATGACAACTTTAAAGGCCTACCACCGACCTATATGGTCCTGAATGTTCCACTACTCTGCATTGCTCTAAATGCAGTTCAAGGGCTACTTTAACCCATTGAAAGTAGCTGCCTGGAACACTGAGCCAAGAAGGACTAGAAGCCAGAACCTAGACTCAGGCTGTATAGGAGAGTGTGTATATATGTGTGTGTGTGTGTGTGTGTGTGTGTGTGTGTGTGTGTGTGTATTTTGAAAATGCACAGTCTATGAGCCATTAGAAATGTTCACATCTGTGGGATGTAAGAGGAATGAGCCACAAAATTTCTGTTTATCTCCATTCAATACATTCTTTAAAAGACTCCAGTGAAATAATCCATTGAATGTCATTACATCTTCTCTTCCTTTCCCTTTACTAGAGAAAAGATATAAGTAAACAAAAAGGAAACATAATCAACCTTCTGTCACTTGTTTCACTCTCTGTGGATTTTGACCCTTGGTTACCTAGAGCTCTCCTGGTTAGCACAGAAATTGTACCTATGGAAAACTCTCTCTCCACCAGTGGTGGACGCACCCAAGAGAGCCACATGCAAAGGCAGAGTATTGATGCTTTGTATGGTAAGATCGTGAGCCCAGGAGAAAGGAAGAGTCCAGGTGGGCTTTCAAGAACATATTTCCTCCTCGTGTTCTGTGTCTTATAGAAGTGATCTGTTAGATCACTTGATGCAGAACAGAAGCAGAGACTGTGCCTTATTTGATTTGTATCCAAACACTCCAGCAGTAACTGTCACTCAGTAGGCACTCACTCAATAAACAATTGTTGACTGAATGAATACCTAAGTAGACAATTGAATGTCACTAAGTCTCTATGTCTTCAGCAGCAAAATGGAGGTGATAGTGCTTGCCTCTGGGTTTATGTGAGCATTTTGTAAGGTGAAATACACAAAGTGTCAAACTTATAGAAGGTGCTCAATAAATATTAATGCCCATCCATTTTAACTCAGGACCGGTTAAAACTAGGAAAATTGTTGCACCTGACCAGAGAAATAGTATGCATGAAGTATACATGCAGAGTGATTTCCTGTCTACTAAAATCATTACTTCTATGTAGATTTCAACTTAGTAGTCATCCAGCTCCACTACTGTATTGTATGACTGGTTTTTAAGGACCTGTCCCTTCCCTCTGAATCTGGGATATATGAGCTTTGACTGAGTATGGCCATTGGTATCAGAATAAGTTCCTATAGAGTTTTTTTTTTTAACCCATTATCTTTGTTTTTGCCTCTGGATATCCTAATCTTCTCCAAGTTCTGCCTAGATGTTCCAACAGGATGCTTTGTCTGCCATTTGCACAAGATATCTTCCATTTGTCATTCCAGATCCCCTTCCTACTCCTATCCATCTTCCCTGTGCTGAAGGACTACATCAGTGGGCTCCCTTGCTGACTGGATTCAGCCAATGAGGTTGGGGGGTGTAAATTGGGATGGCACTGGCAAGAGATTGAAGGAGAATGGTAGGAAAATGGTGTTTGGGTATTTACTTGCCAAATTCTCTTCCTGCTGAGTCATCCCAGTTTGACTACCCCCATATACCAAAAAGCCACAGTGTCTATCAGGCAGCCCTCTCTATGCAGCTATCTATTCATGTTCTGGTAGCCACTCATTCTAGCTGCCCATTCAGATCAGGGTTGATAATGGCTTCCCTGCTGTCACTAGCAGGTGCTGAGGTGCTGCACCATCCCTTCCTCTCACCTTCGTAAGTAGTCTTTATTAAATTATCCATCATTATCCAGCTCGTGTGTGCCATATATTTTTGTCTCAACCCTAACAATATAGTATTTATGCTTCTGATCTTCTAACTCTTTTTAAGACAATGTCCTCTTTCTGAAATATTTTATGAGTATAATGAGAACAGAAGATAGAACAATGGCCCCCAAAGGTGTCTTTGCCATGGAACCTGTGAACATGTTACTTTACA
>NW_012148507.1:3135468-3138776 GCF_000956105.1 Propithecus coquereli
GCCCACTTAGCAGACAGATTCGAGAAAATAATCAGGTAGAAAAATGATGGGGACATGAAGGAGAGAAGGAGCAGAATAGAGTGCACTTGAGGAGCTGAGAAGAGAAAGGAGAGAATTTTAAAAGACAGAAATAAGCAAAATGAAAACTCCAACAAATCCAGGGAGCTAGAAAAGAAGGGAGTAAGCCACATGCTATTGAACTAAGACCAGGATCAGCTAACTCCACTCACCAAGTGTGCAAAGGGACCTCTGGTCTCCCGGGACTGACAGCCATAAGCAGAGCGGTTGTGACATGCTAAAGCTACTAAAGCTTGCACCTCGTTCTTCATATGGAGGGTGAAGGTGAAAGGAAATGTCAGAAAATTAAGCCTACCACTGGAAAGTATTTACTTTTACAGGTTTCCAGGGGAAGTTTTGTTTCCATTTAACAGGCCCCATTGGTAATGAAAATGTACTCAGCATTTCCTCTATGGCTGGCAACAGCTCAGTCATGTGAGAGTTTCCTTTTCTGCCTTTCTGCCATCCCTCTCCTGCATGAAGTGTTACCTAGGTGGAGTGGCCTGGCCCCTGAGCCCTAGGAAGCATATCATAGCTTCCCTTTCCCCTCCTGTTTGTAGAGGAGGGTGAAAGAAAGTAGGAGAAAAATGGATGGGCCCTACTGACTTGGAAGGGTTGATCGTGGCTTGGTTCAGAAAAAGAAGCTCTTTTACCTATTGTCAAAATAACCAGCAGGTTAAAAAAAAAAAAAAAAGTCATCTCTTCCCAAATAGGTCAAATGTTGAAACGGTATAAAAAATTCTATTTTTTCATTTGTTTTGCTCCATCCATGGCCCTGGAATGCTTGCTGACATAGTCCTGCTTAGATTTCAGCTTCCAGAGAGTGCCCTTGAGTTCTAATGATAACTGTAATGATATTTTGTGGGTTCCCCACTGCTTAAACAAAGACAGAATTTATAATGTGCCTCAGAGCATCAAAAATGGATGTTTGAAAACATTAATATTACTATTTTTATCACTATTTAGTGAGCAGCACTGGAAGATATTAATATTACCATGATCATTATTACGGTGAGATAATGAGGAAGTGGAACTCCATGTGGCAAAGAGATTGTTGAGGGGGGAAAAATGGATGAGCCTGTTTTTCTTTAAGTTCTTTAAATCAGGCTTAACTGGAAAAATAATCGCAGTGGCTGAGAGAGTCAGGAGTCAGGGTAATTAAGTGGGTAAATGAGGCCAGTGTCATTTGAATTTATGCATTTTCCTTCATCCCTTTGTTTGCTCTGCCTTCCTCTTTCACTGGGTCTCCACTGCAATGTTGTTTATTCATGGAGGGCATGGCACAGTTTTTAATACTGGAGGGAAAATCTGAAACCCTTCATCCGACTGGCCAATGTGTAGACTGGAGAGAACACAGGGGATCAAAGTGATATGAAGACAACAGGGGTTTCATTAAAATGTTCCTTTCTCTGCCTGAGGACAGAGCAGTGAGAAAAGGGTGAAAAAAAAAAAAATCATCTAGCCCAAACAAGTTTAACTTAAAAAAAAAGCAACGAACCACCTGTGGTCTCCTTGGAAACAGGCAAGCACACCCTCCAGCCACCTTTTAATGAAACCCCAGAGCCCCTTTATTAATTTATTAAAGAATCTATTTTCTGAAGATTCATAAACCTCATATAACTCATATTCCAACACATCTCTGCTATGCTAATGGCGTGCACTTCTATGAATAATTAATTATTTAATTAGTAATAATTAGAGGTTGTTGTATAGGTCAAACCGTTGGACTGACAGCATGCTATTGTCAAAATGTCACTCGAATTAATGGAACAGCATTTAAACAGAGAGTGATTCATGGTTGAGGGTAGTTACCTACCTATCTACACCCTCCCCCACCCCCAAATATCTTTCACAGCATATGCCATTTTAAGATTTGCATAACATGTAAAATGAAACATTTAATATTGAGCATTCTACAGAAGGTGTGTAGCCTCCAATACTTTGTTAGACGCACAAGACAGAGTGAATTAAATAACTGAATTCATAACATTCAGACACTATAGCAACAGTACATGGGCATATACCATTGACATAATTTCTAAGACTCCTTTCATGTAACCGGACCTACGTGCTCATAGAGAATAAATACACTGAACGCGAGTAATTGCCCAAATACGTGGGTTGGGTAGCTTTGGCGAGGTAATTACCTTAAAGTTGATGATTCTAAAACTATCGAGTATTACTGTGTGGCTACTCTGTGCTGTGCCAGGCCTTTATACTGGCTTTCTTGTTCAGTCCCTGCTCCAACCCCACCCAGAGAGATAGTGTAGATAAGGGGCCTTTGTAGATAAGGGGCCTTTGACTGATCTCCCTGGGGGAGGTGGGTGCAGGCTTTGCCATTGCTGGCAGCGCCACTCTAACAATTCCAGTTAAGCTCTGGATGTCCCAGTTTTTTTAATTTGTCACGTGGGACCAATGATAGTAGCTCCCTTGTATGTGTAAGGATTCAATGAGATCATCCTTGGAAATGGCTTAGCAAAACACCTGACTCATAATGAGTTGTCAATAAGTGATAGCTATTGTTACACTTCATATTTTAAAATATTGCTTTTATATATACCAAAAAATATAAATTCAATAAGGTAAACATTTATGTCCTTATTATTCAGACCAGATAACTTACTGCGGCACAATATCACTGATCCTCTAAGCTAGGGGTCACAAATGTTTTCTGTAGTGGCCAAATAGTAAATATTTTCATCTTTGGAGCCCATTAGGTCTCTAGTATAAAAGCAACCACAGTCAGTATGTGAACAACTGGTCATGACTGTGTTCCAGTAAAACTTGATTTACAAAAGCAGGCAGGGCACTGGATTTGGCCTGTGGGGTGTAAGTTGCCAAACTCTGCTCTAAGCCATGTTGACTGCAGATGGCACATAGTAAATGCTCAGTAAATAGTAGTTAGATTAATAAAACAATGAATGAGTGAATATATACAGGACAAGACCTCTGGTTTTAATTGCAATGTTGTACTTGGCCCAGATAATATCCCTTTGATTAAATTTATAGTACCTAAAACAAAATGGAATACACTTTTTGATTTTTACAAGCAAAAGTCAAATTTGCTTGTTTAGTGTGCTAATGTAGATACTCTTTAAGGGGAGCCCATAATGGAAACTTCTAACAAATACTTTTTAAAATAGATTTATTTTAGAAGTCCAAATGTTTATAGAATTTTTTAAAAAAAAATACATATAGCATCAACACTGGCTTCATCTTGAAGCAAATTGGTGGTAGAAAATAGAAGGATC
>NW_012148507.1:3138826-3141150 GCF_000956105.1 Propithecus coquereli
GCTGTAACTAAGGATACAGACCTTGAGACGAGGAGATGTCGAAGGTTATCTGGGTCAGCCCAGTATAATTACATGAGTCCTTAAAGAGCAGGGAATATTTCCTAGCTGTGTTCAGAGAGATGTGACTACCCAGAAAGGTCATAGATATGCAACATTCTGTCTTTGAAAATGAAGGAAGGTGGGGGGAGGGGCCATGAGCCAAAGAATGTGGGTGGCCTCTAGAAACTGGAAAAGTCAAGGGAACGGATTTTTTTCTAGAGCTTCCAGAAAGGAATGCAGCCCTGCCAACACCTTAGTTTTCACCCAGTGATAATTATGCTGAATTTCTGACCTACAGAACTGTGAGATAATAAATTTTTGTTGTTTTAAGCTACTAAGTTTGTGGCAATTATCATGACAATAATGGGAAACTAATAAGATGATAAGAATCCTCTTTGGGATCCAGTCCAGAGTTTTCTACTCACTCAGGAAATGATGATCTGACCATACAAGTGTCGTGAAGGAAACAGGACAAGACCAAGGTGTGGCAATGAAATTTGAAAGACATGGGAAGCTCCTCTGTCAAAAAGTATTTCCCCTGCTATGAAGCACCATAGTTAATTTTCATAAAGGTAATATTTCCAAATTAAAGGCAAATACCTCTGACAAAGATAATATATTATCACTTATCAGATATTAGATAGGGGTAGATGAATGTATAATTGTAAACTATTATTATTAATAATATTTATTACAAGAGTAGTAAAAATCTACTCAATGCTACACTGTTCAATAGGTTTGATCTGACCCATTCATTCAACAACAAACATTTATTGTGATATGTTTGACAATATGTTGAATGTGGACATTATAGAAATAAAATAAGGCAGAGACTCTGCCCTCCAGATTGTCTCATTCCAGCAGAGCAATGAGCATGTGTGTCTGTGGGAAGGAGGAAAAAAGGAATGGGGAATGTCGAAGGTGGTTGAAGTAGGTAGAAGACCCAGCCCCCTTCATATCTATGCAGAAGTGAAAATCTTAACCATGGTGCTCTGATTCCCATATACCCTCTGATTGCAGCTCCATGGATCAGAAGACAATGTGTATAGAATATTCAGCCTTGAGAGTAGCAAGGTGAAAGTGCTTCAAAGGACAGATTGGTGAACAATTAGAAGACCAGTCTTAAGATCTTTCATGGGTTTAAAACAATGCTTCCAAATCAAGAATTCTAAACCACACTAGGTTTTCATTTCTAAGTTTTTATTTCCATTTTCTAAGTCTGCAAACAGGATTCAAAATGCTGATTTTCTTGTAGCACTTGGTCAAATTCTAATGGATGGATGATGGATGAATGGTCACATGGGAAGAGTATTAGTAATTGGCTTAGATAAGTATAGGCAGTCTCTCTCAAAGCTCACTTCATGTTTTTAATCCTTCGTATGGAAAACTAAATTTACTAACCTCTTGCTTTGATTTTACAGAAAATGGTAATTCAGTGGGCTTGGGCAGGTATTGCCGTAAGGTCGGTAAGTTAATGATGGACTTGGAAGCCAGGAAAGAATTTCAAGACATCACCTAGTCCCTTCTTTTTACAAAACCAGAACTAATGGACAATTATCGATCTTTAAAAATGTAAGTGACCATTAGATTATAACATAGAATGTTTCTCTCTTGATTTAACATGGCTTGAATTTGCTACAAGATCTGTGTACTTTTGAAAGCCAGCAAATTGGAGGAGCAAATCTCATCTAGTGAAACCAGAAGAAAACTAAGTGAAGAAAAAATAGGAAACCAAAATGGGCAGTGTGGGCAAAGTCGTAACAAGCCTCCAAATACTTAATTTCTTTCACTAATTTTCAGAGCTTCAAATCTTAATATCACACATGGAATTGAATATCTTCTCATTGTGTTATTGGGGAACACACATTTCTTTTCATTGAACTTCAGATTTTATTAATTATTCTGGTGCAATGTTATTATAACTGTTGTTGATTATTTGAATCTTCTGGGCATGTGACCAACATCAGAATGTCAGTTTTAAATTAAAAGGATGTCGTTTGTGAAAACTAAATACAGAAATAAAGTATATGTTTAATTTAGGCTTTAATCTTCCCTGAGTTCATTTTTTAGAAAAGGGAGGGGTGGGTGGAGGAGCCCTGGATGCCTATGGGGTTAATAATATTTTCCTAAAATGATTCGTATTCCTATAAGTATTAGTAAACATCCGTTTGTGTTAGTAATTAACTATAATGGCTTGATATTATTTTACCTCTCTTGATTGTATGTTCCAGTCCAGATACTTATAAACTAATGGTGCCACCTATGTATTTTGCCAAATTAAATAT
>NW_012148507.1:3150425-3197854 GCF_000956105.1 Propithecus coquereli
AATTCTTTCTCTAACCAGTGGAAGAGAGCTCAACTTCTGTGACATATGGTTTGCATCAATGCTCTTAAATAATTCTCCCCTGGCCTTTGACAGGAGATTAAGTGAGGCTGAGTGAATGCAAAAGAAACCCAAGGAGGTTCTCCAGTTAAAAAAATGCAGGTGATCTTGTATTTTCCTGGATAGAGCTGGAACCTATTCTACTAAGTGAAGTATCCCAAGAATGGAAAAATAAGCACCACATGTACTCACCATCAAATTGGTTTTAACTGATCAACACCTAAGTGCACATATAGGAATAACATTCATCAGGTGTCAGGCAGATGTGAGGGAGGAGGAGGGGATGGGTATATGCATACATAATGAGTGTGATGTGCACAGTCTGGGGAATGGACACGCTTGAAGCTCCGACTCGGTGGGGAGGGACGGGGCAAGGGCAATATACGTAACCTAAACATTTGTACCCCCGTAATATGCTGAAATACGATAAAAAAGTCCAGGTGAAATGAAAGCTAATAACAACAGAAAATAAAGAAAGAAAAAGAGAGAAGATAAAACAGAAAGCCACAGCATTTTATCCTGGGGAAGTGGATTTACTTTGCTCCAAGTCAAAGATGATTCCTTGAATCTATTATAAATCATTTAGCAATTGTACACATTGGTGCCTAGATTTGGACCTCATAGAGCTTTGCTATTAGCAATAGGATCAGGTCAAGAAAGATGCAGCAATGGATTCCTTTGGAACAGACACCATTGAAGATGTTTTCACCAAAGAAAACTCGGAGTGATTAATGTGCATTAACATTTCTTCAATATTGGTTGCAGGAACCATTCATTTCCTTGGCATATACCAGATACTAAAATTATGCATTATTATAGAGAAACATCATATTAATAATACATTTTCCACATATAATGGGTAATGGGTGTGATTTGTCCCATCATATAATTGGGGTCACTAAGTAAAGTAGGATGCATTAGTCCAATACCCACTTCAACCCCTCACCCTTGATCCCTACCCCAAAGAAGACCTCATCTTCCCAGGAATGTCCCATTTAGCCAGTATATATAGACAATAACAAGTCATATGGTGGCCCTTCCCAATAGAGTTTTATGAAATAAAACTGGTAAGGCAAGACAACAGCATGGCCAAGAGCTTGGAGACCTTATTCTGACCAGGCTTTGAATTCTAACTCTGTAACTTAGAATCTGTGATATCTGTAGACCATTCACTTGAGCTCTCTGTGTCTTCTTCCCATGCAATGCTCACGAGGACAACCAAGATGTTCAGAGCATCTAGTGTAGTGTAACACGTGGTAAGTGTGCAGAGTTAGCTACAAATGAATGTGAGTGGCAACCCTGCAGAAAGTTGCAGAAAAGCAAAGATCTGTTGCCAAAGTCCCAATCTTAAGCCTCTCAGACCCCTGGTCTATTTAAGGATAGCACCTTAGACTTTCCACCTCTTCTCATGCCAGTTGTCTCCTTATATTCCCAGTAGCCAGATATTGGGCTACAAATTGTTTGAACAAAAATGAAAAGAGATGATTCACACTTTGAGGGCAACTGGATTATATCTAGGTAAAGAACTTTTACCTGAATAAAGGTATTAGCAAATAATTCCGGTATGATTTCATCATACTATAATATGTGCCATAACAGTGGTGTGAACAAAATGCTAAGGGAGCGCAAATGAGGAAGATCTGAGAAGACAGGAGGGAAAATTAGGTTTTCTTGACAGAGTAGGGACTTCCAGAGGTTGTTAAACTAGGACCCTGAGACCAGCAGGGCCAGTAATACCTGGGAACTTGTTAATCATGCATATTCTCCTGTCCCACCCCAAATTGACTGAATCGGGAACTCTGTCAATCTATTTTAACAATCCTTCCATGGGATTCTGATGCACCCTGACCTTCTACTCTAAACCAACAGGAAGGAGGAAAGACTCTGTGGCAGAGAGATGGGTATACAAAAAGGTTCGGATGTTCTAATTGAGCCTTGTAGGTGGTCCTGACCACTCAGGAGTAGAAATACAACAGATGGGAATGGAGCAAGATTGCATTCATGGATTTGAGAGGAAGAGGGCCGCAGTAAGTGAAGGTGGGGCCAAAGGGCAGGCAAGTCCAAGGAGAGAGAAACCGGGGATGGGAGTGCACCAAAGTCAGAAGCCAGGTGTGGGCCAGTGCACGGCCCAAACCCAGCAGGTAAAGTACCAAGAACCAAGGTGCCAAAGGTGACCAGAGACTAAGACTGGGGGAGTGGTGACGAGCCCAGATGGGATGCACAATGTTGTAAGGACTCTTTTCTTGGTTAGCTACTCACAAGTGTTACTGGTCCAATCCCTGAAGCAGAGAATGTGACATGGGTCCCTTCCCCACACTGGGCCAACTCAAAAGGAAGGAAGGAGATCAGAAGCCTGAGCGTTAAGTCTTCCAGAAAATGAATCTTGTAGTGTTTCTTGTATATCTAGGCTTAAACATTAAGCTTTTAAAATGAAAAAAATACTCCCCAAAATTTAATAAGGCTGTCCCCTGGGGATAACTGAGCCCTCCCTTCCCTCTGCTAAACCCCCTCCTCTGTGAGGCGGGGGCAACCCCATGTCCTCCCTGTGCCCAGCATCTCTTCCGTCCGCCAGCTCCACATCCCACACAAGGCCTCTGGCTGGCTCACCACCCTCCTCACAGACAATGCTTGCTCAGACTCACCAACGGCGGTCAGCTCCCTGGGCACCATGGCTTCCCTCATCCCCCTCTTCCTTCTGGGCTTCGTTTCCTTCTTACCTAGTTTACAAAGTCTCATTCAGCAGCATTCTTTGTATGGAAAACTCTCAGTCTTTGTCTAAATGGATTTCTAAGATGTAGTTGTTTTGTTTTCATTTTCCTTCAGCTCTCTGAAAATATTCTTCTCATTATCATCTTGCCCTCATTTTGCCAATGAGAGACCCACTTTCCACGTAAACGATGTTCCTTAGTACATCTTTCCTCACTTCATCTTTGGTATTTTGCAGTTTTCCCAAGATGGGTCTCATGTGGATTTATTTTCATTTATGCTGCTTGGTCATTGTTGTGTTTTTTGAGTCTGAAGATGCATTTTGTCATTTAGCTTCATAAATTTTCAGTCAGGATTTAATTAAATATCCTCCTATCACCACTACATTTCTTCTTTACTTCTGAATCTTCTCATCTTAGCTTCTGGGTGTCAGTTCTACATTATTTGTTATAATACAACTTTTTCTCTCCATACTGCATTTTGAGTACTTGCGTGAGATATGTCTTTATGCTCACTAATGTTTTATCTAAGTCTAATTCAGGTGCTTAACACATCAAATTAAGTTTTATAAAATTCCAATGACTATTTTTTTTTTTATTTTAGAGCTTCTGTTTGGATCTTTTTCAAATATGCCTATTCTGGTTCATAACAGATTTTTTTTTCACTCTGCCTTCCATGCTATGTTAATTATTTAAAACATATTTATTTAAAGTCTCTTTTGGATTTTCTACTATCTCAATGTCTCAGGACCCATCATTCCCTCATGTGGTTAATTTTTATTGTGAGCTCACCTTAGCTGGTTACTTTTTTCTCCCAGGAAGGTGGAACTGTAGGAGTCTTGCTTCCAAGAGCTCTTGCATTTGATTCTTGCTGGCACTCTAGGAATGTCACTGGCCCAGGATCAGTCCTGCCTTAATTCATACCCTGGGGGGAAGTCCTGTAGTGTGCATGGGGAGAAAATCGTAGCCCATACCCACAGCTTGTGCAGGCAAGCCTGCTTTGTCAATTTTTCATAGGAGACCTTTTGTCCATCCATAGCCCAGGGCAGACAAAGGCATCCAGGTCACTTCCCTGAGTTGGTGGGAAGAATCTTTTTAGTTTTATCATTCAAGGGTCTGTCTTATGTAAGTTTAAATTTCCTACCTAACACAGGCCTAAGGCCACATCTCTTGACTTTGGGAATTCAAGCCCAATTCCTTAGACCCCAGAGCCTATATCCAGTCTTATATTTCTCTAGGCATTGATGGCATCAGTTCATGAGATTAGTCTGGCTTTAATTTCCTTCAGATTTCTCGCACGAGGGGGATTTTCTCCTTCCTTCCTCCCTCCCTACCTCCCTCCCTTCCTCCTTTCTTTCTTACTCTTTCTTTCTTTCTTTCTTTCCCTTCCTTCCTTCCTTCCTTCCTTCCTTCCTTCTCTCCTTCCTTTCCCTCTCTTCTTTCTGTCCTTCTTTTCTACTTTCTCTTTATCTTTTTCTCTTCTTTTAAATTCAGCTATATATTTAAAGGTTTAGCTAAGTCTAACAATACTGGGGAAAGTGGAAGGTAACAGACATTCAGTGGTCTCTCTTAAATAACTGCAATTCCTTTGACATTCTCACGTGTTCTGAAAAACCACTTGAGGTTGACCTTTTGGCAACAGTGATTTGAACCTGTTCTACTCTATGTCTCTCTTTTGGTGTGACCAGACTGTAATGGTGTCACGTTTTTCATTATTATGCCCTCATCACCTTCCACATGCCTTTTATTTTTCCAAATGAATTACTGTGCTATTAATAGAATGGGGAAAAAATCAAGAAAGTAGGTGGTTTCCATAGGAAAAGCACCCACCCGTGTATCAAAGGCAAATGCTTTTCAAAGAATCAGGCACCTAATCTCGAGCTAGGGCAGCTACTAAAAACTTGGGTCATCTAGATCCTTTTATTTATTATTTTCTCTCTCCTCTTTTCCTTTGTCCACAACTACTTCTCCAACCTGAATTGACAGAACTATTTTATTTTAATATTACAGAACATCCAAATACATCTCATCAAGGAACACATTTCCCACTTGTATCAGTCAGTATAGGTTATGTTATGCTGTTATAACAAACACCCAAAAGTAAGTGGCCTAAAACAAGATTTCTTTCTTTCTCATCTCAGGACCTTCATGGGTTGTGACATGCTTCGCTTTTCACAGTACAAAGCAAGTCAGGTGGCCACACCTGCCCTCCAGGGTGTAGGTACTAATCCTAGTTCATGCTAAAGGAGGACTAGAAATATTTGGTGGACAGCATTTATGATTATCACACCACTCCACCCCATTCCAGCTTTCTTTGCTGAGAGGCAGAATTCATTTCGACTACTCTTATGATCACTGCTGGGAAGCCACCAGGCAACGATGCTTCTGTGGAGGAAGAAGCTGCCACAGAGGAATGTCATGGCAGTTTTGAGCAACTATACAACTGAATGTCACAAGGGCTTATATTTAATACTATGCATTATATACACCCTCCATAAGTAAGGACTTTTGATTTGTTTGAAACAGAGACATTACAGAAAGCTAGACTAACTTGTGATATAAAAGTGATATTTCCTTCTCAGAACTATAAAGCCATATGATTTTACAGTTTATAGTCATTTTCATTAGATGTTCTGAGATGGATGTATCCCTGTCCTCATTTTTAAGATGAAGAGGTGAAGTTAGGTTTTTCTCAGTTTTTCTCACCTGTCAAATGGAACTAATTATACCCATTTAGCAAGTTTCTTGTAAGAAATAGATAATAACATATATAAAATTTGAAGCATGTTATGAATATTCAGCAACTAGTCATTCCCTTTCTAGTTCAGAGATATGGGACATCACCGAGGGATGGATTGGCCAGGGACTTGTTCACAAATGAGAGACTTATGCTAAAGGCATTTCACTTAGTGTAAGACACTGATTTAAACTTAGCAACAATGAAATTCATATATACTCAGCTCTTAAGAGAGCATTACTTATTCCAAAATAAAAAAGTTTAAAAATAGCATTACTATGTGTTGAACTCTCTTCTAGGCTCTTTACATATAATAACTCATTTAATCCACATGATTACTATATTAGGTAGATGACATTACTCTCATGATTTTATAGATGGTGAAACTGGAGCACAAAGAATTTAAACTACTGGCCCAAGGTCACACAGGGATAGAACTGGGATTTGAACCCAGTGGATCTGTCTCCAGAATCCATGCTCTCAACCAATAGAGTGCCATTGTGTTTCCTGATGCAGCAAATATAGTTTATTTGGATCTGCAATTCTGTCTGAGAAATCTGTTATTTCTACTCCCTGGAAGCAGTAAGTTGTGTGTGGCTTCCCTAACAAAGCTGGGTCATGGCAAGCTTTTCCTCCTTGCCATTCACCTCCTGATGTGGGGGAAGGCATGGCTTGGGCACAGTGCGTTCCTGGTGGCTGGTGAACTAGAAAGCAGCAGTATTATTTTAAGACCCATATGTCACTTTCCTTTAACATCTGAGTTTCCACAAGTTCTTATCTACAGATGGCTATGAAATTTACAGACTTTTTTAGTACCTATTAAGTATTTCATGCAATCTTTAATACCTTGCGTTGCAATTGGATCAAGCATACTGCAATTCTGCTTTTTGGTTTAGCAGACTGAGTGCACTGGAACAAATGTGCTGGAATTCCGATTTTTTTTTTTTTTTTTTTTTACCGTATAGATATGGCCTTAGTCTCCTTTTTAACTCTATAAATGCTACAGAGACACCTGTAGACATTGTTTTAATTGATTCTATGGTTGTATAAATATAATATTAATTAATAATTATCCAGACATAGACAACTCAGGGGCCTACTCTCTGGACCTTGTCAAAGGCACAGAATGCTTTGTTCAATTCTGTGTGCACTTGATTTTGTGACTGAGATCCTTTCTAAGTGGTTCTATATAAGTGTTTTGTGGGGTGGATGGGGAAGTATAATAAAAATCTAAATAACAACTTCTCAGAATCCTATAAAAACCAAGGGGTCTTGGCTGAGCTAAATGGTCCGGGTAGACAGGCCTTCCAAGGAGGACTTCTACCTAAAGAGATAGCTATATAAGTAGTATGTGTCAGTCCTTCATTTGCATAAGCACTTAACCCCAATATAGGTGACTATTCCAAAATGAATTAAATGTGAAAGAAACTTATGGAAAGAGAGGTAGAGGATATTTATCACTCCTTAAAAAGGAAATACAAAATAAATAAATACAAGCACCCCCTCCAAATAAAACAAAACCCAAAAGTTCCTCCTTCATTCTCATGCAACCAATTAATTTTAATTAGATCACAAGTCCCTCTTGTTTACCACTCAGTGGTTAAGGGGTTAATGGAATTAGGGAGGGCTACGCGAATAACTAAGGAGTGATTCTTGCATGAATAATAATTCCTGAGTGGGAGTGAGATGTGCCACCTCCCTCCCCATCTCAAGGTACTTCAGGCTCAACTGGATATAAAAATTAGACAGTGTTCTTTCTGCTTCATACATCACCCAGCAGAACACAGCTGGCTGTTTGGCTCTGGGGCAAATGCATTTGAATAGACAAAAATACAGGCTGTGTTAAGGTAGCTTGACTGAATCAGCCTTCAACCTGGATTTTTCCTTATTCGTTTATTTATTCATTCATTTATTTATTTGACAAGCTAGGAGGCCTTTGAAAACATCCCCAATTCCCAGAGCATCCCTTCTTTTAATAAGGAGCATTTTCCTGCTTAAATCTTCTATTGTCATTGATCAGCACAATCACCATCAGCATCATCTCCACCTACCACTGTGAATCTCAAAGTGGCGAAGGAGATGCCAAGACTGAATGTGAGGCTGAAAATGAAGGCGGTAACAATGTAGGCTTATTCAAGACAACTCCTTCTAACATTTAGAAATCAGCATCACTTACATGTCTAGTGCCCACATATAAAGTTGTAATCTCCTGTAAGGCCCATGAAAACGATCACCTGATATGGCTGTGGGGAGCTGCCCTGCCCATTTTGCCACCACTTTGAAGATTTTACTGCCTGATCATTTTTCATAAACAATGGGGTTTTCAAAGGGAAGAATATGAAAGCTGGAAGACAAGAAATTGGGTGAAGCAAAGAGGCATATAAAAAGAAGAAATGTGGATTCTTGGAATTTCAGGGCTCCTACCTTTTCTTTTCTGTAGCCAGGATGAATAAGGAACGAATCTCCCATTTTATCAAATTGCAGTAACACATCCCAGGGGAAAGTCAAAGATTTACCAATCCTGCTCCCAGGACTTTGCAGGAAACCACACTAATAGATTGGCCCTGCAGAATTAACCAGCGTCATATTAAAGAAACGAAAGAAATAAAAGAAGGATGGACCCTACCAAAATAATAATAAAACTCTTCCCCACCTATGATCAAATTGACTCCAGTCTCACGCAAAAGTGTATTTGATAATGACATCTGACACTTCAGAGCATGTGAACAATTGTTGAAATACGTTAAAGAAAAAAACATGTGGGTTCCTCCCATGAGAGAATGCTGTAAAAGTTACATAATTAGATTTAGATATATATTGATTATAATTTTTAACTTTAAAAACATCAAAAATTTTTTAAGTAATTTATGCTTAGTTTGCATAGCCCACATGGTGCTCTATATTTTGCATGTTGCCTATTTTTAGGAGAGATTATGTGCTTCTTTGCTTTGGAGTATGCATGCATACACATATATTTTAATAAATATGTTCTGTGCATGAAAATTACATTGTCTTTGCATAAAAGTGCATAGAGTTTTGATAAAATTACCAGTATAATGAAATTCATTTTTATTTTCTCCCTTCCCCCCCGACTTTTTAACCTGTAGCCTTAAATATATCAGCCTTGACACCTCAAGATAAGGAGGAAAAAGACCTTTTATAGCCAATGAGTATTTTAATTACGTGCCAATTTTGCTTCTTCTAGTCCTGGCAGTTGATCTAAAAGCCTAAGATCTATTATTGTGACCATGAGTGAGTATTCCCATGACAAAGGAGTGTAGGGATTTTAGCCAGAGAATATGCAGCAAATAAACACAAGAATGTAAGCACACCTAAGTTGAAAGGTAAGCCCAGGACAGTAAAGCTCTTAACCAAGTAGAAAAAACTATATGGTGCCACCAGAATGGAGAGTTTAAAAACTATAAAGTGACCAAGAGAAATGGATCCAAGAAAAAGGAGCAGCAGTCTATGGACTACCTAAGAAAAAGATAAGCTCTGTAAATCCAGGAGATGTGGATCTATTTAGTGATTGACTTTGAAGATAGAGGGGGACGCAGTCTCTGGTGGTGATTCTCATTGGGGAGAATAACAAACATGATCCTTTCAAATCTACACGTTTCTACCCACGCCAGACATTCTAATTTTCTCTCTTTAGGGCAATGTGTCCCCAAATAGCAAAACTCCTACAGACGTTGTCAGACAAAATCAGAATCACCGAGTATTCTGGTTAAGAAAGAGTCAAGAGAGCACAGGGCCCAGGTCTTTGGGATAGTCAATGCCAAGAGGTTCCGATAAGGATTTATTTATTTATTTATTTATAAATCAACATTCACTAGTGCTCTACAGACCTATCGATAACTGCTGGCCTTTAGATTCACTATTCCTTTGCTATCAATGCCAACTTTGCTTTTGCCCTCTTCTTCAGTACTCCAATCTCTCCACCCTACCTGCTTCATCTTCCTAAATCTAACCCTCCTGTAAGACTAGGCTCACGGATTATTCCCTCTCTAATGTCTCCAGGTCTGAGTTAAAGAATTCTCATTCTTGCTCTCCTAGCACCCTGAGTTTCTCTCTCTCTCAGCATCTCCTATAATAAATTTATATCTTTTCTCATGTTCTCATCATAGTCTGAGTTTTGTAAAGTCAGGGACTGTGTTTTATTTGCCTATGAAAGTCCCCTTTTACTAAGATCTGATGCATAATAAACATATACTAGGTATTTGTTGAAATAAACTAAACTGAAATTCCAAAACTATTTTTAAAGATGTATTCAAAATGACAATTTTAAAAAGCACAGTGAAGGAGAGAAGGGAAAGGGATAAACTTTAACTATTCAGTGATCTTGGTAAGTAAAGGCATCTAGGAAATATCAAAACTATGGATACAAATTATTGTCCTAACTACTTAAAAATAGAATGTAATTGACTGCCAAACAGAATGTTCAGATGAACATTAAAAGAGGTTTAGATAGAAACTGCTGAATTAGAAATGTTGCCTTTGGACACATTCAATTTGGAATGAAATATATTGCTTAGACAGGTGCACGTTTTGCTATCTTTTGCATCACAGAAGCCACAAAAATCTAAGAGTTGGGAAGATCTCTGAAGTATCTGTGATCTTCTATCTTTCCATATTCTTCCTGGTTATGTCAAACCTGAATGGCATGGCTTACCCAACTCTGTGAATTTTGTTTGAGAAGGTATATTAGGTGAGTCTAGAAGACCAGAAAAAGAAGGAAAAAATAAAATAGCTGATATGCCCTGAGAGCCTGACATGTGACAGAAATTTCCAAAGAATTCTATGTATATCATCAAATGTAACCCTCACAATTACTGTTCAAGATCATCTTTGTATCACCAGATGAAGACATGGAATTTCACTGTGGTAAAGTCACTCGTCTAAAACTACACAGTAAGTGATGGGCAGAGACAGCTTTAGGATCTAGGCCTGCCTGACACCAAACCTGCATGTGATCCTGTGTCCCACAACCCCCACTCCTCTGCGGGCTGCTTTGTGGAGAGTCAAGTTCTACCGCAAAGGACCAGCACAGGGCCTCCCTGCTCTTGAGATGGCACACAATAGAAATATCTGTTGTATGGGGTTGTGTGGCATAGTCGATACATTAATTAAGCTGAGGAGGTAGGCCCAAGAAATTGCACATATAAATTCATTCATTCAATGTAATATTTCCTTGTCTTCATGCTCGTTGCTCAATATCAATGTTATGTGACCACCATTCATGCCTCTCCTGTGTGGGGAAGGAGGATTTCATCCCATTCATATTTAGTGGGATAACTAAATGAGTGATTTCATTCCTTCTGTGATGTATTTAGTATGTATTGTGGTTTGTTATTTCTTCTTTTTCCCTTTCCTGTATTTTCCAGCTTAATCATCTTTCTGTTAATTCCCTTTGTCCACCTTAATAATTTGGAAGTTCTACTGTGCTTTTTAATGTGACTAGTTATTACTTTTTCATTCCTATTATAATTAATCCTTTATTCCTCTGTTATTATGAAAAGCAGTCTTCTTACTCTTTCTCATTTCACTACAGCTCAGCAAGATGAAATATGACTTCCGAAGTCATTTTCCTATGTCCCATCCTTACTCCCAACTCTTAGATTTTGTTGAGATAAACTTTAATTCCAGGCTATTAATTTCATTTTCTCCCATAACAGAGTGCTTCTTCTGTTTCAAAAATCATTACCTAACAAATGTATTACAAATGTGTTTTGACATTTCTCAACCATTTATATTTATTTACATATTACATGATTTCTTGCTTGGCAATATCTTCACTATCCTTCATTTATCAATTGTTGATTATTTAAAATATTTTCTTGAATTTGTCCTCAGATAAATGGCATCTTGTCTGCATTGCTCTCCTTTTGTTCTAAATAGTCACTATTATTCCATGACTTTCAGGCTTCCAGAATTGTAGATGAGAAATCTGAGGCTAGTTGGATCCTCTCTTCTTTGTGAGTGACTTGTTCTTTCTGGCTGAAAGCTTGTGACATATTCTCTTTATCTTAGATTTAATAATATTCCGCATGTGTGTCTGTTATTAATTCTGCCTGAGACTAAGTCAACTCAGTCAATCTGCTCATTCAAGTGTCTCTTGAGATCAAGGAGATTTTCTTCTATCATCTGTATAAGTATTACCCTTCCTCCCTCTGTTCTTTGCCATTCTCTGGAACACTTACTACATGTTTGTTAGTCCTGATCGTGCCCTCTCAGCCTCTCACCTTCCCTCCTGGATACTACAGCGTTGCCTGGTTTGTAGTGTGAGCTGTTCCTTCCAGGCCCACCACTCCTGTTTTCAACAGGGTATATCGTTGTTTTTCAATCATCTATTGAATTTTTGAAGTCATGGAGCATGTTTCCTAAATTCAAAACAAAAGCATTTTCTTTGTGCTCCAGTTTCACTCACTTGAGAGCTCTCTTATCTTTTATGAAATTTTTCAATTGACATTTTCATTGTTTTTCTTCAATGGGGGCTGTCCGTTCCAGACAATCAGACCGGTCTTCTCCACTCAGATTGCTAATGCCTTTGAGTTGTAATTTGTCTTTGACTCATTATGGCATACATTCCCTGAGAAGCCCAATTAAGCTATAATGTGTTTTCAACATGGAAAACCAGAGAATTGAAACAGAATATGGTCTCTATCTTTATGGACCAACAGAGAACAAATTGGTAAATAGTTAACCCTTTGCTGAAGCTTTCTGTTCCTAGGCCTCCTAGGAACAAGTGGCAGCCCTCTCCTAATCTTAGAGACAGGGAGCAACTCAGCACACTCACAAAGCTGCTCCCCATTCCCTCCAGGGTCAACTGGACCAGGCCGGCATTCCCAGGAGGATGGAAAATTGGCTGGTGCAACATTTGCAGGAGGGAGTCTTGTCAGCTGAGCACTCTGGGAGGTACAGAATTCTAGAATGATCCTTGGTCTTCAGGGACAAACAATGACTCCTTTTTACAACTGGTATCCTGGATCCTGCTCAGGTAGAACTAAAATCCTGCACTTGCTTTTTCCTTAGACCCCAAATCCTCAGACCTACCCTCCATGGTCTACCAGCCTGCCTTCCTTAATAATGTCTCATGCTGCAGAGAGAGGAAGGAGGGTGTGCAAGTCAGGGACACATTCTCTGGTCTCCCTCTTTCAACAATTTCTTCAGAACATACTTAGTGAATACCTCTCATGTGCTGCCACTGGGACATCTTGAGATGGAACCATCAGAGACATCCATATCTTGATCATGAAATGAAGTGTTTTAATGTTTAATTTGTAAAAAGTTATAGATAATCTCTGAAAATAAAATAACACAAGAGAAGCAAAGGTATGAACATTTTTATTTTGTGATGTCTGAAAACTTCAGTAATGTGAAAAACTTGACTAACATTACACATTAAGGAATGCAACATGACCATTTGAGGACACTTCACAGCAGTCTCCAACCTTTTTGGCAACAGTGACTGGTTTCATGGAAGGCAATTTTTCCATGGACTGGGGTGAGGAGTAGGGGACATGGACCTCAGGGAGTGATGCTCGGGCAATGATGCGAGTGATGGGGAAGAGAGTGGCTGTAAATACAAATGAAGTTTCACTCACTTGCCTACCACTCACCCCCTGCTCTGTGCACCCCCTTTCTAAGTTTCATGGAAGACAAATTTTCTACCAACTAGGTGGGGCAGGGGGGGAGGACTGGTGGAGCTCTGTGGCCCTGGGGTTGGGGGACTTCAGACTTAGAATGACTTATGTTGCCTGGTAGGGCTTTAGAGGTAGCAAAGCAAATCTGCTAATATCTCATAGATTTCCAAGAGAACTCATGATGTAGGCATTATCATAATTCCCATATCCTTGGAATGGGAACATTATTGAATCCACAGGCCTGGATAGGTTAAGTAAATTGCCAAATAAATAAATAATAAGTAGCAGAACTTAAATCTTATGCCAAAGGCCAGCTGCAATGTACCACTAAACTTCCTACCATAGGATCCCCAGAGTTATTGAATAGTGACGACATGGTAGAATGCCACTTTTCATTTCCTAAAGCAATGGTTGAATTTCTACAGTGTAACAAATTATAAATACTGGTTTCATGGAAGGCAATTTTTCCATGGACTAGGGTGGGAGGTGGGGGCTGGGGGACACGGACCTTTAGCAGACTGTGCATTAACTTTCTAGTCCAAAGGTGGATTTACAAGCAGATTATCTTTCCCCTGAATAACTTAGACTGTACACAAAGTTAGACAAGGTAAATGTAGGATACACACAAGTTTTAATGTCATCTTCTAACTCCCAAGATCCAGTAGAGAAGAATGGGGGAAGATCAGTACCATGGAGGAGAATTAGGAATTACCATCACTTGCCTTTCTGACCAGGAGAGTGTACCTGTGGACGGCAGAGAAGGATGTCAAGTTTTTATCTGGAATCTCATGTGTACCAAAGAGTTGGATTTTTGCTTTTCCATCAAAGGAGAACAATGCCTGCCTCATCAGCCAGAGGTCTGCCTTGTAGTATTGGCATATGGATGGGATATGTGTCCTGTTGACTTTAGATCATCTCTATGTATTGGGCCCACTGGCTGGGGTGCTGACACCTATCAAGGATGGCCAAGGACTCAAGAGCAGAGCTGTCCAGACATGAGTAAGTCGCCCATCCATTAAGTATGCATAGATAACTGTGTATCACAGTTTTAAAGACAGTGTAATCAAGTCGCATCAGTCCATGTTATATTTAAGTCCGATAAGCTTAACCAGTTAAACGAATGATCCCATTACCCAGGTCACAATGCTATTTAATTGAGGGTTCCAGGGCCCCAATTATACAAATATACATAATACATAACTAGCCTTATGTTCCACACTATGGGGTGTCTCAACCATTACATAGTTTCTACTTTCTTTAACTCCTACCTTCCTTGCTCCATCAGTCCCATCATTCCTTAGATACCTGTTTTCTTATGTGAATTCATCATCTCTAGAAACATATTATTATTTTGATAACCCTAAATACAAAATTTATAGTAGACTATGAATGTTAAGTAAATTATTTTTTACAAATCATACTTGTTTTTAATTGTCTTCCAGCTTTTAAAAGAAAAACTTCTTGTATGCCTCATATTTTATAATACATGAGTCTCTCATTTCTGAGGAAACTTCTCTAAAATGTTCATCACACACCAGTACAGAACCCCTGAGAGATGACAGGTTTAAAATAAGATGAGCTGGGTTAAATCATTGCCATTCTAATCACATGTATGGGAATTGTTGATTCCACATTTGACTGTACATTTACCCTGCAGTAAGGAATAGATTACAATAGAGAAATTGGAAGTGATTACTCATATTTTGTTGGTGAGGCAGTTTTTCTACCAACTTAACTAAAGGGTCCAGAACTTACAGAAAAAGGATTCCATGCAATGGCCAAATTATTTCCTATGTAGACCTAATATAGGATATTAAGGGAGAAAAAGTAACTTTCCTAAATTGTCACCTTTAAAACTTCAAAAGTAACTAACCTTATAAGTGCTTTAGATTTCGCTTCCTTATAAAATTTTTTTTATTGTCTAGTTTATTTTCATATATTACTTTTATATTTTTCCTACATTTTATTATTTAATCCTGTTATATATTTCCCATATCTTCTTATAAAATGCTTCTGTTTTTCCTATCAATTGGTAACTTACAAAATAAGGAGGAAGAGGAAACTGAGAGCATGTATATGTCTGTATTCATGCATATGTATTTACGCAGATAACATGTTCATCTGTATAAAAATATAAATTATGTATAGTGATCAAATAGTCCTAAGTAAATAATCTTAAGAGAACGTGAAGAATTTTTTCCATCATACCTGTTCGTACACCCGTCTAATAGTTTATACCTTTCGAAGTTACTCACGCTTCTTAACTTTGCAATAGTGAGGGAGAGCAAATGTTAATTTTAAAAGGTGTAAGCTGAGGGAGTGATCAAATGTAAAGTCCCAAAGTGAGATACAGAAATAGCACTTAAGTTCCTCTCTGTTAATGCTCAACCTACTTCTACTAAAAAAAATCAAAGAAACACACTTGTAGTTATGCATTGCAATAGAGGCCAGACTGCTGTTACAGACAGGGCTCAACAAAAGTAAAAGCAGAAAATAGAAAAAGGTTCAGTTGTTCTGCAGGAGCTTCTTTTTGCCTGGTCACATCCCTGACTCTTTTATTAATCTGTCCCTTTTCTATTTCCTAGCCCAAACCTTGATTTCCCACTCTTTTTCTACAAGAGAGACAAAGAATATTGTCCTTATTCCCTTGTCTGAAGGCTTAGTGCTATCCTAGACTTAGCCCCTCAGTGGTCTCTTTACCTGCTTCAAGACAGCCCCAAGCCCCCAGGTGTGAGGCATGTTCATCAGCCTTCAAATCAGCTCGCATTTACTCACAAACCACAGATTCATCTTTCTCTCCCAGGTAACATAATGTGTACTTTAGTGAGGGTTATTCTGGAGATACTGTCTCTGCTTTTGCAAATTCTTGAAGGTAAGAATTAGGTAGGATATTAAGGCAATACTAAAGCAGACCAGGAGGCCCAAAGTCAGGGCCAAATGATCCCCCTGAGTTCCAGATGGCCTCACTGACATTCCCCTGACAGGCATAAGGGCTAGGCCTCAATGTATGTACCTAGGAAGATGCTAGATCATAACCTGATAGACACAGGAGAGAGAAGACACTGCCTTCCTCTCTTGTCAGCATTCCTGATGAGAGTAGATCATTTTCCTTTGTAGATCATCCATTTACCCCCCTGATATATATTAGAGCAAAGAAGAAGAAGAGAAGGACAGACTTAGTGTGTTACTATATTGACACAGAAATTCTTCCTATATTAATAAGTGTTTTTCAATACTGTATATAAATATAAAAACTAAATGGGGAGCTGATCAAGTTCAATTGACTATTAAATATAAATGTATGGATTGGGTAAACATGGAAACATTCACCTCAGGCAGTCAATAACTCAAAACTATTCATGTTTGAGGGCTTTTTATATGTCCAAGACTTACTTACCTAATCCCACAACAGCAGATATATAGGGTTCCTAGTTTTAGACAAGATGAATAAATGTAAATACGCTAACCTCAAGAGATGTTTAGTCTAAAATTTTAATCAATATAATTTATATTTTTACCTGTATTAATTGATTGATACAAAATATACTAAGTTTAACATGTATTTTCACCTGTATTTTTTGATTAATCATCATTTGTTAAGGAATAGGCATACCAGGGAATATTACCAACTTTTTTAGCTTATAGTACAAGTACAAGTTCCACTGCACAAGCTCCTGAGGTAACTTTCTCTAAAACACTGCTGAGGTCAAGGTCAGCCTTGGGCTAGTTATGGCTGCTCATTTATCCCTCATAAAAAATTTCTGTTCTTTTGGCCTAGCTGTGGTTATCGTAACAGCTCTATGGTCTACCAGTGGTTCTGATCTCTACTCAAGAAATGCATAACATTCAGAAACAAAATGAAGAAAGACACTACCGAGGTGGTATGTCATTGGCTATCTTTTCAAGTTCACTGGGTGTTCTAATAAATTAATTCAAATCTTTGGAGACCAGTATGCCTATTGCAATGTTACCCAGCTATTTATTTTCCTTTTCTTAACACCAATGTGCTGGCCTATAAAGTCAAAAAGAACTGAGTTTGTGGTTCAACAATGTCATTTATCAGATATAGAATCTTGGAAAAGTCACTTAATCGCTATAAACCTCAGTTTTTTGGTATGTAAATTGATGCTAACAATAAAACCTACTTTATAGAGAAAGTATTAAATGAGTGTGCCTGTTACAGTGTCTGGGAAAATACAAATGTTAGCTATTATAATTATCATTCAGTAGTTCATTTATCCAAACCCTGCTCAGTTTGTCCATAGGGGTAGGTCTTCCATCTCCCTTGGTGGTAGCACTATAATCCTCTTCTTAGATTATTTGCAAAAGTGAACATTAATAGGTAAGCTCATATTATTTACAGATTTCAACTTGAATATTCTTCCTTCCTTTTTATCCAGCCCACATTTTTGCTTGCATATTGTATTCCAAAATTTTGTCCTTTGGGGTTGAATTTTTCCATGCATGATCTCAGCCAAAGGTGATTTTTTATAATGTTGAATCAAATTCACTGTCTACTTTTGAATTAAAAGCAGATGAAAGTAACTTATTTTATTTTTCTGCCTGAAAGAAACATAGAGCTGTTTCTGTGCCCAGATAATTCACTAATAGCTGAAAGTATTCATATATCTCATCTTTACTCAGGAAGTCTCCTGGCTAATTATGAAAATATTAATTAAGTTAGGGGCAATTGAAAAAAGTTGCTTTTGAACCTGCTCAATGTGAGCTAGTATTAAGTTACTACTGTATTTGTGTGGAGTCAGATTTCAGAAACATCTGGGAATAGATTCCCATCAAATACAAATAACTATGGCTTTATGATCTTCTTTCTCCAGGGAAAGATGTAGGTATTCTATTGTCAGTCAGTGCACTTGACCTTTGGAAAAATAACTCAAAAGTTAAGTTTGTCCAAAACCATTCAAAAATATGCTAAAACTCTTTCATAATGTATTGGTTTTGTGTTTTGGAGATTGTTCATTTGCCCCCCAGATGTATTGTCCACAATTCTCACCCTGCTCTGCACCCAGGCTAGATGGCCCTATGGACAGTGTTCATGGATTCGTTGGCCCTCAGGATTCTGGCTGATTTCAGCCAATGGGCAGCATGGGTATAAGCTTAGAGTGTGGGGGGAGACTGACTTTGGGGATATATTCTTTTCTTCCCCATGCGAGTTTGCTCTGTGTTGGCTGCATCCCTCTACCAAGGACTCCTGTCCTGCTCCTCTTCCCATCCAACTACTCTCTGTGGCCCTGGGTAATAGCTCCCTTCTTTAGTCCTTGGGGTGGCAATGACTCCCTGCTATTACTAGCCGCCAAGGGGTATTTTACCACCCCTTGTTCATTTCCTTAAATCCCACCTATTTTGTTAAATTAGTCTCTATATTAAACGTTCTCAAATTATCTATCTGAATGTGCCAGAACACACTTAGTGTTGTGTCTTTTTAAGCCTATTCAAATTCTGTTCCCTCTGCCTTAGCATACCATTTTCTTCCTTATCTGCCTAGACAACATCCATTTATCCTTTGAGACATACCGTTAAGGACAAATCTTCGGTGAAGGCTACCACTCCGGTCCTCTAGACAGTGAGTCATGTCCTTCTCTGGGCTAAAGTCTTGAACCAGGTTGCCTGGGTTCAAATCTGAGCTCCACCATTAACTGATTATATGACCTGACACCAAATGAGTTTCTTAACTTTCATTGGCTTCCATTCCTCGTTTGTCAAACAGAAACCATAATGATAATTCCCTCAAAGATTATTGTGAGAGTTAAATTAGTTAATATTTTTGATGTGCTCAGAACACTGCCTGGAACATTTCAGTCAATAATGTTATTATTAGAGTCATTGTTGATACTACTACTCCTGATCTATTACACTAGCTTGTCCATGATACTCATCATGGTCTCCCTGCCTTGGCCTAGCACTGGTGGATTTTCAGTTAAGTGTTTATTGAATCTTGGCAATAATGGATCTTGTGGTGAACAGTATCTTTACTGGGTTGCTTCCCATTTCCAAGGAGACACTGAAGGCTGGGAATTCCTTTTAGACTTTTTTATAGAGGTGTTTGTGAAGAGCCAATGAAGAGCTATACACTGGTTCTAGATACACTTTGGAATTTCTGGAAAACTAATTCAGGTTAACAACTTATAACAAACAAAACACTGTTGACCAGAAAAGAAAAAAAAATGCTACCAGGATTTCCAATACATGATGCTGTGTTTTTTAAAAACACACCCAGTACTGGAGAGTCAGGTAAGAGAATCCAGCATTTATAACATTGAAAACTGACAAGTAACAAGCATAGGTGAGAATTGGGGAGGATGCCTACCTAAGACTGCTGAATCTGTAGAAGCTAAATTTTCAGAAAATTTAGCTGGTACTCTACTCAGTCTGCATATTTTTTTTTTTTTTCTGTCATGACAAGGTATTTGAAATAACCAAATCTGAGAACTGTATCTACTTCTTGGAGGTTACTGCTGGTCATATGCCAGTCTACAAGACATAAAACCTATTCATAGGCAATTTTATTTGCTGGACATCATAGAAAACTAATTTTTCAAGTGAAAATTAAATGTTCAGGCAAGTGAACTATGCATATAAGTTGCAACCGAGTAAAAAACTCTCGTATCTGCTCTAGAGAGTATATTCCATTTCTAGAACAGTTCCATCCTCCAGCCCACTTTCTGAGGCCCTTTGTCTCATGTCTAGTTGCACCCAACACAACGGCCTTGGTTGCCCAGCAATCAAGTCTCACCTTTCCTATGAAAAGAAAATTTAAAACTAGGAAGAGAAAGAACCAATAGAAGTTGATTAATTTTATACTGTTTGCCTATAATTTATGAGGTGATTCACTGGGAACTTTATATGCATTATCACATTAATTGTAATCACATTAACAATAATCTTATGAGATTCCTTATTATTATCCTCATTATGCAAATGAAGAAACTGAGGCCCAGGGATGAGTAATTTGCTCTAGGCCACACATCTCATAATAAGCTCTACTTTATTTTTTCGCCTTTTATATTATTTTTATCTGATCATAAGTTTTCAACCACAGGCAGTACCTCCTCTTCTGCCCCCAAAGAGTGTTTGGAAATGTGTGGAGCATTTTTGTTTGTCACACTCTTGCCTGCATTTTTCTGGTTTTTAGTGTGTGGCCAGAAATAGGATGCCACACATCCTGCAAAGCACGGGTCAGCTCTGCACAGAGAAAACAAGTCTTTCTTAAGTGTCTACACACATTTTTTTTGAGAAACGCTGTGTTTGAACTCTAGAGACTAGATGATTTCTAACAAACTATTAATTAAGAAGTATTTAATTTATCTGAATATTATTTTAATCAAATGCATCTATCCCAACCATTCAGAATATGTGAAACCAGACATGGTGATTGATTATAATTCCATGTGGAAGTGCAGATATTTGATCAACTAGAAAGTCTGTGGTTCCTGATCTCAAATTAAAGACCAATTTTCATTGTATTTTTTAAAAAACAAGTGAAAACAAAAGGATCTGACAAAACCTTTAATTTGTATTTGCTGCTAGAATTGTCATAGTGAGCCTAATGAGATCGAAAAGTTAGCATGTTTTCTAACTCAGTTAACAAGCCTGTCATATTTCAATACAAACAATTTGAAAATTGTCTTGTATAGCATATACAGTTTGAAGTTTGAAAAAATATACCAGAACCTTCACATCAAAAATGCTGCCTTTCAAAGTCATCACCCTACAGTTGATACATTCCAAAAATGCTTTCCAATTATTTCAAATACATTTGTCATTCCTCTTTGCAACTGTTTTGAGATCCTGCATTCTTTTCAGTATTTTCAAATGTGCCCTCTGTGAAAGCATTTAACTTTGAGTAATAGCGAGGAGTTGTCTGGTATCAACCCTTCATGTATTATGTTCTATTTGATTGAATTAAACAAAAATACATTGTTCACAGCATGTGACAGGATAGAAACGAACAAGGCAGAAATCTGCAAAAAGATGGATGATCCTTCTTGGTAATAATTTTCTTTGTTTAAATTTCGATGTGACTGTAATTCTCAAGCTGATAGCCTCAAAAAACTGAAACTGAAGGTGCCTTGGAAAGTGGAACCCTAACACTGCAAACATTGTTAGACTAGATCCACAGAATATTCCTTTGAACATATACCTTGTGTTATATCTCTTTTAGAAATCAATTTTATCATGTTATAATTACACTTTTGTATCTGTTCACACAATTTGCCTCATAGCCTTCATGTGCTTTCTCTTTGGAGTACACATTTTATTCCCTAATAACCCTGAAGAACGAAGCAGTCCCCTCTCTCTGAGCTGGAGTAAAATGACAGGTGCATCAGCAGAGACATCTAGAACTCTGCAGATGGGAGACTCAGAGCACTACCAGGGCCTCCAACTTAGAACAGAAAACCTGTGGTACAGGTGGTGCATCTTCTTTTTAGTCCACCAATCTGCCGTGCTTACGTGTATAAGCTTAGACTACCAAATACTGAGGGCAAAACACCTCTCAAATGTAACAACTGAGATAGGGAGGAGCAGCGCAAAGGCACAGAACAGGGAAACAAGGATCCTGTGTTCTGGGCTACTTTACAAATTCCCAAATGAGTAAACCATTTCACATCTCTGAGCCTAAGTACCTTCAACTGTAAAACGAAGGCATGGACGAGTAAAAACCCATGACTCTCTTCACTTAAACATTGCATTAAGAAAACAGGAAAAAATAAATGATCTCATGTAAGTGATATAAAAGCTAAGAAATTCAGCAGCATGACTGAAAGAAGTGGGATCAGAGAAATACCTTTCAGCTTCGAGTTTAGACAAACACATAGATTCATGACATCATAACCTTTACAAATATGGGCACTCCTTTCTCTTCCCACGAGTCTTATCCTTCACTGCTTGCCTTCCAATCCAACTTATGATTCATTACAATGTAGGTCAGAACTATTCTTAAGTCAACCTAGTTTTTTATGCATTCCCTTCAATGTTTCCACTTAAGGAAATTCTTCAGCATAAATTAGGAATAAATCCCAGGATTTCCCAAGTGTTAAAACAGGCAGTCCTTCCTTTCGTCTAACTTAGATGTCCTGAGCCATGATTTTAAGTGTTTTTTCACTTGTTTTCTCTGACTCCGTTTAAATAGAAATACCTTTGATGTCTCAGCCATCCTCTCAGAGAGAGTTTAGGATTCATTCTATAGATAAGATGTCCTTGGGAGGAAACTGGAGGTCATTCTTGCTGTCAAACAAAATCTTTGTCAATATTGAAATGAGAACTAATTTGACTTAATCTAAGTTGACAGGGATAAAAAGACCTTGGTACTATGATAAATTCACCAATGATATTAAAATTCAGAGACTACGAAACAAAAATACATCCACAGTCTAAGGGTAGTTTTAAAGCATTTGGTAACTATATGAAGTATCATAAAAGAAGTAACATAAATAAGAATTCTATGGGACGGGTATTTGTATACACAAGGAGTGCAATGCGCACTACCCGAAGGATGGACATATTTGAAACACGGACTTCGGTGGGGGGGGGAACCAAGGGCAACACACGTAACCTAAACGTATGTACACCCATAATTTGCTGAAATAAAAAAAAAAAAAAAAAAAAAAGAATTCTATGAAGTTATTTTCTATGTATGACTGGAGACAGTACCATGTCTTTAAATGGCTACATTTTATAGTCAATTTCTGTTCTGGGTGAATGACACTTTCTGCTTTGGAATTAACAAAAGTGCACTTAAAGGACCTAACAATTTAAACACACACACAAATTATCACATCAGTTTATAAATAATTCTCTAGAGTTTATTTTATGTGGTCCTTTTCCAGAACAAAGGCAACATCTCCTTACTCCATCGTGGGTGGTTTATTATATTGTTGGCTTGGTTCCCACACTGTAAGTAAGGAAATGCTATTTAATGATAATTGACATTGTTATGGCAAATGTTTTGATTAGTATCATAATCAAGATCTTGGTTACACAATTATCATTATTATTCCTGTTTCATCTTGATAGCAAGATGGGTCATTTAGTGATCCCAGAGACCTGTTGACTTAACCATTGATTGCCTGGTGGTAAAATCAGAATTGTGACAGTGTGTGTCAGAGCTGAGGCAATGTGGTGGCAGGGTGACCAACTCGTCCCAGTTTGCCTGGGAATTTCACAGGGTTATCACTGAACATTTTGTGTCCTGGGAAATGTCGTCTCAGGCAAACTGGGACAGTAATTCACCCTTTGTGGTAGAGTGCAACAAGGAGTCAGAAAACCTGGATCTGATCCTACCCTGTCACTCTCTGTCTGATGGCATATATCTGAGCTCCAGTTTCCTACCTATCATAATTTTCTTATCTTGAGTCTTTTTAAAAAAACTCTAGATAATAATGCCTTAAGTGTCTTTTGAAAACTGTGAAGTTATGTACAAATATTGGATCTTTTCATTTTTTATCTTACGAACCAGCAGCCTGAACAGATATGCCCATTTTCTTGAGAGCCATGGGTTGCTATAGTTTCTATTGAATAGCATTAGATACTACGGTTCATCAAGGTGCTGCTCATGGTGAAGTTTTGGCTTCACAGTTGTTAAACTTACTTTATAACCATAGAAAAGTAATCTTCTCAATTCGAATCTGAGCAGTTATGTGGCATGGAGGAAGGAGTACTGGATTAAATTCTATCTTTGTCAATTATTAGTAGTGTGGCTTGAGGTGAATCATCTAACTTTCTTGGCTTCAGTTTCCCCATTTGAAAAATAAACAATAATTCCTGTGCAACATGTCTCAAAGAGTTGTTTTGATTATAAAATAATGTATGTGAAAATGTAAAAATTATAAAGTAATATAGGAATACCATATAAAAAGTGTATTATTCATTATAACAGACACTGTTTATTATTGTTAAATAAGCAGGAGACCATTAGTCTGAGGTCATTTCTATATTTTAAGTTCCTGTGTGACAAATTACAACCCAACTTAGTAAACAAACTGAAAAGTAATTTGGGAATTATTTTTTTTGTAACAAATAGCCTGGTGTTCAGCCAATCACAAACAGCCAAACTTCAGCCAATTATAGGTAGCTAACTCATTACACCATGCCCAAATATGGCAGATGTCCAGGTGTAGCCAGTTGGTGATTTCTCTGCTTTGCTTCCATCTTCTGTAAAAGCTTGCTGCTCACCCTGCTGGGCAGAACTGTCTTCTGGTTCTGGGTGCTGCCCAATTCATGAATGTTCTTTGCTTAAATAAACTGTTAAATCCAATTTTATAAAGTTTTTGTTTTAACATTATAAGTAACACTATGCACATATAATCAAAGATATCAATTCAAAGCTACAAACCAAAAATTTATCTTTCAATCACATCATCATGATTTTCACAGTCCAGTGTGTTCTAGGAAAGAATTATACACTTATATATGAACATAAAATTTTAAAGCTGGAAAGAATCTTAGATACCCCTGGTTCAACCCTGGAAGTATAAACATGACACTCTGAAGCCCTGAGTTGCAAAGTGAATTAGATCTATTTCTGCAGCTAATTAGAGGTGGAACCACACTTGAACCCTAGTCCCTTGACCCTGAATTCAGATTTCTTTTTCTTTTACTATACCTCTTGGCTTCTCCTCCTAAGGCCTCAAATTAAAAATCAGCATCTTTGATTTTATACCTATAGCAAATTATTCTGCACATTATTATCTTATTTTCCTGGAAAGATTAAAACCTCTCAGTTTAAGAAACCACAAAGACAGTTGTGAAATAGTTACATGTACAAAAGGATTAGGACACAATTCTGTAATTCTTTAGCCAATAAATGGTCCCTAAGACAGAAAGGGTGAAGTACAAGACTATCGTGATTTGCACCTTTCTACATACATATCCATGCCCTGCTATGCTTCTTAGGACAAAACTATGAGAGTGAGCAAGAGAGACACAGATAGAAATGGAGATAGAGATAGAGAGAGATTAAAAATAGATTTGGGCCGGATGCGGTGGCTCACGCCTGTAATCCTAGCACTCTGGGAGGCCGAGGCAGGTGGATTGTTTGAGCTCAGGAGTTCGAAACCAGCCTGAGCAAGAGCGAGACCCCGTCTCTACTAAAAATAGAAAGAAATTAATCAGACAACTAAAAATATATAGAAGAAACTAGCCGGGCATGGTGGCGCATGCCTATAGTCCCAGCTATTCAGGAGGCTGAGACAGAAGGATTGCTTGAGCCCAGGAGTGTGAGGTTGCTGTGAGCTAGGCTGATGCCACAGCCCTCACTCTAGCCCAGGCAAAAGAGTAAGACTCTGTCTCAAAAAAAAAAAAAAAATAGATATAGATTAAGCTAAATGCAGGATGCATAAGCAGAAGAGACAAAGCAGAGTATCTGTTGCATGAAAATTTAACGTCTCACTCAGAGTGACCTATAGTTGGGAAGGAATTCAAGGGAAAATACATGAAATTAGAAATCAGTCTGGCAGGAATTTGTAGTGAGGAGCTGTAAGGGGGAAAAAACTCCAGGGCTTTGGAGAATCCTCTAGTAAACAAAGGGTCCTCAGCAGACTGGAGCTAAGTCAACATAGGAAGGTATTTTCATACTCTAGTATGTATACAAATTACCCCAAGGAGTTTATAAAATATAAACTCTGAGTCTCATCACCAGAGATTCTGATTAAGTAGGTAGAAGGGGTTGGACTATAAATCTAAATTTTAACAAGTGTTCTTGGTGATTCTGATATGGGGCCCATGGCCCACACTTTAAGCAGCATGCTCTGTGAAATCCTCATGTTTCTCTGAGTGTCCTCTTAGCTGCCAGCACTGGCAGCCTCCAGCAAAGACTCATCAAGACTGTGCACAGAGCCCAAAGCTCTAGACATGTTTCACTGGGAACCATGAAAGGGAAAAAGTCAACTAGATGCTACTCTAAAGACTTTGGATAAAGCCAGAACTTGTATCTCTCCCTGGATAATTAAAATGATGATGGCTGTGATGATGATGGTAGTTATCTCATAAATTTTTACAATGTGCCAGGCATTATGCTAAAGATTTGATACACTGTCTTAGTCCATTCCTGTTACTATAACAAAATAACTTAGACTGGGTAGTTGATAAATGTTACAAAATTATTTCTCATAGTTCTGGAGGCTGGAAAGTCCAAGATCAAGATGCCAGCAAATTCAGTGTCTGGTGAGGGTGCCCTGTTGTCTCCTCACATGGCAGAAGAGCAGAATGGGCCATAGGAGACTCCTTTAGACTTCTTTTATAACAGTACTAATCAGTCATGAGGGTGGAGCCCTCATGACCTAGTCAATTCCCAAAAGGCTGTACCTCTTAATACTATCCTGTTGGGTATTAGGTTCCAACATACGAATTTTGGAGGGACATATACATTCAACCATAGCACTCACAAAATATCCCAGGTGATCGTCTCAACAATTCTAGGAGTTCAGCATCATTATCTTCATTTTACTTCAGAGGAAATCTTGCTTTTAACAGTAAAATAATTTCCCCAAGGTTATATATCTATGAAACAGTAAAAATATGAGTCAAATCTAGCTCTGTCTGACTGAGCCCATGTTCTTAACCCCTGTGTTTATTGTTTTTCACCATTTATCTTTTAGACAAGGCTTCCTCTCCTTTAAATACTCATGTGTCTTCTCAATTCTGAAACTTCCACTGATTCCCGTCTCTCAGGAGCAATTTCTTCCCCACTGTGTTGCCATCCATAACATTTTACATAACTCAGTTGTATTTGTGTTATATTATCAGTTTATACCTGTCTCTCTGGCTCAATTGAGAGCTCCTGGAGGACAGGAGCTATATTTTATTCTACCTGGTGTCCCCTTGCCTGGCTGCCAGTATCAACTATATAAGTGATGGCTCAATTGAGCATTTAGATAAAGCTTTCTTTTAAGGAAAAGTTTCTATAAAATGTTGTTATTGTTGTTTTCAATGCCAAGAAGACTTTGAAGATTATAAAGCTGCAATTTGAAAATGATGGAAATTAAGAGGGGATAATTATTAGAGATGTTGGGTTTTCCCCTATCCTGTGATAGCAAATCTAGAGGAACATTCCTGAAATTTGAAAGGAAGTTCTTAACTGAAAATAAGGTAACATGTGGAATTTATTATGTCAATTATTTATGTGAGCTGAAAGTAAAAATAGGCTCAGGAAGGGTTTAGATAAATTCAAAGATGAGAGCTGCATAACAAATTGTTAATAGCAAATTAGAGTGGTTCAGGGCATGTCCATCATTCCTTAGTGAAAGCAAACTGTCCTGTTCCTCCTAAAAAGCCTTTTTATCCCAATATTAAAAGCAGAGTGAGGAGTTGATAGGAATCATTCAGATTTAATGTAATGATTGCAAATTAAATATATATACATTTACTTTTGGACTCGCATGTTGATCTTCTTATATGCTAAGCGAGGACTGGCTAATTCTTCCAGATTAATAACCTGCATCAAGCTGTTGATGCAGGTTATTGAGCACAAAATAGACAATAATATTACTGAAAATTAACTGGGTGACAGAAAGCTTAGTTACTATTCCTGTGGGCCACAGAACACTCTCAAAAGGTTTGGTGGGACTTAACATGATTCAGCACCAGTGCTATAAATCACTGGAGTTGTTTGTTCAAAAATCCCTTAATCAAACTATAGTATCCAAGATGATAAAAACAAAAATGCTGATCTCATAAGCATGCTAAGTTTGCCAGTATCATGCACTCATTCCCTGAGTACTGATATGATTAGATCCATGTCATTATGAAGACTTTAAGTCTCAAAGGGTCTTAAAAGTATTTTGAGTGTCCTTTCTCCCTTCCCATCCCAGTCTCTCTGAACCCTTCCACAAAAGATATATTAAAGAGAAAGGCACCATTTTAATTCTGAAAGAAGTGGGAACATAACATACACTCCCTAGATGGTCCTTCCTGGTGACTTTGGTTATTGACGATTGAACAAATTTTCCTTAATAAAAAAATATTTATTAGATTTCCATGTATGTACTTAGTATTAGCTATTTCATCAAGGAAGGCTCTTGTATTATGTATCATATCCAAGTACTTTCACTTCCTTCCAGAACTAGCAGTAAAGCTGGTTACGTTGCAATTATCAATACAACTGCAATATAAAATTAGATGTGTATTTCCACAGGCCCTTCTCATTTGCTCAACTCTCTGTGGGCACAGATAGTGCGAAGTTAAAATGCTTAAGATCAAGTTAATCAGATCACCACTAAGTAAGTAAAATGTAGTTGCCTGCACAAGGTAATACTGTCTTCACCTGTGAAGAATGAAGAACCTGTAAGCAGTGCCACTGCCTGCCATCCCTGTTGAGTTATTAGCAGCAAAAGAAAGAACCCTTGCCCTTGGCACACAAGCTATTGCACTTGAAATAGATTTTTCCAAAAGCGCAATCTGATCATCCTTGCTGAATGTCTGTAAACTCAGAATTATCACTGGAGTTCCAAGGTGGACTGAGATTTCTAGAAATAAAAGGCCCATGAGAATGGGTACATGTACACACACTTTTCAGTGCACCAAGAGAAAGGGGAAAGATTGTTTCTTTTAATCAGTGACTAATCATCAAGTATTTACAGAGCCTTTAGGATATAACCTGTACTGTGCCAGGGACTTGGGAGAAGGGTGATAGCAGAAAAATGAATGATACCAACCCTAAGTTCAAAAGACGCATAGACTTTGTAAGGAAGACAAGCAAAGGAGCAATTACTAAATAAGGTGATTTATTATAAATTTAATAAAGTGGATTTGCTATAAACAAAGTATAACAAATGCTAGATTATGAGTCACCTTCATACAAATTCAATTCAGCACAGCAAGCCTTTATTGACTACTCCCTAAACACAAGGCCCTCCGCAATGTGTCCCAGAGGAAAAAAGGAGTAGGATTCAGGTCTTATCCTCCAGAAGGGAGGGAGATGAGAGTAATCACCTCACAGTGGGCTTGTGACAAGGCCCTTCACTCCTTGCTTTCGGTCCACTAACTGACTGAACACCCATAGTAGTTCCCAGGGCGGACAGCAGCATCTCCAGTTTGCAAGATTTCACCTGCTGCTAGATTCAGGTGTCTGCCTAGGAAGGCCTGTGCAGACTTGTTCTCCACGCTAGATTCCCTCCTTCTAGATCACTGGGACTTATAATTCAGGGCAGGAGTTACTACAGGCTGGTCAGGCATTGATCTGGGAGGACATGTCACCGGTTTGTTGCACAACAAAGAACACAAAGCCAATGTTGTAAGTTTTTCATAAAATCTAAATTGATTACATTGAAGAAATTATCCATTTTATGAAGTTGTTTCCTTTTTTCTTCTGTGATGTTAAATGTCATTTAGGAAATAATGGTGTCAGTTGATAGTAGCCGTTGCTATTTTTTAACTCTTTTATTCCAGAAAAGTAAACTTTACATTGGAACACCATGTCGGTTCCTCATATGTTTTGATATTTTTCATTTTAAATGCTGTTTGAAATCCAAAATTTGGAAAGCACTAATTGAATAGACAATTTCAATGGTAGTCTTGGTATAGGGTTTAGCAATTTGAAAAATTCTGGAAATTCTCAGTGGATTTATAAAAGGAGAAAAAAACTCTAGCCTCACTGGCTTTACCTCTATACCATTTTCAAACTCCCCTTCATCCACACTTTTTTGAAAAATTCCCCAAAACATAGGAAAATGCTCCATTTCATGACCTCCCTCGAACACTACCCTTTTCACACAATTTGCGAGGATATAAAGGTAAAAGCCAACGTGAGGAATGAAGTTCACTTACATGAAAACGAGGGAAAACTATTGGCGAAGTACACCAAAAGGAAAGGACAGTTACTTGAACTTAGTTTACTTTTCTACTTTAAAGGATAAACACAGCCCCACCCAGGTCAGTGCCAGTTTGCTTTTCCCGATGACATGAAGCTATGAAGCTACGGTGCAGCTGTTCACTTCCTCCCACCTCAACGTCAGCAGCTCACTCGGTCCTCACTCGTGGGATACAGAAAGGAAGCTTCAGCTGTCAATAATTGAAAAAGAAACTGATCCCCTTTTAGTGACATTCACCACATGGGTCTGCCTGGCTAATAACAAGGACAGAGCGGTATTGGTAACAGAGGTGGTGCTTTTCAGGTGAGAAAAGTTGATGGCTCGGACAGAAAGACAAGCACCTAGCCTCCTCTGCCCTAACAGCTTTTATGACAGTGGCATGTTTCCTTCTCCTACACTCGAAGCTTGGAGATAGACCCTAACAAGAAGGACAGAGAAATATAAAAATCATCTGACTTGCGGTTGTATGTTGTCCCAGGAACACCAACAAAGTGGTGAAACTGGTGCTCCCAGATCCCAGCCCTCCTGAAGATGAGGCAATACCAGTGCAACTGAATCCAACATTTGTTACACATCCCATAGGCGCAGCACGCCTCGAGGCGAAGGCTGTGGGCTGGGCAAGGGAGGAGACCTTGTTTACTTACCTTTGTATTCCCCACTCCTAGCACAGTTCCTGGTACCCAGTAGGTACTTAATAGATTCTTGATGAATAAGTAAATGGAAAGGTGCAATAGGCGTTCAGAAATGTCCTGAATGTACTGTCTTAATCCAGTCTGCTATTTGAGTCAAGACTGAGTCAATAGAAGTGGCCCTTTTTTTAGGAAAAGTCTTGGTAATATTGTGATTACTCAAAGTTCATTTTTTTCTATGTGTTTGTCCCTGTTCATCTGTCTCTGCATCTGTCTGTCTATTTCTGGGTCTCTTTCTTCCTTTCTTCTTTCTTTCCTTCCTGTCTTCCTTCCTTCCTTCTTCCTTTCTTTCTTTCTCTCTCTCTTCTTTCTCTTTCTCTCTTTCTTTTTCTCTCTTTCTCTTTCTCTTTCTTCTGTTTCTCTGAAACAGAAAAGTTTCAGAGAAAAAAATATTTCCAACCCAGTGTTTCCTTTCTCAAAGCATTAGACCCATTCCTATATCTTGACTTGGCTTTTCTGCTCCTTCCTTTTCTTTTCTAGCCCCCAGCACCAGGCCCCTTAGTCCTCTGGCAGCAGGGCTGTGGCCTTGGAAACTCTGAGAACCCTCTCTGGTCCCTGTCATTTATTCTGTCCCTGAGATTTTCTGCAAGACTGCCAGAAACAGAATACATGGAAGGTGGCAAGGATTTACTCTGGAGGGCTCTCAGAATTGCAGAGCATAAAAGGAAAACTCTAGGCAAAAATCGCCCACGTACTCTGGTAAATGAGACTTGTCATCATGTTTAAGGACAAAGGGAGGCCTGTTTCATTTGCTACAGTGTCTTCAATTTTATTTTATTTTTTTTCGCATGAGCCTTTTTAGACTGTTGGTCCAGACTGTTAAAGAAAAGAGGAGGTGCCACAGTTCAGCAACCCCTAATGTGAAAGTGAGTGATTTTCAGACTTTTCCTTGTTAGGCGACACTCCTTACTGACTCCCAGCAGCACAGGCCGCCATAGCCTGCTCACGCATCCCACGCCGGCCTCCCATTGACCTGTGACCATATCCATAAGCAACAACAACTAGGCCTCATGAGTGGCAGCCTCGCTGTACAAACAGACCAGCACCGCCGCCTCCTGCCAGCACAGGGGCCAAAGCCAAGACTCCTGTTCAAGTGCCCTGTCCTCCCCACACAGTGAAGCAGATCCGGACCAGCCCTGGCTTTACTACTCATTCCTGAGACTTCCTTGGGGTACATCTTCCGTACCAAGAATAATTCCTTTCTTGTAGCATAAGCCCCACTCTCTCTGCAAGACCTTTTATCCCCCGAACGAGTCTGACACTTTACTACCATCATGAGCAAAGCTTTGCTCTGACATTTGCCTCATTTTGCCCATCTTTCCAGCCCTAGCTCAAACACCACCACCTTTATGAAGCCTTCCTTGATTGGCCCAGTTGCAGATTCTCTTTCGTCTCATTTCCCATAGCATTTTTCTCCCTGGGAATCTGACAAGATGACTTACAAGCACCCAACCTCAATTTTGCTATTTGTAAAACAAGGCACATGATAAATACCAAAATGGTGAGTATGAGGATAAAATAACATATATGAGCTCCTGGCATGATCAATAAGTCTTATTTTCATTTGTTCATATATCATAATTGTATGTTCATTATAGCTATTTGTGTATATACCTTGTCTGTAATACATCATCAGCTCCCACAGAGCAGACATTGTCTTATTCACCTTTGTAAATTGCCTAGCATAGTTCTTTACATACAACCTCTTTAAACTATGCATATTGAATGAATAAACTTACCTCTGCCTCAATTTTTCATCTGTAAAATGGAAATAAATATAGCTTAGTGATTTTACAGCACAATTAAACGAGTAAATTATAATGCTAAATGGAAAAGCACTTTGAAAAATAAAAAGACAAAATGCTAGCCAGGTATATGCTATTGTTTGATATATTTTTATAATGTGTGGACAACTAGTGAAACACCTTATCCAATTTATCCAGCAGAGGGCAATGACACACACGTGGATATTCATATTTTTCGTAAGACTCCAAAACCACAAATTTAAAAGTGAGAAACACTTTGTCATTATGTAAACAAAATAAAACAATTTTTCTGGATTCAGCTGTTTTGTCCATCTCTTTTACTGTTTCATCACCACAGTTTACATGTGTAGAAAGAACCGTTAAGACTCCATTGAGTGTTTCCAGTGAGTAGACCTGATGTTGCAAATTCCCTACTCAGATTTCCACTTGCCCATTTGCCCAGGATGAGGAATGATTCCAGCTCAGCCAATGAGAAATCACAGTGTTTTTCCTGGTTTTATTACCTTGGTCCTGCGCAGAGGCATTTCTACAGCACTGGTGGGGGCTTGGCCCTGATCTGGAGAGTAGTCTGGAAGGGTTTCCATGCTGGAGGAGGGATTGGAGAAAGACTTCGAAGAACAACACCGGCCATTGTTTCCTTTGCGTGCTTTGGCTCCCCTTAGTCTGCTCTGTTAAGACACTGAGTCCATTGACTAAGTCACTGACATTTTCTTAGCGCAGGATGAGTCTCCCAGAGACCGGGAAAGAGAAGGTGGTAGACGCGTGAGCACAGGCCCCAGAGTGTGCCCACTGTGCACGTGTCTGCTCTCTACTTGATGCTGAACTTACTAAGTTTGAAATGGAAAAATGGTTTGAAGATGTGCATAAGTATGTGGTATTTTCCCCTAAGCAATTCAAAATTTAATATGAGGCAGTTAAATATAACACAGATTAACAAAATTTGAATGATACATGGAGTACATCCTATGTGTCAGGGACTGGGCGAGAGAGGAACAGAGGATACAAAGAGGATTCAAAGATGAGATGTGATTCTTACCTTCAAGAAATTCACAGTCTGGACCAGGAAAAGAAGGACCTGTGTGAAAGCACCAAACATACACAGATGCAAAATACAGTCATATCATAGAAATAACTCCAGTCAGTTATGTTATAACACCTGTTTTCAAAAACACAGATTTGCCCTAAAGATTGTTAAATTAGGGAACAATGGGAGTATACCATGAATTTTGCATCTATAAGGAACACTAGGTGAACACAGAAAACTGCACCCAGATGAACAGACTAGCATAGGAACACACAAAAACAACACATGCACGCAGCTGAATATACATCAGCTGCCCCAACTCACCTCGTGGGTTGGGAGCCACACCATCCTCCGTCTGATTTTAAATAACCCTCCTTTCATCATCTCACCATAAGTCAGGAGCTGAACTCTTCAGATGCTCACTTCCATAAGCAAATTTTCTAGTCTTTTTCAAGGTCAAGTGCCATATTTATTGTAGTATTTATGTATTACTTAACCATTTTATATGTGTGAAACTCCAATGCTGTTTTCTTTCTACCTTTTTTGTGTTAATGTGTCACTAACAAAGTTTTTAAATATTATGCCCCTAATCCCATTTTCCCCATAAGTCCTGTGGTTTTTATTGCTTGATTTTGCATAGCGCAGTGATTTCTAGCAACATGTGTGTGGTTATTGTAGCAGAATGGGCTATAAGGTAAGCCCCTCCCTCAAATGCACAGAGCAGGCAGTTGCTTGCCCTGGCAGAAGGGAGGAAGGGTCCAGAAATGGCTTCCCTGAGAGGTGAACATGACGAATAATCTTTTACTTTCATTCTTTTTAATTTGCCTTACTATAAGACTAGACAATAAACAAAAAAGGACATAAAATGGCTTATAAAAATGCATTTAATATAGCAAAGCAAAACAGATGAAAAATAACTTAAAAATTAAGCAGAGAGAAAATAGAAAGAGAAAAACAGATGAATCCCGGTATTAGGTAAGTTTACAAAAGGTCTGTTTTAAGTGCCGTACAAAGATTTTCCAGAGATGAACCACGCATTTGTCTCTAAGCTTCCTAGACATCAATGCCTGGCCCTTTATTTATTTGATTTCACCCATAGACGATTTTGCAGCATGGTAATAACTAGCCACTTGCAACTGTTGACAATTGAAATGTGATTAGTCCAAATTGTGATGTCCTAAGCGTAAAACACAAACTAAATTTCAAAAACCCGCATATACATACACAAATAATGTAAACTATCTCAATAATTTTATAATGATTGCATGTCGAAATAATATTTGTAATAAATTAAATAAAATATATTATTAAAATTTAGTTTACCTGTTTCCTTCTTTTTCAGTGTGGCTACTAGAAAATTTTAAATTACATGTGTACCACATATCTGTGGCTCTCATTATATTTCTTTTGGACATACATGGTCTAGAAGAATGTGTGGGCTGCACATGAATGTGTGATCCTCCATGAAGGCCTATTTCTGAACAATGCCGAGTTCAGATGCTGTTCCCTGACAAACGTCTGTGATGAAGACTCCTGTGTGCATGGCGAGAGAAACAGCTAGATGCTTTAGCAATCTGCCAAAATGAGAGTAGCATTGATGTGCTCTTGGGAAAAGCAAGAAGCCTGATTAGTTCATGAACTCAATAAAAGGCTGTACCACCTTTCTGGGAGTGAGATCGAGGAAGGAACAAGCATTAATCTGCACAAAGTGGAGTGTGGGGTGTGTCTTTGGATGTCTGCCCATGTCTACATGTGTGTATGTGTGCATGTCCCCACGTGTGTCCTTCTATGTAGCTCCACAAGTATATGTGCACATGCATACCTATGTGTGTTTTTATGTGTATGCCTGTGTACATGCCCATATGTATGAGTGTGTGTGCATATATTTGTGTCCTTATATGTGCCTGTGTTGACATGCTTGTGTATTGTCCCATGACGTGCATTTCTGTGTGTATGCACATCCTTGTGTGTGTGTGCCTATGTGCACACTTGTGTGTATGTCTTACATGTGCTGGTATGTCTTATTGCATGCCTGTGTGTATCTTATATGTTTGCCCGCTTGTATACGTGTGTCCTTGTGTATGCGTGTGTCCTTGTGTATGCGTGTGAGCTGTATGTGTGCACACAGGTGTGTGTACTTGTGTGTGTGTGTGCCTTTGTGCATGTGTATATATTATTTGTATGTGCTGGAGATGAGGAAATTGGGGAGATGGAGAAGTAAGTATGTAAGAATGTACTCAGAACCCAGAGAGTGAAGGGTTTTATACTTCAGGCTTGGAACTTATATAGATATTGACAGGTTTCAAATCAGAAAATGCTATGGATAGATTTGCATTTTTTTGAGAGGTCACATTGGCTTAAGTAATGAACTGACAACTGGGCAGAAGCATTTCTAGTGAGGAAAGGGATATCTGTACATTGTGATAACTTCTTAACAAATTAGAGAACATAATATTTAAAGCTGACATTCTTATATACTCTACAGAGTACGTATCCTTTTGCCTTAGGTATCTAAAAACCTGAAATGAATGCTGGAACTATTCATTAGCATGTCAGTCCCAGAGGGGGGGTGGTTTAATATGTCATGCACTTAATCATTAAGTTTACATAACAACATTTTTTTTCCCCTCACTATCTGCAAAGGCATTTCTATAAGCTGTGTCATATTGTGAGAAGGGCCTAATGGTTCTTCTTCTTTGATTGAAAAGCAAACAAATCCCCTTGCAATAATGAGCCTAGTCCTTCGTTTGCTAGAGCCAGAGCTAAAAATTGAACTCAGAACTCTGAGCAGAGGTTGTGATTTGAAAATCTACCTGCTACTCTGCTTTCAAATACATGTAAAGACGTGAGTAAAGCCTGTTTTCTTAGGATGGGAGGGATTTGCTGCCCCACCCCCTCTCCTGCCACTCAACCACATTTACCTCTGACCCACTCCTTTCTTAATCTCCTTAATCTGGCCCATTCACACAAACACAAAGGGGTGATGTCACCATACATGTAGTTAGGGTATCTGAGCCTTTTAGGAAGGTTAACATCAAAGGACATGCTTTTTCTATATACAGTCTCAGGGAGTGACTAATTTTGACTACTCAGGCTCTTCTGTATTAATGGGTTTTGCTACATCAGTGGGTAAAAAAAAATCTAGATGGAGGCCAAGTAACTGCTAAGGAATTCTGATCAATTTTCTAATTGTCATGTCCTTATCTGGCTCTACCTTGGAATGTTATGCAGGGTTTACAGAATACAAGGGCTAAAAAGACCCAGTCTTCACAAATGTAGATTTAAGTGAAATCCATTTAAGTGTTAAACTTCTTGCCAAATATTTTAACTGTCAAGGTGAAAACAATCGATGTAAACCATGCAACAAAAGTATGCATGAAATAATGAATGCAGCCCAGCAGATTAAGCCCTAGACAGGAATGTGGGTTATGTGGAGCTGTGGGGAGACATTATGACATTTATATGATGCTCACAGGTCAAAACAGAGAGGTCTCACATCAGATGAGTCCCAGGCAGCTCATGGTTGTCCTGAGTTTACAGTTTCTGCAGTGGAAAGTGAGTAGCGGAAATGCTCCATGGGAGACACTATGGGGAGTTGTCAAAGGCTTTGAAGCGAGGGAGTGATGACTTGGTCAATTTCATTTTGGTTAGGTCACTCCTACTCCAGCACCTGTGACCAGTGGATGGCACTGGAGGTGAGATAGGAAGCTGTTAAGACTTTCCTTACATTTATTGTTTTGGGACTTTTTGATAAAGGCCATTTTCACATGAGTGGTATCTCATTGTGGTTTTGATTTGCATTTCCCTCATGATTAGAGATGTGAAGCATTTTTTCATATGTTTGTTGGCCATTATTCTGTCTTCTTTTGAAAAGTTTCTGTTCATGTCCTTTGCCTACTTTTTGATAGGGTTGTTTGATTTTTTCTTGCCAATTTTCCTGAATCTAAATAGATTCTTGTTATCAGCCCTTTATTGGATGTGTAGCATGTGAATATTTTCTCCCATTCTGTAGGTTTCAGTTTGCTCTCGTGATAGTTTCTTTGGCTGTGCATAAGCTTTTTAATTTGATCAGGTGCCATTTATTTATTTTTGTTGTTGCTGCGATTGCCTTTGGGGTCTTCTTCATAAATTCTTTGACTAGGCCAATGTCTAGAAGAGTATTTCTAACGTTTTCTTCTAGAATTCTTACAGTTTCATGCCTTACGTTTAAGTCTGCTATCCACTGTGAGTTGATTTTGTGAGAGGTGAAAGGTGCGGATCCTGTTTCAGTCTTCTACATGTGGCTATCTAGTAAATGTTGGTGTGGATGCAGAGAGATAGGAACACTCATACACTGCTGGTGGGACTACAAACTAGTGCAGCCTCTGTGGGAAGCAATATGGAGATACTTCAAAGAGATACAAGTAGATCTAACATTTGATCCAGCAATCCCATTACTGGGCATCTACCCAAAAGAACAAAAGACATTCTATAAAAAATACATCTGCACTAGAATGTTTATAGCAGCACAATTCACAATTGCAAAGATGTGGAAACATCCCAAGTGCTCATCTATAGGTGAGTGGATTAATAAAATGCAGTATATGTGTGCCATGGAGTACTACTCAGCTACAAGAAACAATGGTGATATAGCATCTCTTGTATTATCCTGGATAGAGCTGGAACCCATTCTACTAAGTGAAGTATCCCAAGAATGGAAAAATAAGCACCACATGTACTCACCGTCAAATTGGTTTTAACTGATCAACACCTAAGTGCACATATAGGAATAACATTCGTCTGGTGTTGGGCAGATGGGAGGGGGGAGGAGAGGATGAGTATATACATACATAATGATTGTGATGCACACCGTCTGGGGGATGGACACGCTTGAAGTTCTGACTCGGGGTGAGGGGAAGGGCAATATACATAACCTAAACATTTGAACCCTCATAATATGCTGAAATAAAAAAAAATTTAAAAAAAAAAGACGTTCCTTACAGAAGGCAGTCAGAGCTTTCAAATCAATAGTGGCAGTCACAACGAAGAAGAGAACAAAAAGATGTCAATGCTAAGGAAGTAAAAACTTCATAAATGATTGAATGTGCAATAGAAAACAGAGAGCGACGTAACAGGACAAGGATTGACTCACAGTGTTCTAGTTTAGCTAACTAGGTAGATGGTAAGGCTACCTAAAATAGTGAATATAGAAGTGGGACCAAAGTCCACAGGATGAGGAAGATTTCAGTTTTGAACATTTTGCACTTATGGTGGTCTGGGATCTGCTTGGGGACGTGTCTAGCAAGCCGTTGGATTTATGGTTCTGAAGCTTCACACCCACAGGAGTGAAGCACAGATACAGATTAGAGAGTCATCGGCATACTGAAATATAATAGAGGAAACCATAAAGGTGGCTTAGACTCACCTGTGGGGCTCTTCAGTGAAGAAGAGTCATGGCAGAGACGCGGCTCGAACTTGGGCACTTCTACATTCTAGACACGAAAGAGACAAAAGGAAAAAACAAACAAACAAAAAAACAGGAACAAAAGGGAAGAACAGTTTGGGAAGAACCAGGAAAACACAGTTTCATAGATGCCAGTGGAGTAGAAGGGCCACAGTGGACTTGGGGAGGTCCCTGAAGAAGATGCTCCTGAGCTGAGTGCTGAGCCCCACAGAGGGGTTATTCTGGAGAAGAATATGGGGAAGGGCGTAGTGATAGGTATTAATATTAAGGAAGATTTTCTATGCTACATTCAACAGAAGTGACTTTATGTAAAATATGTCCTTCCTCACTCACTGTTAGTGGCTCTCCAGGGTGGGAATGGGTTGTTCCGAGCCATTCACTGTCTAACCCCATCCTCCTTGGGACCAATGGAGGGGGAGAAACACAAAGTGTCTCAAGGCAATGCCTGAGACAGGAATTGGAAGGAAAACTTTAAACTCTTCAGCAACTGATTTGAGAGGAGTCTGATGGAAGTAGAAGTGATTCTGAGAAACCAGATCACCTTCAGGCTGACATTATGGCCACTGTTGTATGATTTTTCCAGAGTATAGGACAGAGCCAGATAGACCCTACACTCAGTCAACACAAGAAAACAAACTGAACTCCTCAGTGGAGGCCACTTCCCACTCCCACAGTTCCTGTTGGCTCTCAAGAAAGTGAGAAGCAATGTCTCTCTTGCCACCATGCCAAGTATTATAAAGTACCTTCAGAACTTTCTTGTGTAACATAAAGATGAAAAACATAACAATCCTTATTTATAAACATAAGCATATTGTTGTCTAATCTAAGATTCTTAATGCTTTTGAAGTCTCAGATCTCTGCAAACACCAGATAAAAGTAATAAACCCTTTTTATAAAACTGCATGTACACACTCACTAAATTTTGCTTATAATTTTAGAGAGGGGTGGGGAACCTGCAGCCTTTGGGCCACATATGGCCTTCTGGATCCTTGAGTGCAACGTTTTGACTGAATCCAAGTTTTACAGAACAAATCCTTTTAATAAAGAGATTTGTGCTGTGAAGTTTGGATTCTGTTGAGAGGCCACACTTGGGGATCTGGAGGGCCACATGTGGCCCAAAAGCTGCAGGTTCTCCACCCTCTTGACATTTTATTATTATTAACAAAAGGTTTATAAGATAATAGTGAATTACCCTTTCATTGCCTTCCATGAGAGCCTGACTTTCTAGACTTCAGGGCCATGGTGAAATAAATCCTATTTCAGGTTTATTTTTCAGGGAATGGGGGTTATGTTGATTTTTTCCTTACTTTTTGGAATTCTTTTTCCTGATTTTTAGGAGTTGGCAATAGAATCTTCCAGCAGTCTAAGGTAGAGTTATCTAGACCCATTTTCTTAAGATGGTGAGAGGCCAGCACAGAGGCTCACTGCTAGGGCAACTTTTCAGTAGGAAAGGGTGACCAGTACCTCCACCCGACTCTGGGGTCAGGATGACCCATGTCACCAGCTGCCGTAATGAAATGGGAAGCTTCTCATTCATTGCTGCTTTTCACACTATACTCTGCTGTTGAAGGTAGTCTTAAGACCAAATTCCTATGCTTAAAGACAAGGGTGAAAACAGGAGATAGAGAAAAATCCTGTGTTCTCATGCTTAGTACCCACCAGAATGCAGTGTGTGTAGACATAATCAAATAGCTGCAATGTTAACTCTTGATAAAATTAATTAAGGAGTGCTATTACTACATGCCATGCACATTCCTAAGCAATTAAAATGGATTACTTCTTTTAATCTTCACAACAATCCTATAGAGTAGGTACTATTATTATCCCCATGTTATAACTGAGGAACAGAGTGTAGCAGCATATAATTTACAAGAAGGAGGAGAAGGAGAAGAGGAGGGGGACAGAGAGAGAAAGAGAGAGAACGTGCATTACTACTTTCTTTACATTATTAAATTTAGTCTTCACAATAAACACGCGTATTATGAGGACACTAAAGCTTCCTAGATGGATTGACCTAGATAGAATATTTGTATGCTCATAATATAGTGCCAGTAACAGAGAAAGTACTTACTGTATTTGAGGGACTAACCATAGGTCTTAAGTACTAAAGCAGGACTGGAGCTCAGGGCTCCTGACACCTTCTGCTATACCACTCCTGACTCTCTAATACAATCAGGTTTCTCAGCACATATGTAACATTTTCTTCAGTATTGTTGAGTATAGTGAAACTAAAAATTTGAAAAAGTCAAAAGATTTTGCTAGTCCTAATTCTAACTATGTCATTTTAGACCCACCCTTCATGTCATTTTAATTTTATTCTTATATGATATCTTTGTTTTCTTTCCCCTCTTCTACCCTTTTGTTACTAGAACTCCTGGTTCCACCTTCCCCAAATCATCGGGTCTTTTGCATGTAAGTGAAAAACACAGTCAAGACTAGAAATTTATCTTTGGCTCCCTAGGTGATAATTTCCCTTGTGTTTTCCATCTCTTTAAACTATTCAGTGTCAAAATTTGTCCTTAGGACAGGATCAAGTAGATGCCCTTTACACCTTAGTCGGGATCTTGAAGCACAACAATCCCTCTCAAGGGCATTGACATTTAAAGTTTAGCTCTACTAATGGCACGAAATGGGGTGTCTTCCTATGAAAGGCATTTGAGATACTAACACTTCTGCTTGTAGGGTCAGCATTTTGGGGGGTCCCAATTCTTCCCAATGCTTTTGAAATGAAAGTACAAGCATCCAGCTACTCCGGTTTCAGATGAGAACTTTCTGGAAGCAGCTTCCGGCGACTCTCTGATTCTCATGAAAATGTGCTTGTCACTTTCCTTCTGGAAACACTGAATTCTTTTAGGGCACGCTGAAATTTTCTGCCGGGAAGAAGCGGTAAAATGGATTCGCTCACCAAGAGTTACGCTTAAGAAGAGAGTCTGGAAGTGACAGGTACTTCTAAAAACTATTTGGAAATTGTGTCTGCCTGGATTTATTTTCATTTATCAAATATTATTTTGCTACCGTACCTAAGGTGGTGTAACTAATGTCTCCAATTGCACTTCCCCACACCTTGGCCTCGTGCCCGCCAGCCCTGTGGGAGAAGGGCATCAAATGACTTCGGCAAGACTGCTCTTTAATAGCCAGCATTATTTTATTAAGGAAAATTTGTATTGCCCTTTTTTCCCTCTGAAACGTGCCAAATGGACAGATTTTGATTTTTCTTGGCCGAGGGAATTAAAGACCAGGGAAGTGGCTTTGCTCCCCCTCTGGCACTTCCACTGCAAGCTCAGGAGGTGCCTGCTGAATCCAATCACTTCCAGCAGCTAAAATTTCAGGTTTGAATTTCATCTCAGAAGTGCACAAAGCCTGAGAGTTGGTGACAGTATCAGAGCGGGGGTTGTTGTCAGTTACCTGTTGGTCTCTTGCCACTCACAGCTGGCCCAGGTGTATCCCCCCCAGGTAAGGCGGGAGGCCCTGCCGAATGCCACATCTCTTTGTTGCATATTATCTTGTTAGCTAAGCTGTCAAGAAAATTGCCAGTAAGGAGGTTGGAGGGGTGGAGGGACACTCAGAGTTTAATCCAATTAAAACTTCACTGGCTTTTCCACATTCCTGATATCCTGGCTCAAATGAGGAAGGGAAGAATCTTTTCAATGAGAAGGTGTCAAGGGGGTAGAAAACTAATCTTAAATGTTTGCATTGTAACAAGGGGTAATACAAAGCATAAGGCAAAAGAGAAAGGATTTGTGATACGGGAGATAAAAAGAGCTCACTTTTAACAGTGTTCTCAGTGGCTGCTTTGGATGTAAAAGACTCACTGAGCAAGGCGGGCAGGAGAGCCTGGGTAGCTCCTACCCAAGAGAAGTCTTTTTCAGCAGAGTTTCAACCTGACTTCTAAGGGATTTGGTGATCCCAGGAAGATCCTTCTTCTGAAGGCCAGAGGAAATGACGACTGCAGCACTGGATACCTTGGAATTAAACTAACAAACGGGCTCAGGTTTAAATCTACACCATCGAATATTAACACATATTGACACAGATGGTATATTTTAATGCTAAATCTATTTTTCTTTGCTCACAATGGAAAACATGCAGTGCAAGCTAACTTGACAGAATGGTTTCTGAATGAAATCTGCATTAGAAGCAAACCTATGTAGGGAGCAGCCTGAGATCCTTGCAAATGTCTTCTGAAAGAGCTGCACAGACTGAGCAAGAACAGGGGCTCCATCCTCTCCCGGGGCAAATGGAGGAAGGCAGAGGGCTGAGGACTGTGGTGTTTGTGCAGGTGAAGGAGACAGGAGAGAGCAGAATGCCTGCTTTGATGACAGCAGCTCCCTTTGATATTCAAAGACATTTTCATTTCCATTTTATAGAAAGCAGGCTCATTATAAGAGATCCTGATGCTTTCAGAAAATAATACTGTATATTCTTTCAAAAGCAGTTTAGTGTCCTGGAAAAATATCCAACATATATTGTTAAGTGAGAAAAGCCAATTGAATTATGTGGTTGCATTTTTGTTTTAAAAATAACACACACACATCGAGTATGTATTTGTACTTGCCTGATACATATAACGCTGTTCATATTGGCCATCTCTAGGAAATTGAGGAGAGGAAGTGTTGAGAATAACTATATTTAAATTATTTTACTGGCACTTTTTTATAATTAAGAAAACTGGGGATTCTGTCAATAAAACAATGAGGGAATTATGGTTACATTGAAGTAAATTTACAGTTTTTTTACAGTACTGAACATTTCCCAAAGAGCAAGACATCCTTGACTTCCCAGGACCGTAGGAAAGTACAGTGCTAAGGTTTAGTATCATAGTGCTTAATTATGGAACTGAAGTAATCTTTTTGAAAGAGTAGATTTCAAGTTTCATCTAGCTAAAAAGTCTTATTAAAAAGTCTTACTGATACATAACACCTCAAATATATATAAGAACCATCTTACATCTTTTTATGAGAAAAATGAATTATCTTCTGGTGAGGATTTATATTTCTAGTCTATTGAAATGATTCTTAAGTAAAAGAGATATTAAAGGCCCAGTTGATAATCTAACGTTTTTTTAAATGAACTATTTCTGTATACAAACAAAAGGCACACACATAACGTATTGCTCATCATTTGTGGGAGAGGATAACCCATGGAACTCTTGAAACCTACCTCGAGACCGACCTTTCAATGGATGATTATACTAGATATGTTTATCAGAATTACATGTGGAACTTACCTGAGCCTGAAGCAATAGATACTAGGTGTGGAGGAAGGCAGACAGGGTGCTGTTTTTGAAAATCTTTACAGGTGAGCTTTGCTCACCCCAAAGTGATCATGTCTGCCAACTGGGGTTCCTGAATCTTTGACTAAAACCTTCCCATGTAGTTTTTCCTTGGTTTCTGCTTTTTTTGTTTGTTTATTTGTCCTAATGAGGAGGGAGAAATAGGAGCTGTGAGGGAGAGCAGTTGAAATCTATGGGGAGTGATTTCAGAAGCCAGCTATAAATGAGAGAGCAGGCCCAGGAGTGGTTCGCTGTGATTAGCTGAGAAGCACTCTGGGGACCTCGCAAGGAGCAAGTGTTCAGGTGAGGCACTGTGAGTAGCCCAGGGGTATTGTGTTGTAGTACAATCTGAGAATAACCCCCAAATCTTCCCAGAAGATGTGGCTATTTGTTTCTCTATATGATGCCTTTGTTGACACTAACTAGTCCAAGTCCTTTAAAACCTATGAGTTGGTGATACAGCACCTCTTGTATACTCCTGGATAGAGCTGGAACGCATTCTACTAAATGAAGTATCCCAAGAATGGAAAAACAAGCACCGCATGTACTCACCATCAAATTGGTATTAACTGATCAACACATAAGTGCACATATAAGAATAACATCTATTGGATGTCGGGTGGGGGGGGCGGAGGATGGGACGGGTATTTGCATACACAAAGAGTGCAATGCACACCATCTAAGGGATGAGTACACTTGAAACTCGGACATGGGGGGAAGTGGGGAGGCAAGGGCAACATACATAACCTAAACATCTGTACCCCCATAATATGCTGAAATAAAAAAAAAAAAAAGAAAAAGAAAACCTATGAGTTGGGACAAAGACTAAGAAAAACCTGTAGGCTGGGACTAAGTCTAAGGAGTTGTGTAGGCTCAATAGTTCCTTTACCCACACTTCCTCAATTTGGCTGCACAATAGAATCACTTGGAAGAGATATTTTTAAATCCTGATGCCTTGGCCATATCTCAGACTAATTAAATCAGTAGTTCTATAAAGGTCCTCAGGCGATTCAATGTGCGGCCACTGCTTTACAGCCCTTCTCGGTGAAGCTTTCCTCACAGCATGCCTGAAACTTTATAGGCATTAGTAGCCTTACATGGATGTCACCTATGGACGAAGTGCGTACATTTCCTGTGTCATGTGTAAGCTTTGTAGTGAGGCTGTGAAACTGAGAAGTCAAAACTTCAACTTCAAAATTCGCGGAATGAGAGCAGAGGGCAATCTTACGAGGACACTGCCTCATTTCATTGCGTAGCCATCTTTCTTATCTTAGTCTCTTACCAGCTCTGTATCAGCATGGAGAGAGCAACCCCTGCGACCAGAGAGCTACAACAAAGCTTTGTGGTAGTCAGTTATCCATGAAATAACTACCTCATATTTTAGGACCTTCATTAGCAATTAATTATAAGATAACTCTATTATTCCAAAAAGTTGATCAAAAAGCCAAAGTACACAGAGAAATGTAGCAATTTTAGACTGTGAATATTGGAAGTATATTAGACCGTGTTTATAAATTAACCAGGACTCTTTCAGTTGTATTGGGAACTGAATGGGACACACATCAAGCAGTAACAAAAAATAAAAAACAATAATGTATTGGCTTATCCATTGGATTGAAGAATGGCTTGAACCAGCTGCTCAAAAAAATTTTTTACCCTTTTTTCCAATAGCATTCCATTTTGCACACTTCGTTATTTGCTGAACTTTCAAGTCCCTTCTTAATAAGTGGAAGGAAAAGAGTCCCTAGGTATTCATTCTTTCATGATCCCCAAGTGTCTTCTCCCTGAGACATAGAATGAACCTTCTACTGCCAGCCTCCTTAGCGCATGTCTAACAGAAAGGCTGCCCTGCTTTGGAATCTATCATGTGGACAGGACAATGGGGTCCCATGATTGGCCAGGCCTGGATCACATGATCTCTCTGGCCTTAAGGACAGGCTGGCGTGTGAATGACAGTGCCAGGAGAGCCATCTAAGGGGACAGCACAGCTCATAGACAGAAGAGAAGCAGTGCGGGCAAATATCGTATGTCCATGGTGGGATGTAAATTGTACCTCAGCTCCCTATTTTTTTTATCAAGAATATAATCACACAGGGAAGAAAACCACCTCTAGTATTGTAATCAGTCACTGTCAAACAATACATATTATATAGTAAAATGTTACAGATTAGTTTGTTCAACCCATAAATACACTTTCTCAATGCTATCCTGTGAGATTCCACACCGAATTTCTATTCACTTTAGAAATTTCTGTGGACATCAAAGTGATTTCCATCAGGGTAATTCTTCAGTCATTAACAAAGAAAAACATCATTACAAAATAGCTCTGGTAGAAATGTGCTTTATTATTCTCTTATATTTTTGCAACATTTAAAAGGCCATAAAACATAAATTAACAGCAAATGAATAATTGCAAAGCAACTATTCATATAAATATCAAGATAACCACCACTCAGGTCAAAAAATACTACACATGTCATCCCTCTCTGGAGTCTCTCAGGTACTCCCTGCCATAACGTCACACCCTTCACTTTAAATAAAGGTGATCCTTGTTCTGACTTTATGGTTACTGCTTTTTTCCCATCTTTATAGGTTTACCACTGATATAGGCCTCTCTAAAAATATATCTATTTTTTATATAGGTGGAAACATATATATAATATATATATTCTTTTATGTTTTGTTTCACATAATCAATATTGTTCACAAGATTCATCTATATTGTTACAGGCGACTGTTGTTTGCTTATTTTCATTGCTATGTATTATTTCATTGCATAAATAATTATAATTTATTTACCTAATCAACTATTGACAGATGTTTGGAAGTTTTCCAGTTTGGAGATTTTATGAGCAATGCTGTTATGAGCATTCCTATACATATACTCTGATAAACTTTAACTTGTACTAGGATCACCAGGAAGACTTGTTAAAACACAAATTGCTGGGCCACCGCCTAAGAGTTTCCAATTTAATAGGGGTGGGGCCCAAGACTTTACATTTCTAACAAGTTCCCAGGTGAGGTTGATGCTGCTGGTCTGAGAAACACACTTTAAGAACCACTGCTCTGGAGACCAGTATTGTAGTTATCACCTAGGAGTTTGCTAGAAATTTAGAATTTCAAATTTTATTCAAGACCTATTGAATTAGAATTTTAGTTTTCACATAATCCCCAAGTGATCTGGATGAACATTAACATTTGAGAAAAATCATTGTAGGTTTCTCATTTATATATGTGTGTGTGTATGTGTATATATATATATATAATATA
>NW_012148507.1:3198358-3200947 GCF_000956105.1 Propithecus coquereli
TGAAATAATTAACAGCAAATACATTTTTCAGAAAAACCAACAGCTAGTTTCCTGGTTTCTTTTTCAGATTGTTTACTGTTGGCATATAGAAATGCTACTGATTTTTATATGTTCATATAGTATCCTTCAACTTTACTAAATTTATCAATTCTAATGGTTTTTTGTGGAGTCTTTAGGTTTCTCTAGATACAAGATCAAGGATAATTTAACTTCTTCCTTTCCAGTTTGGATGCCCTTTATTTCTTCCTCTTATCTGATTGCTCTAGCTAGAACATCCAGTAGTATGTTGGCCAACAGCAGTGAAAGTAAGCATCCTTGTCTTCTTCTAGATATTAGAGGAAAGGTTTTAAGTTTTTCCCACTCAGTATGGTAATAGCTGTGGATCTGTCATGTATAGCTTTTTACTGTGTTGAGGTAAGTTCCTTCTATATCCAGTTTTTTGAGAGTTTTTATCATGAAGGGATGTTGAATTTTATTGAATACTTTTTCAGCATCAAGTAATCACATTTACAATAGCTGCAAATAAACTAAAACAACTAGGAATAAACTTAACCAAAGAAGTAAAAGGTCTCTCTAATGAAAACTATAAAACGTTGATGAAAGAAACTAAAGAGGCCACGACAACATGGGAAGATATTCCATGCTCATGGATTGGAAGAATCAATATTGTTAAAATGTCTCTGCTACCCAAAGCAATCTACAGAGTCGATGCACTCCCCATCAAAATACCAATGACATTCTTCACAAAAATAGAAAAATAATCTTAAAATGTATATGGAATTGCAAAAGACCCAGAATAGCCAAAGTCATCCTAAGTAAAAAGAATAAAACTGGAGGAATCACATTACCTGACTTCAAATTATACCACAGAGCTATAGTAACCAAAGAAGCATAGTACTGGCATAAGAACATATACATAGACCAATGAAACAGAATAGAGAACTCAGAAATAAATCCACACATCTACAGTGAAATTATTTCTTTGACAAAATTGCCAAGAACATACAATGGTGAAAGGACAGTCTCTTCAAAATGGTGCTGGGAAAACTGGATATTCGTATGCATAAGAATGAGACTAGACCCTTAAATCTCAGCAACTGCAAAAATCAAATCAAAATGGATTAAAGACTTAAATCTAAGACCTGAAACTACGAAACTACTGAAAGGAAACATTGAGGAAACACTTCAGGACATTGGTCTGTGCAATGATTTCTTGAGTAATAACCCCAAAGCACAGGCAACCAAAACAAAATTGCATAAATGAGATCACATCAAGCTAAAAAGTTTCTGCACAGAAAAGAAAACAATCAGCAAAGTGAAGAGACAACCCACAAAATGGGAGAAAATATTTGCAAACTACCCATCTGACAAGGGATTAATAAGTAGAATATATAAGGAGCTCTAACAACTCAATAGGAAAAAAATCAAATAATCCAATTAAAAATGCTTGAAGGATCTGAAAAGACATTTCTCAAAATAATACATACAAATGGCCAACAGGGATATGAAAAAATTCTCAACATCATTAGTCATCAGAGAGAGATGCAAATCAAAATTACAATAAGATATCATCTCACCCCAATTAAAATAGCTTTTATCAAAAAGACAGGCAATAACAAATGCTGGCAAGGATGTGGAGGAAGAGAAACTCTCTTACACTGTTGGTGGGAATGTAAATTAGTACAACTACTATGGAGAACAGTATAGGGAGGTTCCTCAAAAAACTAAAAACAGAACTACCATATAACCCAGCAATCCCACTGGTAGGTATATATATCTAAAAGAAGGGAATTCAGTATATCAAAAAGATATCTGGGCTGAGCATGGTGGTTCACACTGGTAATCCTAGCACTCTGGGACGCCGAGGCAGGAAGATCACTTGAGCCCAGGAGTTTGAGGCTGCAGTGAGCTATGATCATGCCACTGCATTCCACTCTGGGCAACAGAGCAAGACCCTGTCTCTAAAGAAATAAATGTATTTAACTTAAAAAGATATCTTCACTCCCATATTTATTGCAGTACTATTCACAATAGCCAAGATTTGGAATCAATCTAAATGTCCATCAACAGAAGAATGGATAAAGAAATTGTGGTACACATATACAATAGCATATTATATAACCATTAAAAACAATGAAATCCTACCATTTGCAATGACATGGATGGAACTGGAGAACATTATCTTTAGTGAAATAAGCCAAGCACAAAAAGATAAATCTCACATGTTCTTACTCATATATGAGAGCTAAATATTAAAAAAAACCTCATGGAAACAAGAGTAGAATGATAGTTATCAGAGGCCAGGAAGGGTAGCAGGGAATGGGGTATAAAGTGGGGATGGTTAATGGGTACAAAAATATAAATAGATAGATAGAATGAACAATATGTGATAGTACAACAAAATGAGTATAATCATCAATAAGCTAGGGTATACTTTAAAACTAAGAATGGAACTGGAATGTCTCTAACACAAAGAAATAAATGCCTGATGTGATGAATACCCCAGTCACCCTGATTTGATTAAGCCATATTGTATGCCTGAGTCAAAACAGCACATGTACCCTGTAAATGTATACAACTATTAAGCAC
>NW_012148507.1:3204804-3206839 GCF_000956105.1 Propithecus coquereli
CTATTGCCCATAATAGAGTGGCTACATCTGAAATTTTTATGCTTCTCATAAAGAATATTGACCTGGTTTGCAGTTTACAAAGGAGGATCATAGCATGTATTTTAAACAGAAAGTCCAGTAAACTGGTGGACACACAGAGCTGAGTTTGATTCGTTTATGTCTGTACTCCAGGTGCATCCAGGTAGGACTGTTACTATGGAATTCCTGGTCATAGTCCCAGCTCAGTTATCAGATACTAAACAATACAGCAGGACATAATCAGTGGTGCTTTATTTTTTAATTAGTTAGAATATATAAGGATGGATGCTTGAAACCAGGGAGAGGCCTGGGACATAAAGTATTTAGTGCAGTTATTTGGGGGTTATAAATATGAGAGAAATTAGCTTACTACCTGTGCTCAACATCAAGGAGCACCCATTTTATGGCCTGAGTTTCTGGAGGAATCAGTAAGGCCTGGTATTCAAGGAAGACGGTGATTGTCAACACTTACCTGGCAGTTTGGTCTTATGGATATGTTAGGCAAATTCAGACTAGATGGTACAAGAAGATGTACTATCTCAGTGTACACCCAGCCCAATCCAAACTTCTCTGTATCATGTGGTCACAGGCTGTGAATACTTTCTTTAGAATATCATTGCCTAAAGTATCTTTTGATAGTCAGTGTACCTTATGAGGCAGTAATTGTAAGAACCTAAAACCCTCTACGCTTCACTACCTAGGCATAATGAGGTGGATTAAGGGTTGGATACCTGACTACTTACAAAGGCCCTTAAATGGATTAGAGTGTGTTATTTTCCTGTGCAAATGGCTTAGGCCACTTTAAACACATTGTACTCATAATGCCATGGACTTACCAGATCTTTCATTCCTGACCTCAATACGCAGTGCAAACAAAATGTTTCTCCATTTTATAAAGATGGAAAGGGTGGAGCACAATATAGTAAAATGGAAGATAGAATTTACAGTTCTTTTATAGTAATCTTATAATTAGAGTTGTTGCTTTTATAATTCGAGTTACCACAAAAAGAAAAAGCTGTGCTAAGAGAAATAAGGTTAAAAACTGAGTGTTATATATTAGTTGTCTAGTTGAAACAAATGCACATGTTAATTGCTCAACACTCCATTGCTTTTGTCTATGTATGCATGGGCCAGTAATTCATTAAGTTTATTTTATTCTATCTACAATTACATAAAGCCATATAAAGACAATTGCTGAGTCATCCTACCCAAGGAACAATTATTAGACTTCAATATGTAAGGAAGATATAAGTAGACAGAAGTCCAGAGACATTCCAAAGATGGATGCATGGAGTAAAAGGGAGGGACATTACTCCTGTCACTTTTTCTAAGAAGTTAGATAACATATACATTCACTTTATAATTATTTATTGAGGTCCTACTATGTGCCAGGTACTGTTTTAGGCATTGAGGATACAGAAGTGAAAGGTGAGACAAGATTCCTAAGAATCTGGAAAAATGAAGGCCAGGTCACAACCTGGAGTACACCAATATTTAGAAGGTGAGTATAGGAGGAGAAAGCAGCAAAGGAGTTGGAAAAGGAGTAGCCAATGAGGTAAGAACAAAACCAGGAAAGCGTTGTATCACGTAATCAAAGAAAATACAGGTCATCAGAAAAAGAGAGAATATTAACTGATTAGAAAGCTGCCGGGAAAGAGTAAAATATAAAAAGAAAAAGCTATTGGATTTGCCAACACAGATGCCATCTGTAACTATCATTAGTCCAGCCTCAGTGGAGACGTGGAGAAAGAAGCCCAGTTTGAGTGGATTGAGAAGAAACTATGATGTAAGAAAGTGGGTGTCCTGACCAGAGACAATCTTTTCAGTAAGTTTTGTAGTGAATGAGGAGTAAAGAAATTGATGGGGTGTAGCTGGAGGGATATGTAGATGTCCAGGTAATATTTTTTAAGTTGGAGGTAAAGTAGCAAGCTTGTTTGCTGAAGGATAAGATACAGTAGAGGAGGATAAGCTGATGATGATTGCTAGAAGAAAGATCCTGAGATTGTAAGATGGGGTG
>NW_012148507.1:3206889-3208814 GCF_000956105.1 Propithecus coquereli
GGTCTCAAGCTGACGAAGATCAGTGCAGTAACCACTCAGTTAATCATTCTAATGGCAACTGTACACTAACTTGGTCACTAGAACTATTCCCTGGCCATTCCCAAAGGTATGCTGTGGCTCTACGGTAGGATTCTATTGACACAATAGACTCAGTATCCTCCCAATCACATTTTCCAAAGGACAAGTCATCTCACTGTCCTTCCATGATTATCCAGCTTGACCTAAACTCAAGTCATTCACTCAACTGTACCTTTTCCTCATGATTTGAATGGCCCAGATTACCAGCAATGATCACTACCAATTTAACTGCAAGTTCTTGCCAAAACTCTGTGTCTAACTGATTGATATTATGAGCACAATGACAATTCTAGCCTCACTGTGTGTAATCATTTATATCTATAAGAACGTGACTGCCATATTTATGCCCTGTGTAAGTCCTCTCTCTACTGTGAATGGACTCACCTGGAAGTGACTTTTCCCAAGCCCACTACTGAACTCAGGTGTTCGATTCCTCCATGATGTAATATGAGGTGTACCATAAGATTCTGACCTGTCCAATATGTCTATTTCACCAGCCTCCTATATTCATGAAAGTTTTACCATAGGAGTCACTTATTGTAGTTAAACCATTGCCTCCAGAAAGTTCTTGTAAAAATATAAATTACCAGGAAGCAGAACATATATGTAGCACTTTAACACATCTTTTTGATGCATATATGAATTTATGCTAAAATACAAGGAAATAAGAAAAAACAAATTTGAGGACAAGGAGTGCTCTTCTTTCTTACCATGACTTATATTTATTAAATTCATAATAATCATATCCTAATCCATCCCCTTCAGTTTTTGCCAAACCTTGTCCTAATATCATGACATTTTTCTTCTATTTTGAGTGCAGCAACAATTCCAGCCCAATTAGCCCTAGTTGAGTACAATTTGCAGGATCTAGGAGGAAGTGCCTACTCCACCTATGCCCTACCTGTGCCCTGTCTCTCTAAGTTCTCTCTGTTCCCAATGGCACTCACTCAAAACACAAAGTGACTTTTCTCAGGCCAACAAGTAAATGGTGGTGCCTGATTCCACATTGTGTGGTCTGAGAAATACCGTGCCGCTGGGCTAATCAAACAGGTTTCTTTTACCAGCTACCATGTCACATGAATCGTCTACCTTTGCCTCCATAAGATCCTTGCTGTAATATACATTATCAAGAGGAGGAGAAGCATCACTGCCTAGAACTTCTTAATACCTGCTTGGATGCAAATATAAATTTTCTTAATAGTAAGCAGACATTTTGATAGGAATAAGAAATAGGAAATCTGGAGCAAATGGTATTGCCCATATTGGCTTTCTCTCTAGGGAGGCTCCAGACAACCATGGAAAAAAGTGTGGGTGTATATGAAATCACTGAGAAGTTTGGTGGGGTAGGAAGGAGCCCCCTAAAAGTGGTGTAGAATACTAATGTACCCAATCTCACAGCCCATTTACAACCCTAAATGTAAGAGTACACTTACCTTACAAGGATCAGATGCCCCAAGAGCTAGGAAGGGAAGTTTTCATAGTTGAGAAAATTCCTCCTATGTGGGCTGCCAGTTTCGGGGAGTTTTAGGCAAAGACTAAACTTTCAAATCAAGCTTCGATGCTGCAGTCTTTGCTGAATGGATTAAAAACAAAAAGCAAAAACCAAAAAACCCTTTGTTGTATTCCTCACATTCTCTCAGCTGGAAATCCCCCACCCCCCAATCCTGAGGACCTAAATATCTTAGGTGACTACACCTGAGCAGCTTTTGTAGCATCAAAATCTTTAATAGTATTCCCATTACATGTGTGAGCATATTCATGTATGGAGAGGAGGGAAGGTAGTTTGATTTAATAAAAAGTCTGAATCATGTTGTTCTACATTGCATTCAAATATACAAGACAAAAAA
>NW_012148507.1:3210200-3212454 GCF_000956105.1 Propithecus coquereli
AAAAAAAAAAAGAAAGCAATCCCTTCATGAAAGAGAAACAAGCCTCACTACTCAGATAAATTTCCCCATGGAAAATACAAATCCCCAATTACTACCCAACATGTGCAAAATATAAAGCTTCATTCAGGGCTGAGGATCTGCGTGATATTTAACAAATTACCAGCATCACAGCATGTTGGATGGAGATTCAGGACCAGACCAGGCAGGGAAAAAAGAGAAGAAAAAGCCCCAGAGTGGTCACTTTTAAATTCCTACATGAAATCAAGTAACTTTAAAAAAAAAATCTCCCTTTTTTTCCCTATATTCTCCCCATTGACAGACTCCAAGGACTCAGCTGATGATGGAGTTGAGGCGAAATAAATCTAATTACGTTAGAAGTCTGGTTTTATGTCTTAACTTTTCTTGACTTTTTTTCCTGTAGCCTTTTCAATGATAAAGGCATTTAGGAGACCAGAATAAGAAAAAAATGAAAAATATTGATCTTCTAAACTCTCATATTGGTTTCAGTCACCACTATTTGGGGTAAGAGAGAACAGTTATGTTACAATCTGAGTATACAGTGGTGTTCCAAAGAGTCTTCATTCCACACATAAATTTAGTCCCTTCCCTCATCATTTTAACAAATGTTATTGAGTACCTAAAACTACCAGGCACAGAGCTAGGCTTTGGGAATACAACATATAAACATACATTTTTTATTGTTCATCGTGTTCAAGTCACAATCGATGGTTCAATGATGGTGACTATAAAATTATATAAAATTGTCTTGAATCTGACCTGTTTTTCACAAGCTCATGAGCCCAACCACATATTTGTGTCCAATGTCTCAGGAAGAATTTTCAGCAGAAGAAATCATAGACCTACGGAATGTCAGAACTGCATCTGGCCTCAGAAACAATCTAGTCCACTTGCCTTATTTCATAAGTGACAACACAGATTTCCAGAGAGACGAAGTGACTTATTCGAAGATATACAACAACGAAACAACTGCGGATGGGAAATTAACTATCCATACATTCTGATTCTTCTTAAATCATCTATAGCCATCCACTTCATCCATTTAATTTATTCATTGAATGGTCGGGCAATCAAAAGGTGAACAAAACGGGGAGGGTTTTTGCCTGCCCTTGGGAGTTTAAAACCTAGTGCTTGAGACTAATGGAAATCAAATATTCTCCCAGATAAACACAAACAAATAAATTCATTGCATACCCCTCTGCAATTTTGCTTCTTTAATTGTATGAAACCTAGGCCCGATCTAAGTGAGGATATGAAAAGGCTTCTCTGTGGAAATGAGCAGATAAATGAAGGATGTGGAGACATTGGGAGAGGGTGTGAATTTCCTGTGGCTGTAGTAAAAAAAAAAAAAAGACCACAAACTTGGAGGCATAAAACAATGGAAATTTATTCTGTTATAATTCTGGAGGCCAAAACTATGAAATCAAGATGTCAGCAGCATTGGTTCCTTCTTGGGGATGCAGAGGAAGAAATTTTTTCAGTGCTGCTCTCCTAGCTTCAGGTGGCTGCAGACACTCTGGCATTCCTTGGTCTGAGGCAGTATAACTCCAATCTCTGCCTCCATTATCATGTGCAATTCTACCTGTGTGTATCTCTGTGTCCAAATATCCCTCTTCCGATAAGGACAACAGTCACTGGATTTAGGACACTAACCCTAATCCAGTACAACCTCATTTTAACTTGATTATATCTGCAAAGACCCTATTTCCAAATAAGGTCACATTCATAGGTTCCAGGTGGAGATAGATTTGGGAGGAGGGACACTAACCCCAGTGAGGAAGTAAGAGGAGTTCCTAGAATTAGCATATACAAAACACCCAAAACAGAAAAGAAAAGAGCCTTCCACATATGAGCAATGAAGAAACATATCTGGAGTGCAGAGTGAGGGGCTTGGGCCAGGTAGGTGGCCTTATAGGAGACGTTGAACACTTGGTCTATATCCTGAGAGAAATGGGCTGTCACAGAAGGATTTGAAGAAGGAAATGACATGGCTGAATTGGTATGTTAAAAGGGCATTCAGCTTTTGGTTTTGTTGATCTTGCGTATAGGTCTCTTGTTCTCAATTTTGTTTAATTGTGCTTTGATCTTAGTTATTTCTTTTCTTCTATTTGGATTGGGATTGGTTAGCTCTTCCTTTTCCAAGTCCTTAATTCTGTTTATTAGGTTGTCAGTTTCTGATCTTTCTGTTTTTTGGATATGAGCATTTATTGCTATTAGTTTTCCTCTCAGAAATGCT
>NW_012148507.1:3212504-3213936 GCF_000956105.1 Propithecus coquereli
CCGACTCACATATGCCCCGGCACTGCCTCTCCCACCACCTGGACTACCCTCCTATTCTTATCATATTCTAACTACCATGTATTAATAATAAATGGATAATGATTTGCATGGATAATCTCGATCTTCACAGCAACCCTATGAGATGGTACTTTTATTATGCTCATTTTAGAGAAAGAAAATTGACGCGTAGAGAAGATAGAAAATTTGCCAAAACTACACAAGTAATAGAGTCAAAATTTAAACTTTGGCATTCAGGTTTTAAATCCTATTATCTTAATCATTTTGCTATAGAACCTCCTGCTTTAATTAACTGTGTACCTATGGCACCCCCACCGGTGCACTGGAGTTGACAAGTGTCAGCTCTCAAGAGCAAGCTGTACACATTTCTTCCCAACTTTGCATTAAATGACATCACATTGATTGTTTGAAACTGGCCATGGTGAGAATATTTATAACATGGAAATTGGCAAACACTACAAATCTGGGCTTTATTTTTCCCCTAAGGAGCTGATTTTTGAGTGCTGATAAGTATTTATCAGCGTATCACTGGGCATCCTCTCTCTACTTGTGGGGTCCGTGGAAGTTATAAAACTAAGAAACTCCAGTCCCGTGGCTGGTTGACAAGACCATCCTAACAAACTGGGTTATTAAATTGAATTGAGTCTTTGCTGGTTACTATCTTTGAGTAGAGAAGCAGGCTAACTCAACGTGTACCATGAAGACATGGGAACTAGCCTGCTCACAGGCCATAGATGGTGTAGTTTCTATGCCAGCATGAACTTGTCTAGATGAAAAGAGTGACTATTGTCAGCAAGCAACCTCTTGAGCACTACCCCACATCCTCTCAGTCTCAGTGGTTCTGTACAAACCTCTACCAGTTGCACACTGACAGTGTCTACCTCCAGCACAAACTGTGATCCTCACTCCTGTGCCTGTGCTCCTTGTACACCACAGTGTGGATGCTTGTTGGCACCCGCTTGCCATCTCACACGCACAATTCTAAATTACAGGGCACTTAAACTTGGGGCACCGTTTTACTAACAGATTAGGGCAAGTGATAAATGCTTTTTCCATTTGAACCTGGGCTGACAAATGTGAAATGTGTCGTGTACTACTCCAAAGGTCCCAGTGGCAATCAACACTGATATCCACACCATCAATGCAATGATGAATCCCTGTATTGGCTTTCTTTCTTCTCCCCATTCCACTCTTCTCCTGTTTTTTTCACTGCACGTCTCTGGTGTCATTTTTCAAATAAACCACCTGCACATGACCTTTATCTCTGGCTCTGCTTTTGGGGGCAATGTGGGCCCCCATATAAGAGCCTCCCATAGCCAAGGCAAGGATGCCTAAGTTTGAACCAAGAATGGGACATGGATTCTTCTTTTCTCCGAGTATCCAGACACACATGGCATTCTTAACAAACCATAGT
>NW_012148507.1:3213986-3215128 GCF_000956105.1 Propithecus coquereli
ATGTGGCTGGCCATTAGTGCCTTCATAACACTATTTTCACTCCACTCAAGAATTTCTAAGCATTCAAGTGCATTCACTAAATTTCTTCGCCTGCCTCAAAATGAGGCGTGCTCAACATCATTTTTCCATAATGGGTAATTATCTATATAGAATGTGCATGACAAGGAGTAAGATCATGCCAATTCTCTTCCAAAAATTGAAATAATTTGCTATCATGGGAATATCAGAAGGTTCATTGACTGACTACAGGGTCATGATACTTTGACTCCCTTTTTTTAATAGGGTATAATTCTGAAATTCATATCAATTCCAAAATATTTCAATGCACTATCATTAGGTGTAGAATAACTCAAAGTAACACTCAAATCATTTTTTTAAATTAGGTATTCTGCTTGGATCTTTGCTACATTCCCGTTTTTAAATAAGGAAATGGATTGAGTAAGCTTGCATTTAATTATCAGATATAACCAAGGCCTTTTCAAGTGATGGCAACTCAGTTTTCCTCTCTGAGTGTGGAGCAGATGAGTCAAGGGAAACTTGCATTTGGACTTCTAGGCCCTTTCCCCCATCCCTGCACAAGTTAGCTTTCCTTATCCTAATGTGTGTCGTGTCCTGCATCTTGAAAAAACATCAATCAAAAGAAATTGGTTCCCATAGGTATTAGATTCCCCTAGATATATCACAACTATTCAGCAAATGAATTCTGGGGACTAAAAATGTCATGTTCCTTATTGTTTCTTTAGTCTTCGTTTTTCTCCCTCTCTGGTTAATCTGTACATTTCCTCTATCTTGTTTTTAAGATATCATGTTAACACTGCTCAGAGAAAAAAAATTACAAAAGCTAAAAGTAATGATCTTGAGAATTAGTTGACAAGTCACATCACGGGAGATGGGCCAAAATGTCAGTTTTGGGTAGATTGCAGAAAATATTGAATTCTTATATTTCACCCTAAGCCTGTGGGAGGAGAGAAATTGTAGCAAGGTGTATAAGTTATAAAGTTTATGCAGTACTCCAGACTGAAAAAAAAGGGCTGGAATTCTGTGAAAGCAGAAATAGACAGCTTCATACAAGAGGCATTATAATGGTGTGATTATAATAATAGAGATGGATGGATGGATAAACAGAGAGAGAGAGAGAGAGA
>NW_012148507.1:3215178-3217310 GCF_000956105.1 Propithecus coquereli
TATTTTTTTTAGAGACAGGGGTCTCACTATGTTGCCCAGGCTGGTCTTGAACTCCTGGCCTCAAGTGATCTTCCCGCCTGAGTAGCCATTAGATAATAAAACAGTGAGCCAGTACAGGACCATTTTTATCTGTAGTGTGGGGGTCAATGAAATGGGGGTTATTTAGAACATACAAACTTCCTTTGTACTAAGTAATCCACCAATCCTTTGTTACTCTTAGCAAATGGGGAAAAAACAAAAGGCAGATAATTTTCAGGAAGGAAAAAAACGCCCTTGACACTGTTAACTTTCTTTACCCAGTTGATCAGCTACCTACAGGTTAATGCATGAAGCTAACGCTTCACCAGATTGTGACTATAACAGAAATAAATGAGCACATGTGTAGAAAGTATGATTCCCCACACCATTTAGTGACATCAGTGTTCTCATGCTTTCCAAAATCTCTAAATGGAAATCATTAAATGTTGATTCATATCTAATGAAAATTTGCAAAACATAGAACCCTAACAATACCTATGTTTCCTTGAATAGTATCTTATGGGGAAATCGTGACGAGTAATACATTTGAATTAACCTGTTCTTTTTGGATTTAAAGTTCACCTCAGCTTACTTCCATCAGAAATGTCTTCTGAGATTCTGAGTCGGCTTCACTCTAGGATCTGAGCCTCACTCTAGGATCTGATTATATTTTGTTCTGTCTGGAGCTGGAGTATTATACTATGTGTACCTGTATATTGGCTGTGATGGTTAATTTTATGTGTCAACTTGGCTGGGCTAAGGGATGGCCAGAGAGTTGATAAAACATTATTTCTGGGTGTGTCTGTGAGGGTGTTTCCAGGAAAGACTGGCATTTGAATCAGTATAGTGGGTAAAGAAGATTCGCCATAACCTGTGTGGGCCAGCATCACCCAGTCTGCAGAGGAGCCGGATTGAACAAAAGGCAGAGGGAGAGTGAATTCACTCTCTCTTTTGGAGCTGCAACATTTGTCTTCTCCTGCCCTTGAACATTAGAACTCCAGGTTCTCATGGGCCATTGGACGGACTCTGGGACTTACACCTGTGGCTTCCTTGGTTCTTAGGGCTTTGCACTTGGACTAATTGCACCGTTGTCCTTCCTGTATCCCAACTTGCAGATGGAACATTGCGAGACTTCTCAGCCTCGAAAATCACGTGAACCAATTCCCATAAGGCTCCTCTTCTAGATCTCTATATATTCTGTTTGTTCTGTTTCTCTGGAGAATTCTGACTAATAAATTGGCCTATTATTAGAATGCTAAGATGTTTTAGAACTCCTCTAGCTCAAGTTAAAATCTGAGGCTCAGGAGATCTCATCCAAGATCATACAGCTAGTGACTGGTGGTGTTGAAACAGTTTTCTCTCCCCAGATGAAGCACCTTTTAAACAAACAATTATATTCTTTCTTTTTTTAGCATCCGCACTGTACCAATCAAAGCACTTGGCCCATAGTGTTTGGAGAGGCCCAGTCCCAATGTTAACTTCGCTTACCAGCCTGTCTGCTCAGACCACTTTCCACAGTAGTATTTCGCAGACCTGTACTTCAGTGTGTTGCCCTGACAGCACGGCTGCATTGTGAGTCCTCAGAGGCAAATACCACATCTTCATTTTTATCCCTCCAGTGCCAAGTGCATTGTAGGTACCAAATAAAATCATAAATAGACACCAAATGCTCTGTAACCTGATGCAAACTCCACGCACATCATGTGTCATGCCCAATGTGTGTTAATAATAACATTAATATTATTTTACAACATTGGTGAAATCAAAGAATTATGTTTTGTATTGAACTATGGACCTCTTGAGGGCAGGGGGCACATCTTTATTTTTCTTTATGTCTTCCCCAGTTCCCAGCATAATGCCCAGAACCCTGTATGTGTTTGTTCAATTAATGAGTAAATGAAGTTACTTCTCAAGTAACTTCCAGGCATCCAAATAGCCCCAGATCGGCTCTTACATTAGATGTGTGTTAGGTGTGCCTTGTGGTAAGATGGCCTCACTTTGGCTCTAGCTCACATTGTTGACAAGGTAGCATTTTCTGGAAGGCTACATACCCTGTTTTTATAGTACTGTGGGCCTCAGCTTCTGCACATCTTTATGTGCTCAAGGGCTTGGGA
>NW_012148507.1:3221143-3222634 GCF_000956105.1 Propithecus coquereli
TCCTTGACCACTGAATGCCTGTAATAGGATTCTAAAAGCCCCCTTCCTTGTTACAAATGGGGCAGATTTGTGATGAGCTCTTTCCCCCAGAACTCTCTACATGATCAAGCTGCAGTAAAAGACATTTTTCTGTAGCACCTTCCCCTTTCCGGTCTGTTTATTTCATGTCTCACTCATTTCTCCTGAGACCACTCCCAATAATACCCATATGCTCATGGACACCTGTCTGGAGCTCTGCTTCTAGGGAAAGTGATCTAGACAAGGCTCTTCCTTTGTTCCGTTGAAGCACTTGGTTGCCCCACTCATTCCTCCTCCCTTTTCCTCCATAATATTCATAGTAGACTTATGGCTTGGGACACCTAAAGGGTTAGATTTTCCAGTCTCCCTTGCAACTTGATGAGGCCATGGGGCTAAGTTTTGCCTAAGAGGAAATAGACAGAGGGGTCCTTTGATAGCTTCAGGGAAATAACTTTCTTGTGTGCACTGTGTGTTCCTTGTTCTTCATTCCTTTACCCATTCTGCTGCCTGGAATGGGGACACTAGTATCTTGTGCCGGGAGAATGGAGACCTCACCTGAGAAATGATAGAGTACTGAGATGAACAGAGTTAGGTCTCTGAGGACTTTGTACAACAGAGCACCATCTCAGCCTTGAATTGAACACCTCCAGAATTTTACATGAGAGGAAATAAAATTCTGTCTTGTTTAAACCACTGTAATTCTGAGTTTCCTAATACTGTAGAATCTAACTCTGGCATGTATAAGGCAGGTCCAGAACTGTCGCATGCAAAATTTTGTTAGCCCTTATGGGTCCAAAATATTTGGCATAACTGAAACAACTGGTAAAAAGAGAGGTAGCCACACTGAAGAATAAACAACACGTACTGCAGATTATTGAAAACTCAACATGGCAGGATCTAGAACTCACTGACTGAAAGAGGTAACAGCGATCTTGATCTGAGAATTTTGTGTTCTAACAAGCCAACTTTCCTTGGGTTGGCTTATACTCACAGCTTGGAAGATTGATTGAATAGCGTTTTATAACATATTGTGTGTGTGTGTACTCACACACGGTATAAGTGATTTTTAAAAAAAATATCGTAAATGAAATGTTTATATACACTAATGTTAACATAAAGCTACTTCGTGATTATTTGTCCCTACTTTTTTATTATTTCTTTCTAATCTAAATGGGGAAACCAACATTCAGGTTTTAATTTTCTTAATTCTAAATAACTAAAATAGAAAGTTAACTAATATTTTGGGGTAGATATCCTCTCTAAAATGCAATTGGTTTAATATAATGATGGTCGATAAATTCATTTAATTACAAAGGGATACTTTTGTGATTAATTCATCCTATAGATTCAATAGGAATCTATGTTGTTGAGAGCTAGCTTTATAGAGGGAAATTATTGAGATATCTCTCCAGCCCTAGAGGGCAACTGCTAACATCCTCCAATAAATATTGACCCAAATCAAACCATGGCCTC
>NW_012148507.1:3223650-3238650 GCF_000956105.1 Propithecus coquereli
GCATACAAAAGAACAGACATAGAGAAAGTTAGAAATTGAGACAGAAAGGAAGTGTTAGAAGTGGTGGGATGGATAGGAGCTTTTTTATCAAGCCCAATTCTTCAAGAAGAGCAGTAAGTGCTTAAAGAACAGATGATCAGGGATTTGTGCATTATACAGAGGGAGGCAAGGCTTTCCGCGTTAAAAAAAAAAAAAAAGCCCCTTAATAGAAAGTTATTAAAGGGTCTTCTACTACAGAAAGGATCCCAGACTGCAGAATGTTTCCTGCAGAGAGAGTCCCTTAGGCAGATCCTACTAGTCCCACGAACAAGTTTAGCCCTGAAGGAACAAAGCGTGGTGACCACAAAAACTTAAAAGCAAATGAAAAGCTCTCCAGCCGCTGCTCTGCCCACCTGATACTAATGCGCTCCTGTGTGCTATCACCTCCTCTTCCTTCATCACCTGCAGAGCCCTGGCTTTGGAGAGGAAAGATTCTTATTAAAACTCTTCAAAAGGCAGAAAACGCCTGGAACAAAGTAACTGTAACTGTAAAATGTCCTGAAAGGCCAATTAGAAATCGCAATACTGGGAGTTTTATTACAACTAACTCCTCCTTAATTATCAATCAATGGATTCTGTTGGAAAAGGAAAAAAAAAGCCTCATATTCTCCGCTGGGGAAATGATGCTAATTATTTTCTGTTAATTAAGGCTGTTCTAGGATTCAGACGTGCCATCCTTCAACTAAAAGATTGACACATCAATGCTAACATGATGTTCAGTGCACCCTTCCAAAGTCTTTATAACCAGAGATAATAAATTAGTGCATGTTATTTTAAACCTCTTGAATAATCATGGCTTTGTCTGGGAATGAAAAATGTATACATACACAATAATACATGTACTTTAATATGTTACTTAATACAGCCTTGCAAATATTTAAAGAGGACCTCTCTGAGATACTGTGGCTCACTTTCACAATTTTATTAAGCAAAAATTAAATACAGTATTTATAAAGGAATCTACTCACAGCTCAGACAGCAGAATGATAGGTTTAAGATAATTTAATTCACTAGGCGCTCTGTTATCAAAAGTAGAACATTTCAGGAAATAAAATGTGTCAAAGCAACTACTTGGCAATTATTCAATCAAATTATAGTCTAAGTAGAATATTGCACATATCCATGTTAAAGTTTAAATATGATAAATATAAATTTGTGGTCCCTAGGCTTTCTCTTATTCTTCCCCAAAGTGAACAAACTTGAACCAAAATGGCTTTCATGAAGGAACACCCAGTTTGGCTTCAACCTGCATGGCCCAAAAGGTGTGACCCAAGGCAACAAGCAGAGTAAAACTTTTGTTGTTAAGGCCACAGAGCCTTTTAATTTTCCCTATGTTCTCTGGCTACTGGCAGTTACACATAACATACACGTGTACATACACACACATACACATGCACACACACACACACACACATGCACACACACACACACGAGAAATGCAGAGTTCCCACTTGCTTTTCCCTCAGGACCATGGAAACTGCAGCTGAAATCCTATCAGAAACTTTAAATAATTTGATCAATGGAGTAAGAAGTCTCGATTCTCTGCCTTGGTATTGGTATTACCTATACTTTCCTACATGTGAAGAAAAACTTGAAGGAAGTCCAGTGATGAATGGTGGTAATTGTTTCCCGCTATTACTGTGCTTCTACCCCTAGTGGCGTTTCAAATTATAAGTTGAAGGGAGAATTTTGATGAAAAAATTACAGTTGAGTAAGTTGAGGGACAGTGATATGAAGAGACTAACCCAAAAAAAGTCTATTAATAGTGAATCTAAACAAATTCTATTCCACTACATAATGAATGTATCCTAAACTAAGTACCATCACATTGTTAAGTTCCCTAAAACACTAAGCCATTTCAAGGGAATCGCCACATTCACAATTTCCAACCATCCAATATTTTTAGTTTAACATGTAATTTATCTCTTGACCATGAACAAACTGATATCAAGATGCAAAACAAAAAAATAAACAAAAACATTGGGCATAAAATTTGCTTAATTGCTACTTGTCTAATTCCCAATGTAGAACTGTGGGACAGGTATCATCATTTTGTAGACAAGGAAACTAATGCTGAGAAGATTTAGCGAAGGTTTAGCAATGAACCCAACGTCGCAAGCCAGTAAGTAGCAAGACTGATATTTATTTCCAAGTAATTTGTTTCAATTAAAGTCATATTCCTTGTTGCTATAGACTGAATGTTTGTATCCTCTCAAAAAAGTTCATATGTTGAAATTTTAACCCCCAATATTATAGTAGTAGGAGGTGGGGTTTTTGCAGGTAATTAGGCAATGAGGTTAGAGCTCTCATGAATGGGATTAGTGTCCTTATGAAAGAGGCTCCAGAGAGCTCCCTTGTCCCCTGCTCCATGTGAGAACTCAGTGAGAAGACAGCCAGTTATGAACCAGGAAGCAAGCTCTCCCCAGACACAGAATCTGCTGGCACCTTGATCTTGGACTCCTTAGCCTCTAGAAGTGTGAATAACAAATTGTTTATAAGTCTTCCAGTCTATGGCATTTTTTTATAAGAAGCCCAAAGGACTGACACTTGTCTATTCTCATTGTAACATCCTATTTGGTAATTATCTATATGTAGCAAACTCTGTGCTAGGTATTACAGAGGAAATGAAGACGTAGAAGATATGGTTGGTGATTATTTGGGGTGATAAACCACATAAATGAACTGATAACTAACAATACTAGGCCCAATATTAGAAGCATCTATATGTAATAAGCCACATATGCTGAACTGATCACTCCTTTCTCTGCCAACATTGTGTCTGGTCTGCAACACTCTTTACAGCCTTTGTCAGACTTCCCTGGGATTATTCACTCAGTTGTGCTCCCCACTACAAGGGGAGCCCCTCTAGGGTTGGCAGCATCATTCACGTATACCAAAATGACTACATCAATGCCTGCACATAAGATCAGTCACAATGTTGTTCGTGAGATGAATGGACATGTGAGATGTTTTAGCCCATAAGACCACTCTTTTATTTAGTTCATTTAATTACAGAATATCAGTCACATGCCAGGCGGTATGCTAGGCTCGGAAGTACAGCTCCAAATAAGACAGATGCAGTCTCTGCCTTCATGAAGCTTACCATCTAAAGGAAGAGTGAATTCACTCAGCAAGCAATAGGAGTAAAATACTCTAAGTGCTATGCTTTGGAGTTAGAGACAGTTACGAAGTGTCTAACCCAGATAGGGGACTCTGTAGCTCATACGATCCGATTCATTACTACACCCCCATGTTTACTCAAGGCACTTACGGAGGAAGAGAAGTAAAAGCAAACTTCCCATATCTACAGGTGAATAGCCCCTGGGTGGAGACACCTGAACAGCCACTGCCGTTATTCTCAGCTACAAAGAATGAATGTGGCAATCAAAAGACAAGACAGGGCACGCCGATGGATGTACACACTGAGCAGAACTGAGTTGGTGAATGGCTCCGTCACTATCTTCAGTGCTCCCCTGGCCACATGACTATCAGTAGGTACACGGACACTCTCAGCCTTCAGGGAACATAAGTCATCACTTTACTGTCCACTGAAAACATATTTATGTGAAAGGAAGATCAGGAATAAAAATCAGCTTCTATGTGTATGTGGCAGTTCATAGAGAGGATTGCCCAACATTCAGCACCTCCAGCCTTGTTGGTCAAATCCCAAACTGGCAGAAATGCCCTGGCTGGATTTTGCCATCTTTCTCCCTAGCAAATAAACAGAATATTTTTTACCTATGATAGGTAATTATGTGGCTTTCACTGAGCTCTTATAATTCATTCATACCTCCCGGCATTCATGAGTCATGGGTCTTTTACACTTGTCACAGAAACTTAATCCCTACCCTTCATGGGCCAGCTATCCTAAAGATGGCTGAACATGTAATTGCCTTGAAGTATAAAATATTTCCCACATTATTTATTATGGCAGTGCCTGCTAGCGCCTCTATGGTTGAGGTTGTGTCAGCATTTTCATTACAACCCCTTATTTCCAGCAGTAAAAATGTGCTCCAGGCTTAAACTTAGCACATGGAAAATAAGTCCAGAGGGGAAATTTCTACTACTTTTTTTTAAAAAATAAATAAGTTGGTTGGGGCATTTTTAAAGTTATGTGACTGAGAAGGGGGAAATGACATAAAATGAACTTTTCAAAGTTTCCCTTTTGTGCACCTAAATTCCAAGATTAAGAAGGGAGTGTGATCATAAAGGTCCTCACCACTGGCCCAGGAAGCCAACATCATTCCTCTAACACTATTCTTGAGAAGCCAAAGGAAACTAATGGAGCCATGCCCAATTCAGATTTAAAAATCCACTAAAGGAATGAGGAAATAGATTTGAGTCAGAAAAAGTTCCCACATTTGGGAACAGGGTCATCCTCTAGCATGGGGACAAACATGGCCAGGTTTGGGACATAATTAACAACATCCTCTGAGCTACTGCTAGATTAGAAATGGAAAAAGAATGGGATTTGGCATCAAAAGAGCTATGTCCCAGTTCTGCTACTTAATGAATGTTACTTTAGGAAATACATTGAAGACACTCCATTACCATGAGCCTCTGAGCCCCCATTCCAATAGTAGAGCACCACTCCTCCAAGTTGGCTGCATTTTAAAAGCATGGTAGGTGGAAGCTGTTTTAGTGAGGTTGACTAGCTGGTCAATGAGAGGTTCTTAAAGATTTGCTTATCACATCAGCTACTTGAGACCTAAGCAGCTAAGTGTTATGTTAGGTAAGTTTCAATGGTAGGGGGCTGTAGGAATGACAGGCCCAGGATGGATAGTACGTTTGAGTAGGAAGAAAGATTCCTCACCCCAGACTGGGGGGGCAGCAGCTGAGGAGGTTGGAAGGGCAACATGACTGAAATGAGGACAACTTGGCTTGATGAGTTGGGTTTTAGAAACCCTCTGTATCATTTTTGGTATGGGTTGGTGATGGTGTAGTAGGCTAGATCACCTATACTGGCAACTTCTTCTTGGACTTATGGTTATACATATTTTTTTTCACTCCAAGAAGTTAATTTTTCCCATATGTTATCTAAGGTTATATGTTAACAGTTTACCAGGAATGAATTATCTCCCCATATGTGCTCAGTGCTATACAAGTCCCTGTGAAGGATTAAAAAATGTACTACTCCCTGTCACCCAGAAGGTCACGTTCTTGTAGGAAACACAGACTTACCCACATGAAAGAGTGTCATGTCCTGATGGTAGGTATAGTAGGCCAAAAATGACCCCCCAAAAGATACCCATGTCAAATCCCTGGAACCTCTGAATATTACCTTATTTGGAGAAAGGCTTTTTTCAAAGACGTAATTAAATTAGGGATCTTGAAATGAAGAGATAATCCTGGATTATCTTTAGGTGGGTCCAACATGTCATCATAGGTATCCTAATAAGAGAGAAGAGGTGTAGACAGACACATTGAGGAAAAAACACAGAAGAGGAAAAGCAATGTGAGGATGGAAGCAGAGATTGGAAGGATGTGGCCTTAAGCCAAGAACTGCCAACAACCACCCAAAGCTGGAAGAGGCAAGAAATGGAATCTCTCCTAGAGCCTCCAGAGGGTGTGTGGCCCTGTGACACCTTGATTTCAGTCTTCTGGCCTCTAGAACTATGAGAGAACACATTTCTGCTGTTTTAATTCACCAAGTTGGTGGTAATTTATTATAGCAGCCACAGGAAGCTAATGTAGTAGGAAAAGAGAGGTTCCCTTTTCAGAGCATAAGGAAATGGAGTCCAGACAATGGATGAGTGAATGGAGGGGGGAGAAGGGGCACTGAAGACCACACAGACCAATTTGAAAGTTAATTTTCTTTCCAAATTATGGTTAATGTGATCCAAGTCATAAGAGGTACGCCTTAGGGCAGCAGCCAATTTTACTATTTACTTTTAGGTTAGCATTGTCCTCTACCTATGAATTACTCCCAATCCTTTAAAAACCTACATGGTTTGTAATGCTAAGTCTTTCAACTAACCTGTAGGTTAAGTCAGATAAAATTATACTTTAGCAAGAAATAAAACCCTTTCTCAAATGGCTGTATTGTCTCTGGACAGAGATAACATTTTTCTATACAGGATGGGACAATACTTAAATGTTTTTAGTGATGATATTCACAGGTAAAGTTCAAAACCAGAGCTTGAATGATAGATCCTTCTGGGTCATTTAGAAACTATTCTGATGTCAATGGAGTATTAATTTCATAGGTAAAGAACCATAGTTATAAAACCCTTCAATTTCTTTATACGATGTATGGTTCTTTTAGAAAATTACTAAATTTTTAGACTTATTTGACCAGGAACACTTTTCTGGTTTAACCCTTGTTGTCAGCAGTTTTTTTAAAGCAACTAGTTCTCTTTCCTCTTTCATAAGTGTAGACAGTTAGGGAAAGGCCACATTAATCTGTTCCAATGCAGAGGTTGGTCCCCAAAGAAGGTGGCATGGTCGCTTTTCAAGTGGCCCTATAGAAGAAGGCTTTATGTATTCACTGTTACCTCCAATTGCATTTGTGAGGGTGAGAAGGTCCCTCTTTCAGGGATCAGTTCATAAATATGTTCCTGAGATTGAGGTATACAATCAGAACACCTATTTATTTGCATTTATAAATTATCTCTCATAGGGGCTAGGATTGTTGGATTGTGACCAGAGCATTCTCTCCATTTTGGCAAACCTCATTAATACTCCATACTTCTCTAAAGCACTTACCAAATTTAGAATTAAATAGCTCATTGCTAAATGTCTTATTTCTTTAGTAGAATATAAGCACTACAAGGGCAGAGCCCCTGTATGTTTTGCTCAGTACTCTGTCTTCAGCTAATGTGAAGCTTTTAACACACAAACACACCCAGATACTATATACATAAGCACACTTACAGATATGACACTGACTTATGCTGAAATTATTAGTAGTGGCTGGACAACTGATGTATAAAGCCCAATTGCTATTTAGTCAAAGAAATAATCATATGCATTTAAAGATGAACAGATATCCCAGCTCTTTGTTTAGTATCTGGGAGATTTCACAGATGTAAGAATCCTTTCCCAGTCTTGCATCATTGATTCCTGGGTTATCATCCCAATGTTCAGGGCCCCAGAGCCTTGGGAAAGCTGTTTTCTTGCACAAAATTTAGATATTCTGCTAGAAGCTGGACTGACAACTGATGACCAACTGCCCAAATGGGACAATTGCTTTTTTGCATTTGTCCCCTGCTCAATCCTTGGAGGAAAAGGTCATCTTAATGATGGAGAAGAGGAAGTTAAAAATCTAAGGTATGGCTAGTTGGCCTGTGCAAAGTGCTACCTTTATTCATATAACTGGGGATCAAAGGGTTTATGTGCTACTCAAAATCATAATATAATAGAATTGTAGAATTATAGTTTTTGGAAAAGATTTGAAGGATTTTAAGAAATCTCTTTCATAATGTTTCCATATTCAAGCAGCTCAATTTTATTTCTTTTTTCTCCCCAGCATGTTCACTCTCCAGGCTGGTCTCTACCGCCTTCCAACAAAGAAACATTCAATCTTATTTTATCTCTGTAGTTTCATATATTTGTTTTTTCTTCACCTGACATTTCCTTTCCTTGGCCAAATTATGCCTATCATTCACATCTCTGACCATTCCATTCTCTATTTATCTCCCTTCCTCTGAACTCCTTCAATACTTGCATCTCTCAATTTAGCAAAAAATTATATTCTGACTAGTAGCATTTTTATTGAGTCTGCATGGGAATTTTATTACCTCAACATAATAAGACATAATTACAGGCAGCTTGAGGACAGGATCAGTATCTTATATATTTTCTCTAGCCTCCATCTCCATTCAGAATAGGGTCAAATGCATAATAGATAGTCTATAAGTATCTACCAATGATGGATTTATATCTATTAGATTTAAATGCAGTCCCCATTATGTCTTGTAATGAGGAAAGCTACAGCTCAGAGAAAAATGAGACTCTTCACTAATTACTTCTTTAAAAGAAACACTCATACCTCCATGAGATCAGACTAAAATGTTTTAATTCGTCTATTCAGCTATCTCTCAAATGTAAAGAAGTATTTGCTTTTTCATTTCACTCTGTTCTTTTTCCATTTTATAAAGGAATAACTATAATATATATCACACGTAATTGGATCCTATTCCAAGGTTTAAAAATCTCTCTGGTTCTAATGTACAGTCAAAAAGAAAAACTCCAGCCTTAGAAAAACGCTTGAGAGTCGGGGATGCTTCTGGAAAAGAATTCAGCCTTTTACAAGTGCCTGGGCCTGGTGGTGGTTTCTGTAGAGATATAAAGGTGAACTCAATAGAGTTTCTGGTATTAAAGAACTCAGAACCCAGGAGAAAGGTGTTTTAGTTATCTATAGCTGCATAACAAACCACCCTGTGTTAGTCCATTTGTACTGCTATAACAAAATACATAAGACTGAGTAATTTATTAAAAACCAGAAATTTATTTCTCACAATTCTGGAGGCTGGGCAGTCCAAGATCAAAGAGCTGAGAGGTTCGGTGTCTGGGGAAAGCCCATTCCTCACAGGTGGCATCATGTATCTATGCAGAAGGGATGGGAGAACAAAGAAAAGAGAATGAACTCTGTGTCCTCATATGGCAGAAGAGAGTGAGCACACTCCCTTGAGCCATTTCATATGGGCCCTAATCCCATCTGTGAGATCTCTGCCCTCATGACTTAATCACCGCTTTAAGGCACCACCTCTTAATACTATCACATTGGTGATTGAGTTTCAACATCTAAATTTTGGGAGACACAGCCAGACCATAGCACACCCCAAAATGGTGGCTTAAATAAAGAACTGTTGCCTTATGTCCTGCAATTCCATCAGTCAGGAACTCAGATAGGTCTCTGCTGGATGATTCTTTGTTCTGTGAGGTAACAACAGAGGTCGCTCTGTGGTATTCCGATGGTAGATGGGCTGGTGTGTCCACTTATCTAGAGCCTTGGAGGGGATGCCTGCAAGGCAGGGCTCCATGAGGACTGTCAACAGGAGTGAGTGACTGTATATCCCCTCCAGCACAGCAGCCACAGAACCGGACTTTTTACATGGTGGCTGGCTTTCTTCAGAGGAAGTATTCAAGAGACAGGAAGTGGAAGCAACCAGTCTCTTAAGGCCTGCATTCAAAAACTAGCACAGGATTAAGGTATCTTCCAGCATATTCTGTGGGTCAAGACATCCCTAAACCTACCTTGTTTCATAGAGAGGGAACACAAACCCCACCTGTGAATGGAGAGAGTGTTGAGAATTTGTGGCCAACTTTAACATACCACAGAAAGTTATAATATGAACTTGACTGTAATGCAAGATGGGAAATAATCACTTTCATAAAAGAGATACAAATGAGTACTGGTGAAGTTTGTAAAATGAAGAGAGTACTTCCATGTGAGAGAGTCAAAAACATTTTACAAGAAAAGTTGGTATTTGAGTTGATTCTTGAATGCTGAATCAGAAGTATTTTGAGATGCTGAGTTGAGGAGAAGGTGGAAGAGTAGCAAAAGTCAAGTTGAAGTGTAGCCATCTCATGGCCTGTGTAAGAAAGAGCGGGTGGCTCCATCTTCCCGACAGGTAGGCTACGTGAACAGAAGTGGCTGGAAATAAGGCTGGAAGTTTAAGCAGGCCTGGATTCCAAAGGCTTTTAAATGCATGGCTCAGAAGTTTTGGATTTATTCTCTAGGAAATGGGTACTCATAAGTCTTTTAACTATTTTCTGGGAGCAGAGAGAAAAAAAGTGAGTTCTTCAAATAAAGGAGTTCTTCAGAGCTTGAAGAAATTATGCAAAACTATGCATTTATAAAATTAGAAGTCTATCTCTATATATGAAAATATAAGTTCTAGGAAATTAATAATAACTGACATGTATTGTGTTTACTATTTGCCAGACTCTATGCTAAGGCTTTACATGTATAAACTAGTTAATTCTTACAACAGCCCTATGAGGTAGATAGTATTATTATTGCCATTTTACAGATGAGGAAACTAAGGCACAGAAAGATGAAGCAACTTGTCCATGGTCGTAGCTATATTGAGCCCACATACCTGAATGATTTGTCTAAGTTTATACAGTGGTCAGAAAAAATACTGGAACTAGAAGCCAATCTCCCAATTCCCATTCCACTTCTTTTCCCACCACATGCTATGAGGAGCAGAGAAATGTTCTTCTCTTAGTCTTTCTTCTATTCTCAGACTTTTTTTGATTCTTCACTTTCAAATTCTTTCCTCTGCCTCCTGGGTTTTAAGTATCATAGAAGAATGCATGATCTTTGTCACCGCCTTTACCTTCCAACCCAAGTTCTATAATGGCCTGCCCTCAACAATATTTCCATATATTCATTCCAGGGAGTGGATGCTAGTTATCTTCAGAGAAAAAGCACAGGACATTCAAGATTCTTCCTAAATAACATTTGGAATGAATAAGAAATGCACACACACATGCAAACACACACACACATGCAAACACACACACACAAACACACATACACATACACACACACGGTAAATTCCATTTTCTTCCTGAAAATATAAACTGTGAGAACCTTATGGGATAAGAGATGGGCTCGTTTCAGGTGTCTGTACAGCTTCTCTAGCTGCTATCATCTGCACTGACAGGACCAGACTGACAAGGGAGCATGGATCATCCTCAAAAAGAATCAAAGGAACAGCTGTAGGTGAAGCCTGCGTGCCTGCTTGACCATAATAACCCCCTTCAGAAACAACGTGCTGAAACAATGTGTCTTTCAGGCTAAATCAATACACAAATTCTGTCTATAGAGTACCTAGGTCATGGACCCTAGATCAATAATCAAATGGAAAATAAGTGGGGAGATGCACAAGGAGAATGAAAGAAAATCACATTTCTGCTGCCTGAAACTTCAGCTTGGGACACATCACAAAAATCCAATTTCCTTGATCTTCTTCCTCAGTTCTTCCCAATTAAGGTGAAGACTGAGAAGGCAATAAGATTCTGTAAGCAGTATCTAGATGTCTTATTCCTTTACATCCATTATGTCTATTTCCTTTCCATTCAAAAAGTGTAGGGTGGGGAAGAGAGGATAAATAAAATAAAATTTGTTCGAAGGCCAGTAGCATAGGCAAGAGTGGAACAGTAGTTTTAAATTGCAATGCTCACAGGCTGTGTAAATACAGGTATGCAACCTCTTGCAAGTGAATGAACTCCTCTCTCACCTCATCTTTAAAATAGGGATAACAGTAGCACACACTGTTATTGCAAGTATTAAATAAGTTAAAGTCTATAAAATTTTTCAAACAGCACCTGGAATACAGTGTTTGCCACAGAAATGTTATCCATTATTTTTAAATCCTTAATATTGCCTTCTGACCACATTGCCTTCCTGGCATCATCTCCCTCTTACCTCCACATTGCTGCCTTCATTCCAGGCTTAACTTACTCTCAGCCCAAGGCATTTGTACTTCCCTTTGTTCTGCCAGGATACTCTTCCCCAGGGCTTCTCAGCACTCCCCAGCTTCACTCACTCAGGTATCTGCCTGCAGTGGTCTTCCCTAAATGCCTCATCTAAAATAACCCCCATGGGCCAGGCGCGGTGGCTCACGCCTATAATCCTAGCACTCTGGGAGGCCGAGGTGGGTGGATTGTTTGAGCTCAGGAGTTCGAGACCAGCCTGAGCAAGAGCAAGACCCCGTCTCTACTAAAAATAGAAAGAAATTAATCGGACAACTAAAAATATATAGAAAAAATTAGCCGGGCATGGTGGCACATGCCTGTAGTCCCAGCTATTCGGGAGGCTGAGGCAGGAGGATCGCTTGAGCCCAGGAGTTTGAGGTTGCTGTGAGCTAAGATGACGCCACGGCACTCTAGCCCGGCAACACAGTGAGACTCTGTCTCAAAAAAAAAAAAAAAAAAAGTAAAAGATAAAACTTAGCTAATCAGCACGATTTTTTTCACACACGTCCACTTTAACATAACGTTATCACTGTTCTATGGAATACAAAAGACATATAAGGCACAATCTATGTGCACAAAGACTATATAATTCTTGGCGAAGCAAATCCTAAAACGTGAACTAATTAGCAGAAAAGGCAACCTTATGATATGACTTTGTAGGAAACCAAAATATGCCACCCTAAAATATGCCTCCTTGGCATAAAAGGATTATTTTGAGCTGATTATTTTGAAAAATAGCAAGCACAAGAGAAGCTCTGAAGACAGAGTAGAATTTACTGTTCTGTAAGGAAAGTTACATTTATAACAAAAATCTGCATTTGTAGGAGTATCTCCCTGTATGTATCAGAAAGAGAAGGACGACCAAATCATGAGACTCTTACCAATGGACACAGCATAGACTTAAATCTGCTTAACAGACCTATTTTTGCTTACCTTGCTTTTCCCAGTCAACTTTCCATAACTTGCCTTCCCACGCCCTTTTTTCTTTGTTTTAGTTGAAGACGCTATATAAGTCGAAGTTTTGGGCCATATCTTTGAGAGTTACTCTTTCCCTGAGTTTTCTCTCATGCATATACAAAGTATACATATTAGTAAACTTTTTTTGCTTTTAATCTGTTTTTTTGTTAAGGGGTCCCATAGAAGAAATCAAAAGGAAAGATTTAAAAAACATATTTTTTCTCCCCTACAACTTCATGTGCTAATACAATGTCTCCCAAACTTACCCAATCACAAGAATGACCTAGGTTTCTTTTATAAAAAAATATACATTTCCAGGTCCAGTCACTGGAGATTCTTATTTACTATATTAAAGTGTAGCCCGTGAATCTCTATTTTTATTAAGTGCTAAGTGAATCTTATGTCAGGCAAGGTTGGAAATGCTTATCTAAAATAATAAAGCACTGCTTCATTGAGTGTAAAAGGACTTAGAGAAAGTCAAGTTCAATGTGAGGGGACAGCATCAATAAAGACTTAATATGTCATTCTTTCTCTCATCTGACACTGCCAAGCTTTTCTAATGAATGCTGTTGTCTGCACTTTGACCATCTTTTCTATTCTTAACATCCAGCAATCTGGGTTTTGCCCTCCCTATCCCACACCCTCAATTCTCACTCCTTACCACTTCATCTCAGAATGGTCTTTTCTCATTGTTTTTAGTTTCTCAGAGAATCTGATGAGAATTTTCTCTGCTCCTTTGTCCTTCCTCTGACCCTATCCTGCCCTGATTCTCTAGCCTTTCCTCTTTTCCGATACATTTCCTAAGTCTCCTGTGCTCTTCTTTATAAACTTTCTTCCAAAGATATTAACTTAACTAGCTATAATTCATAATTTATAAAATAAATTGTTTCTTCATAAACGTCAAAGCACACTTTATACTAATCATTCGACACTCTGTATTATAGGATTTTTTTAAGATTTTCATTTTTTTCCCAACTGGATTGTACATTTATAGAAAGAACATCTACCTTGAGTTAAATAAATGATTTATTTAATGATTTGCATGGGAGAAGTGTAAATAAGATGCATGTTAATTAGAGTATCCCTTGCTCTTTCCTGCTGTAGACATATTGCTGTAGTGAGGTCTATAGTCTTGGAATATGTATATACTGTACTTAAATAAAACATAGACACACTAAGCATATCTTGTTATGCAAAGCATTATAACACACATATTCAATGTTAATATTGTCATGGTCAATATTATTGAGTAATCTATGGCTCAGTAGGGGATTGTTAAAGCTCTCTGGATAAATTATCTGATTTTTAAAACTGGAATTCTTTAATAATTTTTGCTGACAGCTCAATTTCATAGGTTTTAATTTTTATATTAATTAATTAAGTAAGTAAGTAATTAAAGGCTAATTACTAGTAACTTTTAGTAAGTGCTGTTAAAATTTGCTCTTTGAAAATTTGAATTAGCGTGTGACTAGAGTTTACTAACTCCCTTAATTCAGTATTCTGCTAAAACATCTGACTACTAACCATTGCTTGGCTCTTCTACACATGACAAGGGCACCAGTTTGGGCATAAAAAACACTTTGTTACCAACACACGATCAGTGAAATCTTAAGCAGACATAGTTTTCAATTGCAACTGTTCTTATAGCCACAAAAATTCACGGACTTACTGTTAGGTTTTACCTTTATCGTTTTATCATTTGTTCCTAGATAATTGCTGTGTTGTTATTGTCTCTCTCTCTCTCTCTCTCTTTTTTTTTTTTTAGTTTTTCTTTTCTCTAAGTCTATTAATCACTGGCAAGTGGAATAAGTGGGTCATGGTCAAATACATTTGGGATCTCATGCCCGAGATGGCAATGGGGAGACATACAGTCAGAGAACAGAGAACAGTGCCTGCAACTTTCAGGATGAAATCAATGTACACCAATTCTCAGTCCCTGGACAGTTTTAGTAAGTCTCACACCAATAGTCAGATATGTACCACTAACATCTCTGGGAAGAGCACAGAGATTCCTGCTCAAGAGTTGAGGCTACAACTCTTCTCTGAAGCACAAAAGGTGCTTACAGTTTCATGAAGCACATCTTTCTGCAGAAAACAACCCTTGGGAAAATTAAAACACTGGGTTTCTTGTTTAGTGTTTGTTTGGGTTGTTTTCTTTCATTTTCGTTGTTGTTGTTGGTCTTTTTAACTTCTTTCATCTCTCAAGATATATGATAAAAAAGAATTTTAAAAGAAAGTATTTGCGAGTCTTCTTAACACTGCTTTCTGTATCAGCTTGAAGCAATTCCTCCTGTGAACTGAAGTGCTCTGATACCAAGTAGGAGTGACCTGCTCTTAGGCATCAGCATTTAAAGAAGCTTCTGGTGAACACATCCCTGCCCAATAAGAAGTTTCAAAAAGAATTAATACCAAACTTAAATGTTGAGAAGGGAGACGTAATCAGTAGTCACCAAAGAATGTGGGTGAAGCTATGTAAAAAATACATTAATTAGTACTATTTATTATACACTCACTCTTACCAAAATGGCAAGCCTTCAATGGGAATTAGGAAATATCTTTTCTTGCTCGAATACC